>NC_041391.1:103133719-103200281 GCF_002162155.2 Triticum dicoccoides | reverse complement strand
CTCCTCCACCGACAGCCCTCCTCCCACCGCCCTCGACCTTGCCGCCCCTAGGTACCTCTCCGTCACCCCCCACCCCCTGCCACTAGTTAGTACTATATTTAGTAGTTGTAGATGTTAATTTAGGGTTCATAGCTAGTACTAGATTTTTAGTAGTAGTAGATGTTAATTTAGGGTTCATAACTAGTTTAGTAAGTAAATTAATAAACTAGTTGAAGTAGTTGAATTAATAGAACTAATGTATTTTTAGTAAGATAATTAATATAACTAGTTGAACTACTTTATTTTTAGAAAGAACTAGTTTTTTCTATTTATAGTAAGTTTATATTTAGTAAGAAGTAGTTGAATTAATAAAACTAGTTGAACATGTCATATTTGTTGTTATTTTTTAGTTTAAGCAATTATTCGGGATGTAGTAGTGATAACTTATATGGTTCCAGGTGACCACCGTCGTCCCCGTCACCAACCCCCTCCGACATCCCCGCCGTCGTCCCCGTCACCGACTCCCTCCAACATCCCCGCCATCATCCCAGTCACCGACCCCCTCCGACATCGAGGTGAGACCAGCCAAATATCCTTGTATATCTTGTGTTGTTGCTCAAATAGGATCTGTGGTTTCCCAAGTGGCCGTTCATGTTCAGTTTACATCTCCGAGTGGCCTATGTTTTGCCGGAGTGTTGATTAATTTCCATTCCGGCAAATTTCAGGCGCTCGATATGTCCTTTTTTTAGCAAAGGTCATGCCGGATTTTTTCGTGAATTCTGGCATGACTTGTGCTAGAATATGTACAAGTTTAATCTTTGAATTATGAACGTGGGAAATGTCGTACTCGGACGACTACAGTCTCCCGGGGGAGTGTAGCTGGTGCCACGACGATCGAGGTATGGGCGACAGGTTCGTTCAGCTGGACGAAGATCGGCGCTTCAGCATTAAGCTTGAGGAGACCTTCGATTGTGAAACGGTACGCAACAACGACAAGTGTTCTTTTCGTAATTAAGCATGACGTCAACTATTTCAACGTCTAATTTTCATATTTTACAATTTGACTAGCTTATCCCATGCCATGCAAGACGCTATGTCTTGGAGAGGATGGGTTTTGAAGACCATGAAAATTTTGAAACAAAGAAAATACACCTAAGGACCCATCATGATATGGATTTTGAAGTAAATCTGTGCAATGCTCAGAGCGTAACCCATTTTGGTTGCCAAAATTGGGAAGCACTTTGCAAAATGTATGGTTTTTATGAGGGTATGATTGCCACCATGGATCTTGGTGATCCTGCCATCGAACAAGACAATATGGACATTCGGGTCCTTGTTGATACGCTTCCGATTGTACCGCTATGTGAGTTTCTCAAACATAGTTATTAACTAATTTATATTGTTTATTTCAAAATAGTTGATAGCCTATTTCCATTGACAGCTTATTTTGATTCTTCAAAGACTGTGCGGAAGATGGTAGATAAAACCCACTATACCGATGGCACCGAATTAACGTATAAGGAGAAAAATCATCTGATCGCATTTTGTACTCTTCTTGAGGATTACAATAACTATTATCGAACTCCTCCAAATTATGGTGAATACGTGCCACTAGTGCATGTGTTGAACCACGGTAACTTCTCTGGAGACACCCTGGTCAGATTTTTTACTATTACGACATCCGTGCATCTTTTGCATACTTCTAAAACTAGTACATCATTGCTAACTACGAAGTTATTATTATGTTTTTCAACAGAAACTCCCGATGGATTGTGTGCCTCATCTGATGTCTCTGCATGGTCGCCTCTTAGTTCTGAACATACTGCCAGGTAAATCTACGGAGCTCACCTGTGCATATCAGATTTCAAAAACCCGTGAACACATGTTCATCAAAGAATGGAAGAAATGGATGGACATTCGCAAGGAGGTTCTTGGAAGTAACATTCCATGAAAGGCAAGAATTGGAGACAGGCTAATCTCCATTCTCCATAATGGAGAGTCAGGGGCTATCTTGTTTTTTGCTATTTTACCTTAGAAAATGTAGTAGGTCTTAATCGAATGTAATAGGTCCTATGAGGTACAATATGTTTATTATGTGGTAATGTGTTAGAGTTGATAATGAGGAGTACTTGTGATTACGATTAGTGACCAATTTGCTATGTGATGTCATTGATGAAAACGATGATCTTGAGGAGGTGTTATATGACAATGATGTATTATGATGTTAAGTTGTTAATGATATGATGATGATGATGATATTATTATATCATTGGGTGAAAGAACGACGGATTAGTTTCAAGTGGATGGACATCCACTTGAAACTAGTCCACGGTTCTTTCACCCCGTGATGTAATAACTCATTATGATGTAAAAACAATCTCTAAATTCCTGTTGTATGAAAACTTGTGTAAAGGTGTATGAATACAACATGAAATAAAAAAGAAATAAAATACTAAATAATAGTAGCAGTGCGGGAAAGGAGAAGCGCTACTACTAAGTACCAGTAGCGCTGTTCTGAAGAAGCGCTAGTACTAAGTCAATTTAGCAGTAGCGTGGGTTATTGCTAAGCATTAGCTGTAGCGCCTTATCAGTAGCGCTCCTGCCCGCGCTACTGATAGGCCTAAAACCCGCGCTGCGGCTAGGCTTTTCCCTAGTAGTGTTAGCTGTAGCGTGTGTTGCAAATAGCACTACTGCTAATTAGCTATAGTGGGTCTTATACCCCGCGCTACTCCTATTACTTTCAAAAACAAAAACAAAATCTCGATCCCGTGCGTGCTGTCAATGGCAGCAATGGTAAGATCTAGCGATGATTGGCGTCACCGGAGGCATGAACGGACAGCGGAAGACCAGATCCAGCAGTGGTTGTTGGAGAGGGCCCGTTTCCAAGGCAGAGCCAGGCCGCGGCGTAGGGCTCCTCTTCCCGACCATGCCAGATAGCTCCGGGTCATCCACGGCGACGAACTGCACGGGCATGGACATGGGAGGGTGAGTCAAACCAGAGGGAGAGAGAGAAAAGGAAAACCGAGGGAGAGAGGAAGGTGATGTAGGGATCAGCGGAGCTAGTCACCGGTGGCGAGGTGCTCCGGTGTGGTGGCACGGGGCGGCGGCCTCCTGGACGTCGGTGGAAGACCGGCGAGCTCCTAGATGCCGGTGGTGCGAGGCGGTGGCCTCTTTCGGCGCCATGGAGGAGGATGGGTGCATGGTCAAGAGGTCCATGTGAGAGCGTATGGAAAGTGAGAGGAGAGAGTCGTGGAAGAGAGGAGGCATTTGGGGGAGGAGATGGGGATTCGGCCGAGGATATGGCGACTTCACCAACCTCGTACTTAGTAGTAGCGAGGGGTATAAAACTGCGCTACTACTATCAACTTAGTAGTAGCATGGGTTTATACCCCTTGCTACTACTATGGCATGTGTCGGGGGCCACGATAGAGACTGCTTAGTAGTAGCGAGGGTTAAAAACCTGCGCTACTACTATTAACTTAGTAGTAGCGAGGGTTAAAAACCCGCGCTACTGCTAATTAGCAGTAGCGCTTCTTTTTGAGTCGCGCTGCTGCTAAGATTCTGTGTATAAGGTTTTCCCTAGTAGTGTACGTTCCATTATATCGGCTAAGGTAGCGCTGGGAGAACTACTGCGATTGTGCCCCAGTTGAGCTGGGTTAAGCACCACAGTAGAGAAAGCTAAAACTTACCGTCATGATAAGGCGAGAGCCGGTCGCTGTTCGAGAGGTTTGCGAGTCCCTAAAGACTTATGCCGCTTAGAACGAGGAGCTGGCTTTGTCCGGCCTAGGCGTGGATAGTGCCCCGAACTCGGTCTGCCAAATACTAGGGGCTTCGCCAAAATTTAAAATTATAGAATTCTATGGCTAACTGAGAGTGATAAAGCATTATAGTCCGATTGCCTTGTTCGTTGTGCTGAGCGTCTCCCTCGAAGGACCCAAGAATGGGAACAAGAGCACTCAGGTTCATCCCGAACACCCCAGCACTCGCGGCATGGGGGCAGAAGCCGACGACTCACATCTCTCAGATTTAATAAACGGCCGCACAGAAGGTAACATTTTAAATTCAGATAGCATTGCTTAACGCATATGAACAAGTTTTCAGCGCACAGGATAAACACGAGCGACTTTACTCAAAAATTACATCCTTGGCACATTCATTCGCCACAAGGCGGGCACCCTTCAGGACGCCCTCATAATACATCTCGGGCCTACGATGCTCCTTCCCCTCCGGTGGCCCATCTGTCACCAGCTTCTCAGCATCTAGCTTGCCCAAGTGTACTTTAGCACGGGCAAGAGCCCTACAGGCGCCTTCGATGCATACGGAGCGCTTGATGACTTGAAGCCGTGGACATGTATCCACGAACCGCCTCACTAGTCCAAAGTAACTCCCGGACATGACCTCCATGCCATAGCCGGACTATTAGGCCCTTCATGGCCTACTCGGCTACCTTATGGAGCTCGACCAGTTGCTTCAGCTGGTCGCTCAAGGGCACCGGGTGTCCGGCCTCACCTTCTCCGTCGAGCTCCCTTCCTCGGCCCGGTAGAATGCGGCAGCATCAGACACACTGCGGGGCAGATCTACGAATGCTCCTGGAGAGCTCCAGACTCGGGTAAGTAACAAGTAATTCACTTTCACGTGCTTGCTTTGCATAAAGAATGCCTTACCCGCCGCTATCTTCTTCATCGCCACAATTTCCTGGAGGGCTTTTTGGGCTTCGGCCTTGGCAGATTTGGCGCTCTCAAGGGCCGAGACAAGCTCAGACTCTCGAGTATTTGAGTCAAGCTCCAATCTCTCGTGTTTCTTCACAAGAGCATGCAGCTCTTGCTGCACCTCCGCCACCCGCGCCTCCTGCTTTTCTCGCTCGGTGCGCTCCATGGCCGCATTGTCTTCGGCCTTGGACAGCGCTTCCTTCAGGGTCGCCAACTCGGTTGGTCCTATCACTATTTGCAACCAGGTATTTTCATATACTTACATAAGGTACTACTTACTTTCTTTGTCCTCGAGCTGCTTCTTGGCAAGGCCGATCTCGTTCTCGGACCGCTCGAGGCTCTACATCAAAGCATTGACCTCCGCAGTCAGTGCGGCAGAGGTCAGCAGCGCAGCCTGCATTCCCATATTGACATATTTATGTTAGACTCCTGCATTTATTTTTTTAGATCCTCAGTCCGGCTTTTCTTTCCGAACACCAAACTGAGCATCAGGGGCTACTTTCTATGCGGTAATATTTTTACATATCTTAAATACATACCTCGAAGCCTGTTAGCAGGCTGGCACAGGCTTCTGTCAGCCTACTTTTGGCAGACTGAACCTTCTGGATCACCGAACTCATAATAGTGCGGTGCTCCTCGTCGATGGAGGCGCCGTTGAGCACCTCCAGCAAATTATCCGGTGCCTCCGGTTGGACGGAGGTCACCGGCGTCGTGGGCATGCCCTTCTTACGAAGGGGCCGCCTGCCGGACTCCGCAACAACTGAAGGTTCCGGTGCGGTGTCTAGCCTGGGGCCGGACTTAGAGCCCTTTATGGTTTTATCCCCTTTGCGCCTGGAATCCGGAAGGTCGCCTTGCGGAACCTCTAGGGTTACCTCCTCCTGGCTCGTCCCCTTTTGGGACTCCACCTCGGCGTCGTCCGTGAGGCGAGGGGAGGTAGCAGTCGAGACTAAAAGACTATTCACATCCGACGAATCCAGGGATCCGCTCGACGAAGCATCGAGGTGGGCCTTGGGCGGACTGCATGATTATGTTCGGCGTTAGAAGATACTGTGCAGTAAAGGAACACCATTAGTTATTCTCGTATCCGGATACTTACGATTTTGCCAGGGGCTTGGCCCTGGATGGCCACTCCTCTTCGTCATCGTCGGCGTTGGTGGAGTAGTCTGGGAGAAGGGTTTTTCCCTTCTTGGACCCTCCGGCCCCCTAGTTGGGGTGCCCTTCCTTTTCTTTCCTCCCCCCGTTGGAGGGGGAGAGGCCTCTTCTTCCTCCTCCTCACCTTCGTGGGAGGAGTGCGCTTCGGAGTCATCGGACGAGGAATCCGACACTACCAGGCGCCGGGAACTCTTTCGAGTTCCCGAGGACTTCTTCTTGGCCTTCTTCTCCGGCACCATGTGAGGTGCCGGGACCAGCAGCTTCGCCAAGCGGGCATCTGCTGGGCCTTCGGGCATAGGAGCCGGACAGTCGATCTGTCCGGACTTCTTCTGCCAGTCCTGTTACAGGAATGGGAGCTTAGATCCCGCATAGAGTCAAACTATGAAAAACAAGTATCCTGTGATGGGTAAAATAAGCTTACCGCGCTGGCTTGGCGCTTCACGCAGAATCCGCGATCCTCGGTAATGGGAGGGTGAACCTTAGAGCCCTTGAAAAGCACCTTCCAGGCATCTTCATGCATTGTGTCAAAGAGCCTGGACAAAGTTTGGTGCTGGGCCGGATCGAATTCCCACAAGTTAAAGGCCCGTCGTTGACACGAGAGGATCTGGCAGAAGAGCATGACCTGGGCTACGGTGACAAGTTTAACCTTCTTGTCAATCACGTCTTTGACGCAGGTTTGGAGTCCGGCCAGCTCTGCCGAATTACCCCATGATAGGCCCGTCTCTTTCTAGGAGGTGATCCGTGTGGGGATGCCAGATCGGAATTCGGGGGCCGCTGCCCATTCAGGGTCACGCAACTCGGTGATGTAGAACCACCCCGATTGCCACACTTTGATGGTTTCCACAAAGGAGCCCTCGAGCCATGTGACGTTGGGCATCTTGCCCACCATGGAGCCTCCGCACTCCGCCTGCTGGCCGCCCACTACCTTCGGCTTGACATTGAAGCTCTTCAGCCATAAGCCGAAGTGGGGCTTGATGCGGAGGAATACCTCGCACACGACGATAAACGCCGAGATGTTGAGGATGAAGTTTGTGGCCAGATCATGGAAATCCAGGCCATAGTAGAACATGAGCCCCCGGACAAATGGGTGGAGTGGGAAGCCTAGTCCGTAGAGGAAATGGGGGAGGAACACCACCCTCTCATGGGGCCTGGGGGTGGGAATGAGCTGCCCCTCGTCTGGAAGCCGGTGCGCAATGTCGTTGGACAAGTATCCGGCCTTGCTCAACTTTTTGATGTGCCCCTCCATGACGGAGGAGGCCATCCACCCGCCTCCCGCTCCGGACATGGCTGGAGAAGGTTGAGGTGGGAAGTGTGGACTTGGGCGATGGAGCTCGATTGCGTGGAGATGGATAAGCAAAGGAGGAAGAAGGCGTAAATGGAAAGAGTGGATCGTTATCCCCTTATATGGGCAGACGAAACTATGTACCCCCACCAGCCTAGTAAAACTCGCTTATCTCCCAAGCGCCGTGATTAATGGCGTGGTTGGGTTACCCATGCCTGTATTGATGAGAATCCCGGAATAAGGGACACGATCTCTGCTTTGACAAGACGTGCCAAGGAAACCGCCTCGCTAAACGCTCTGAGGTGGGACAGAAAAACGATTCGAATGAAGGCTTGGCCGTGGCATGATGTCACGCTATGGAATACATCAGCAGATTAGATTTGTACAAATATTATTCTCTCTACGGAGGTATGTGGAACTTATTTTGCAGAGCCGGACACTATCCTTGTGTTCAAAATCTTCTATGAAGTATTCGGAGGAGAAACCCGCCTTGCAATGCCGAAGACAATCAGCGCGCCGGACTCGTCGTCATTGAAGCCTAGTTCAGGGGCTACTGAGGGAGTCCCGAATTAGGGGGTGTCTGGATGACCGGACTATAACCTTTGGCCGAACTCCTAGACTATGAAGATACAAGATTGAAGACTTTGTCCCATGTCCGGATGGGACTTTCCTTGGTGTGGAAGGCAAGCTTGGCGATACGGATATGTAGATCTCCTCCCATTGTAACCGACTCTGTGTAACCCTAGCCCGCTCTGGTGTCTATATAAACTGGAGAGTTTTAGTCCGTAGGACAAACAAAAGTCATACCATAGGCTAGCTTCTAGGGTTTAGCCTCTTTGTTCTCGTGGTAGATCTACTCTTGTACTACTCATATCATCAATATTAATCAAGCAGGAGTAGGGTTTTACCTCCATCGAGAGGGCCCAAACCTGGGTAAAAATATCGTGTCCCTTGTCTCCTGTTACCATCCGCCTAGACGCACAGTTCGCGACCCCCTACCTGAGATCCGCTAGTTTTGACACCGACACGGAGGAAAGTAGAACTTGATGAGGTAATTGTACCTTCTCCCGAATTGGAAAGTAGTCCATCACAGAAATCAGTTCTAGTGATTCCTACACCAATGAGTGAGGAAGCTAATGATGATGATCATGAAACTTCAGATCAATTTACTACCGAACCTCGTAGGTCTTCCAGAATAAGATCCACACCAGAGTGGTACGGTAATCCTGTTCTGGAAGTCATGTTACTAGACCATGATCAACCTACGAACTATGAGGAAGTGATGATGAGCCCAGATGCCGAAAAATGGCTTGAGGCCATGAAATCTGAGATGGGATCCATGTATGATAACAAAGTATGGACTTTGGTTGTCTTGCCCAATGATTGGCGAGCCATAGAAAATAAATGGATCTTCAAGAGGAAGACGGACGCTAATAGTAGTGTTACTATCTACAAATCTCGACTTGTTGCGAAAGGTTGTCGACAAGTTCAAGGTGTTGAATACAATGAGATTTTCTCACTCGTAACGATGCTTAAGTCTGTCCGAATCATGTTAGCAAATTGCCACATTTTATGAAATCTGGCAAATGGATGTCAAAACTGCGTTCCTGAATGAATTTCTGGAAGAAGAGTTGTATATGATGCAACCAGAAGGTTTTGTCGATCCGAAAGGTGCTAACAAAATGTGCAAGCTCTAGTGATCCATCAATGGATTGGTGCAAGCATCTCGGAGTTGTCATATACGCTTTGATGAGTTGATCAAAGACTATGGTTATATATAGGCTTTTGGAAAGGCCTGTATTTACATGAAAGTGAGTGGGAGCACTACAGCCTTTCTGATAAGTATATGTGAATGACATATTGTTGATCGGAAATGATGTAGAATTTTCTGGAAAGCATAAAGGAGTGTTTGAAAGGAATTTTTCAAAGAAAGACCTCGGTGAAGCTGCTTACACATTGAGCATCAAGATCTATTAAGATAGATCAAGACACTTGATAAGATTTTCAATTAGTACATACCTTGACAAGATTTTGAAGTAGTTCAAAATGGAACAGTCAAAGAAAGAGTTCTTGCCTGTGATGCAAAGGTATGAAGTTGAGTAAGACTCAAAACCGGACCATGGTAGAAAATGGAAAGAGAATGAAAAGTCATTCCTTATGCCTCAGTCATAGGTTCCATAAAATATGCTATGTTGTGTACCAGACCTATTGTATACCTTGGTCTGAGTTTGACAAAGGAATACAATTTTGATCTAAGAGTAGATCACTGGACGGCGGTAAAGAATATCCCTAGTAAGGACTAAGGAGATGTTTCTTGATTATGGAGGTAATAAAAGAGTTCGTCGTAAAGAGTTACATCGATGCAAGCTTTTACACCGATCCAGATGACTCTAAGTCTCAATCTGGATACATATTGAAAGTGGGAGCAATTAGCTAGAGTAGCTCCGTGCTGAGTATTGTAGACATAGAATATTTGCAAAATACATACGGCTCTGAATGTGACAAACCCGTTGACTAAACTTCTCTCACGAGCAAAACATGATCATACATTAGTACTCTTTGGGTGTTAATCACATAGCGATGTGAACTAGATTATTGACACTAGTAAACCCTTTGGGTGTTGATCACATGACGATGTGAACTATGGGTATTAATCACATTCAGATGTGAATATTGGTGTTGAATCACATGCTGATGTGAACTAGATTATTGACTCTAGTGCAAGTGGGAGACTGAAGGAAATATGCCCTAGAGGCAATAATAAAGTTATTATTTATTTCCTTATATCATGATGAATGTTTATTATTCATGCTAGAATTGTATTAACCGGAAACATGATACATGTGTGAATACATAGACAAACTAAGTGTCACTAGTATGCCTCTACTTGACTAGCTCATTAATAAAAGATGGTTATGTTTCCTAGCCATGGACAAAGAGTTGTCATTTGATTAACGGGATCACATCATTAGGAGAATGATGTGATTGACTTGACCCATTCCGTTAGCTTAGCACTTGATCGTTTAGTGTGTTGCTATTGCTTTCATCATGACTTATACATGTTCCTATGACTATGAGATTATGCAACTCCCGTTTACCAGAGGAACACTTTGTGTGCTACCAAATGTCACAACGTAACTAGGTGATTATAAAGGTGCTTTACAGGTGTCTCCGAAGGTACCTGTTGGGTTGGCGTATCTTGAGATTAGGATTTGTCGCTCTGATTGTCGGAGAGGTATCTCTGGGCCCTCTCGGTAATGCACATCACTATAAGCCTTGCAAGCAATGTGACTAATGATTTAGTTACAAGATGATGCATTGCATAACAAGTAAAGAGACTTGCCAGTAACGAGATTGAACTAGGTATTGAGATACCGACGATCGAATCTGAGGCAAGTAATATACCGATGACAAAGGGAACAAACATATGTTGTTATGCGGTTTGACCGATAAAAGATTTTCGTAGAATATGTAGGAGCCAATATGAGCATCCAGGTTACGCTATTGGTTATTGATCGGAAACGTGTCTCGGTCATGTCTCCATAGTTCTCGAACCCGTAGGGTCCGCACACTTATGGTTTCGATGATAGTTATATTATTAGTTTATGAGTTTTGATGTACCGAAGAAGTTCGGAGTCTCAGATGAGATCGGGGACATGACGAGGATTCTCGAAATGGTCGAGACGTAAAGATCGATATATTGGACGACTATATTCGGACTTGGGAAAGATTCCGAGTGATTCGGGTATTTGTCGGAGTACCGGAGAGTTACGGGAATTCGCCGGGGAGAAGTATTGGGCCTTATTGGGCCATACGGGAAAGAGAGAGGGGCTGCCTAGGGCAGGCCGCGCCCCCCCCCCCCAAGGCCTAGTCCGAATTGGACTAGGGGGAGGGGCTGCGCCCCCTCCTTCCTTCCCTTCTTTCTTCAATTTCCTTAACTCCTACTCCTACTACATGGAAGGGGGGGATCCTACTCCCGGTGGGAGTAGGACTCCCCAGGGCGCGCCATAGTTGAGGGCCGGCCCTCCCCCTCCTCTCCTCCTTTATATACGGAGGAGGGGGGCTCCCATAGACACAACAATTGATCCCTTGGATCTCTTAGCCGTGCGGTGCCCCCCTCGACCATAGTCCACCTCGATAATATCGTAGCGGTGCTTAGGTGAACCCTGCGACGGTAGAACATCAAGATCGTCACCACGCCGTCGTGCTGACGGAACTCTCCCTTGACACTCGGCTGGATCGGAGCTCAAGGGACGTCATCGAGCTGAACGTGTGCTAGAACTCGGAGGTGCCGTAGTTTGGGTGCTTGATCGGTCGGGCCGTGAAGACGTACGACTACATCAACCGCGTTGTGCTAACGCTTCAACTTTCGGTCTACGAGCGTACGTGGACACACTCTCCCCTCTCGTTGCTATGCATCACCATGATCTTGCGTGTGCGTAGGAATGTTTTTGAAATTACTACGTTCCCCCACATCAAGCATCTAAGCTTGGGGATGCCCCGGTAGGCATCCCACCTTTCTTCTTCAATAACTATTGGTTAGTATCGGTTGAGCCTAAGTTTTTTTCTTCTTCACATGAGTTGAGATATCTTTGCATTGCCATTTTATTTTGTATTGGTCATTTGAACAATTCATGAAAGAATATAGAAGGAAGAGATATTTCACATATAAATATACTATCATACACATCTTCAATAATTGTGAGCACTCATTAAGTATGACATGCTAAAGAGCTGATGTTGGACAAGGAAGACAACGTAATGGGTTATGTTTTCTCGCATCTTAGTTAAAGTATATTGTCATGGATCATTCAAACATGTTGTGCTTGCCTTTCCTCCTCATGCTAGCCAAAATTCCTAGCACCAAGTAGAGATACTACTTGTGTTTCCAAATATCCTTAAACCCAGTTTTGCCATGAGAGTCCACCATATCTACCTATGGATTGAGTAAGATCCTTCAAGTAAGTTGTCATCGGTGCAAGCAATAAAAAATGCTCTTGAAATATGCATGACTTATCAGTGCGGAGAAAATAAGCTTTGTACGATCTTGTTATGGAAGCAATAAAAGCGACGGAGTGCATAATAAAGGTCCATATACAAGGAGCAATATAAAGTGACGTTCTTTCGCATTAAGATTTTGTGTATCCAACCCTGAAAGCGCATGACAACCTCTGCTTCCCTCTGCAAAGGGACTATCTTATACTTTATGTCTTTTACTTTATGCAAGAGTCAAGGTGATCTTCACCTTTCCCTTTTTCATTTTATCCTTTGGCAAGCACTTTGTCTTGGGGTGATCCTGATATATATATCCAATTGGATGTACGTTAGCATGAACTATTATTATTGACATCACCCAAAGGTGAATACGTTTGGAGGCAACACTATAAGCCCCTATCTTTCTCTGTGTCTGATTAAAATTCCATAACCACAAGTATTGCGTGAGTGTTAGCAATTGTAGAATAATATATGATAGTTGAGTATGTGAAGTTTGCTAAATCAAAGCTCTGACATAGACCCTTCCTAAAAATAAGATGAATTGCAATTGTTTGATGACTAAGAATGAAGTTTTCTAGTTTTCAAGAAAGTTTATGGTCTATGCTTTAACATGTTAATAACTTGTTACTTTATCATGAAAAGTTTTATGAGATGAACTATTGTTATGATATATAAACATGCTAGAGAGGTGATTAAAATTATTATTGATCAAACTTGTGCACCTCTAGCTTTCACACTTCATAAATTCTTTCTTTTATCATTTACCTACTCGAGGACGAGCAGGAATTAAGCTTGGGGATGCTGATACGTCCCCAATGTATCTATAATTTATGAAGCACGCATGCTATATTATTATCTATTTTAAATGATTATGGGCTTTATTATACACTTTTATATTATTTTTGGGACTAACCTATTAACCAGAGGCCCAACCCATATTGTTGTTTTATTGCCTATTTCAGTATTTTGAAGAAAAGGAATATCAAACGGAATGAAACCTTCGGCAAAGTTATTTTTGGAACAGAACCAATCCCGGGAACTTGGAGTGCACGTCAGAAGATCCTCGAGGAGGCCACGAGATAGGGGGGCGCGCCCTACCCTCTCGTGGTCCCCTCGAGGCTCCCCCGACCGACTTCTTTTGCCTATATAAGCCTACATACCCTAAAAACATCGAATATCAAGATAGATCGGGAGTTCCGCCACCGCAAGCCTCGGTAGCCACCAGAAACCTCTCGGGAGCCCTTCCCGGCACCCTGTCGGAGGGGGGGGTCCTTCACCGGTGGCCATCTTCATCATCCCGGTGCTATCCATGAGGAGGAGGGAGTAGTTCACCCTCGAGGCTGAGGGTATGTACCAGTAGCTATGTGTTTGATCTCTCTCTCTCTCGTGTTCTCTCTCATGTTCCCTCTATGGAACGATCTTGATGTATCCCAAGCTTTTCTATTGTAGTTGGATCTTATGATGTTTCTCCCCCTTTACTCTCTTGTGATGAATTGAGTTTTCCTCTTGAAGTTATCCTATCGGATTGAGTCTTTAATGATTTGAGAACACTTGATGTATGTCTTGCCATGATTATCTGTGGTGACAATGGGAGATCATGTGCCGCTTGATGTATGTTTTGGTGACCAACTTGCGGGTTCCGCCCATGAACCTATGCATAGGGGTTGGCACACGTTTTCGTCTTGACTCTCCAGTAGAAACTTTGGGCACTCTTTGAAGAACTTTGTGTTGGTTGAATAGATGAATCTTAGATTGTGTGATGCATATCATATAATCATGCCCACGGATACTTGAGGTGACAATGGAGTATCTAGGTGACATTAGGGTTTTGGTTGATTTAAGTGTTTTGAAACGGTTTTCCGGTTTTCTCTTGCTACTTTTTCCTTATGTATAATGTATATAAGTGGTTTCAATTAACACGGCTTAACTTGGGATGATAAGTCGCCACCATATAGAAATCATAAAACACTTGGAAGTTTTGGCTTCTATCGGTGTACAAAAGTAGGGGGCCAGCTTTTGACCCCTTTACTTGTGCACGGGCAGTCAGAGCCACCTGCCGCGGCCACACATGAGCAGGGAAAGAGAGGGAAGTAGGAGAGAGGCCAAAGCCACAGGAACAAGCAAAGCTAACAACAAAGGATCAAGACCACAAAGGCCGCACGAGCGATGCAGGTTGCCCCGGCAAGGACTCTTGCCGAGGTCAGCCTCAGCAGCCCCGGCAAGATCCTTGCTGGGGCAGCTCGTCCGCACCAGTTGAGCGAGCCACCTTCGAGCCTACCAGCGCTAAACAGACACGTTGGGGCAAGGTTCAGGAGGCGCCTCCATGGTGGCATGCAGATCTTTGTGAAGACAAGAAGCGATCAAGATCAGAAGAGGTTAGGAAGGCAACCGTCCTCACCGAAGAAACCCACATGACCCCCCCGGCAAGATCCTTGCCGGGGGAGCTAGCGCGCCACGGCAAGACCCTTGCCGGGCCACCCGGCAAGACCATCGCCAAGCGCACCGGCAAGGCCACTGCCAGGCCCGCACCAGCCAAGCTTCTACCGCAGTTCGTACGTGGCCGCCGACCCAACCAGCTGGGCAGGCACCTGCGTAGAAGCATGCAAACCTTCGTGCAGGCTCCACCACCGCGCCACCTTAGCTACCTGCCTGCCTACATGGCGCTGCATGCGCTGCTGGCTAGGGCAAGTGTCGAAGCCAGGAGGAGCGGCGACGGACGGGACGGGCCTCACCACCGTCCCCAATAAAGTGAAAGACACCTAAGCCTTGCATTGAATGCGTCTCGTCCTGTAATGCTAGCGATAACCTTGCAACACTGTAGCAATTTACACCTCCTGTGTGCCACTGTGGCAGCCCCTTTTGCCTACAAAAGGAGGCCCATGGCATACTGAGAGGGGATTCGTCTCTTTCGAACCCCTCAGCACCCAGAGCTAGTTCGAGAGCTCAAGAACACTTATACAACCACCAAGCAGGATCATTGGGTTTTATGCATCTTTGCGGCCCGAACCTGGGTAAATTCCCTTTGTGCCTTCCACTAGTCCCGCTCTTCTCACGATCCCGCGCCCCGCAACCATAGAAGGGATTCTAGTGATCCAATATGTGTCGTTTCCCACCGACATCTTTGGTGCGCCAGGTAGGGGGCGCTATTGTGAGAATATGGCCTAGTGCTAGGCCTAGCAGTTCATCATCGCCATGGCTCCTAAGAAGAAGACGACCACGGTGATTGGCTCGTCCGGAACCAGACTGCCATCACCGGTGCGGGCCAGTAGCAGGCCAGTCATGGAGAGGACCCGCGGCGCGGCCCGCGAACACCCACATCACTCTGGAAGTCCGGGCCCAGTGGGCGGCGCCGCCTGTGCGATGGGCGACGAACTGCGCGATGCTGCCCCAGAAACGATGTCGGACCCCCCGCGGGCGGCGCGGTGCCCTCTAGGGGCATCGTCGTGCCGCCCAACGATGGCGCGGCAGCCTCCAAGACAGCAACGTCGGCGCCTACGACGCGGTCCTGTGAAATCATACACGATGAGCAGCGACGCCTTGCTGGTGACCTAGGGCGTCGCTCTGGGAAAAGCCCTATGTATCCTTCGCAGGATGAGGGAGGCCAACGTGCATGCCGAGGCGCCGATGAAGGTGGTGGGCGGTTGCAGGGCCATGATGAGGCTCCTTCTAACATAGTTAGGAGTCGAAGCACATCACGGTCCACCCAACTATCGCCGCCACCCACGACGGCAGAAGCCCTGGCACGCGCGCAGCTCCTCCTCAACTTTCCCCCCATGGCGGAAAAGCTTGATGAATGGAGGGCCACCGTCCGGAGCCTCGTCGGCATCGCCAACGACGATGAGCTGCGACCGGCGAAACTCGTGGGACATCGCTCCATCGTGTCGCCCCTGCTAGCAGGGCCGAGCCGAAGGCGATGCAGCCACGGTGTATTCCCCTCCTCAGCACCGGTCGCCGTAGGCGACGACCCGTCGTGACGATGCTCGTGATGATGTCTCCATCGCGTTGTCCGACCCGCGAACAAACCGCGATCAGTGCCAAGTCCTTCGGGAGCGGGCTCATGAAGACACTCGAACCACCATCGAGCGCCGACGTGACGCGCGCCACAAGTCGGACAGGCGGGCAGGGCCTGCTGCAGACCACCCGGAGCCGGGAGGCTACGGTGGCCTACCCTACGAATTGGGTTGTCCGGCTTTCACCCGTGAGCTGCGGCAGTTCCAGTGGCCGTCCCACCGCACTTTCAAGCCTGACGTTGGCGAGAAGTACAACGGCAAGAATCACCCATCAGAGTTCCTCAGCATCTACACCATCGCGATGCAAGCTGCTGGGGCCCACGACGATAAGGTGCTTACCAATTACTTCCCGTTGGCACTCAAGCCTAATGCTATGTCATGGTTGATGCACTTGCCAATGAATTCCATCTCTTCTTGGGCGGATCTGTGCCATGAGTTTGTTGGCGCCTTTACCGGAGGTCACCAAGCTCATGGCCAGGCGAGTGATTTACACATCATCCCCTAGAAGGAAGGAGAAAACCTACGCAAGTACATCCAGAGGTTCAGCCGAGTGCAGTATAACATTGCCGATGTTCATCCCGTCGCCGTGATCAGTGCGTTCCACCAGAACGTGTGCAATCGCAAGATGCGCGAAGAGCTGGTAATGAACAAGGGTAAGGATGTGGCCGAGCTCTATGTTCTGGCCGATCGATGTGCTCGTGCTGAAGAGGGAAGGAAGTACCCCGACGAAGTTGTCGGCGCGGAAAGCGATTCCACTGGCTATACCGCCGCCCCAGCAAAGAAGGGTCGGCGCCGTAACAGGAAACGCAAGGGCAAGGCCGTGCTTGCCGTCGAGGGATCCGATGACACCGGCGCCACCAAGAAGACCAAGGCGAGTGACCCCGGCAAGGAGGGTTCTTTTTTGAATATTTACTGTGGAGCAAAGCTCCACAGCCCTTTATTTAAAGAAAAGACAAAGTGTCAACTGTACAAGCAAAAGAAAATGCAGAGTCTGAAAGTTAGAGAAGTAGCTACCTGTGTACCTACCTGAACTAAAATAAGAGAGTTAACCCAAGCAGACAGCTTGGCCCTGATATCTACTTTCAATCTATGAGCTAGAAGAGTTATATCATGTACAAAATTACATTTCCAAGCAGTAAAGGTTGCATTTTCCCCTCTAAAAGTTCTTCCATTCCTGAGGATCCATATATTCCAAGCAGTAGTGAGCATAACCTCGAAGAAGAAAGAATGCTTGAATGAAGATCTTGCATGTTGGATACACTGTTGAATCTCATCACCCCTTGTCCAATCAATGGAAAGGTAATTCCACACTCGGCGACTGACGTTACAATTGAAGAACAGGTGCAGCCTATCCTCACAGAAAAACTCATGGCAGATAACACAAAGATTGTCAACCAAAGGGGACCTCCAATGTTTTAAAGGGGACCTCCAATGTTTTCTGATTAATAAGTCCTTGGTGTTTAACCTCTCAAAAAACAGCAACCAACCAAAGACCTTGATCTTCATTGTGCACTTGCAATCCCACAACCACTTGCATGGCAAAATGGTTGGCAAATGAGAATGCATGATAGAGTAGAAACTCTTGGCAGAATTGCCACCAGATTTTCCAGGCCAAAGCCAAACATCTGGCAAATTGATATCCCACTGAAGATCCAGGATCCAAGCTTCCAGAACTTGCAATTCCAAAGCAGCCTCATGTGATAGAGGCAAAATGAACATGGAATATAAATCCTGGGATATGAAAAATTCACACACTGATATCTTATCATTGATGACAAAGGAGAAAAGCCTAGGTAATCTCCAACGCAGAGGTCTGGAAGATCCATTAATAAGCCAAGCATCAGACCAGAAAAGAGCCGAGTCTCCCAAATTAATTTTCACAGAGGAGATGGCTGTATATGCCTCGGAGAGCTTGAGGATATCTCTCCACCAAAAAGAGCCAACTGGGGCTGTAGCATGTGGGACACCATCAGCATAATAACTATTCCAGATCAAAGTAACCCAAGGTATATCAGCTTTGTTGAAAAATTTGTGAAGATGCTTTAGAAGGAGACCCGTATTTTGGATATGTAAATTAATCACTCCAAGTCCTCCTTTTTCCTTTGGCCTGCAAATCAGCTCCCAGGCAGCCAAGGACTGTGTGGGTGCATCATTGTTGCCTCTCCACAAACACTGCCTAAAAATCATGTCCAGCTGTTTAATAATTGCAGGTGGTAGCTGCAAACTACAGAGAAAATATATAGGCATAGAGGTCAAGACAGAAGTTAACAACTGCATCCTGGAACCCTGATTTAACATAGAGGAACTGGATGTTAATCTCCTTTCTAAAGCATCCACCAAAGGCATGAAATCCACAATTTTGGGCCTTGTGGTGCCAAGAGGCAAACCCAGATATGTGAAAGGTAGCTGACCAACTTTGCATCCAAGCAAATTAGCTAACCTAACAGCCTCCTCCTCATCAATATTCAAAGGAATCATGGAAGAATTTGCAAAATTAACTTTTATCCCAGTGGATTGTTGAAAGGTGATCAACATATTTTTTAGGGCCACCAACTCCTCGTCTTTGGCAGACAAAAAAATGACAGTGTCATCAGCATACTGGATTATAGGGAAATCCTGGTCATGAGATTGAATTGGTAGAGATAAAGTGCCAAGAGAGAACATCTGGTTCACCACTGACTGTAGCAGATCAGCAGCAATGACAAACAGCAAGGGTGAAAGAGGATCACCTTGTCTAACACCACATTTGCATTTAAACTGTTTTCCAAGTATGCCATTGAGCAGAACAGAAGAAGAACTAGTGGAAAGGATATCTTTGACCCAGCCAATCCATTTATCATCAAACCCCTTGTACTTGAGCATTTGTAAGATAACCTCATGTTACACAGTGTCAAAAGCCTTTGCAAAATCTAGCTTCAAGATGAGGATAGGTCTCTTTGACTGTTTGCATTGGTGGATGTATTCAAAAGCCCAAGCTAAGTAGTCCTGGATCGATCTACTCTTCGAGAACCCATATTGATTTTTGTGTATACAACTGAGAATGACCTTTTGCAACCTATTGGCTAATAGCTTGGTAAGGAATATCAGACAAGTGTTAGTCAAAGAAATAGGCCAAAAATCATCAAGACCCTCAGGGGATAGCATCTTGGGTATGAGAGTAATAAGAGAGCCATTTATATTCTCAAGAGACAATTTCCCTGCATAAAAATCCAGGATAAGGCATCGGAAGTCCTGTTCAATAATTGGCCAGCAGCGCTTCATAAACATGCCATTAAACCCATCTGGACCTGGAGCTCTGTAAGGAGGCATCTCCTTCAGAACTAGCATAATTTCAGCATCAGAGAAAGGCTGAGATAACTCCTCCAGACCTGGGATAGGCTGAATTAGGGTAGGAAGGTCAAAGCCCATGGTGATGCCTTGGGCTTGGCCCATTCTGCTTTTAAAAGAGGCCCACAAAATTCCCGCCATTTGGTCATGATCAGAGACTGGGTCGACCATTCCCGCCGTTTTCAGGCTGGCGATGGAGTTCCACCGCATGCGCTCAGTAGCCATAGCATGGAAGAACTTGGAGTTCTCCTCACCCACCTTGATATATTGGATCGTGCACCTCTGCTTCCCATATATATAGTGTAACTTCAACATCTTCTCATAGTGTAGCTTAACTATTTTCCTGAAGTTGAACTTCGTTCTAACAAGAGGCCTGATCTCTTCCAACTGATCAAAAAAGATGATAACCTTGCTGCAGTCCATTGTGATCTTTTTGAGATATGAAAGATTTTTACTCCAAGCTCTCAAATCGTATCTGAGACGCTTAAATTTTCTGGTTAGCACGGCTGAAGCAGAAAGATCGTCAAACACCGGAGCCTCCCAAGAGCTACAAACACAATCCATAAAGCCAGGCATCTCCACCCAGAAATTTTCAAATCTGAAGACCTTAGATTTAGGAATCCTAGTATCAATGGACACCACACAGGGGACATGATCCGAGGCAGTTTTGGCTAGAGAAAAAACGACAGTGTTTGCATAATAAGAAATCCAGTCCGAGGTGGTAAAGAACCAATCCAACTACTCAAGAAGTGGTATTTGCTGCATATTGGACCAGGTGAAACTCCTCGCCTTGATGGGTAATTCCAGAAGACCAAGATGTCCTATTATCTCATTAAAAATGAAGATATCATTAATGTCCCCTCCTGGTTTGGTTCTGTTTTCCAAAGATCGAATGAAGTTAAAGTCGCCTAGGAGCAGCCAATCCTCATCAGACGGGATGGACATGTTGTATAGCCAACTGACAAAGTCATCTCTAGGTTGTCCCTCGCATGGCCCATAGACAGAAACCATAGTCCATTTTCCGGAATTATGAACTGATTTAAAAGAAACCACCACACTAAAACGCTGAACTTCCACTAGCTGTCCATCAAAAACAGAGGAGTTCCAGATGATTAAAATGCCACCAGATGCACCCACCAATGGGGAAAAGGCAAACTGATTGAATCGTCTGGGGCAGAACGACCTAATCATATGTATGTCAAAATTCTAACATTTAGTTTCCTGCAGACAAATTATGGAGCAGTGACTCTCTTCAATCTTAGCTCTAACATCCCGCTGCCTAGCCGGGGAGTTCAAACCACGCACATTCCAACACAGCACATTCCAGCTACGATACATTGTAGTCCCCATAAATAACTAAGATAAGATTAAGATAACCAACTGAGCTGCTTAACAGTTCAGAACAAGTCACAGCAACACCACAGACCACACAGACATAAAAGTTCATAAGTTCAGACTGACAGATTGATAACAAAAGAACAGGACAAAAGACCATATGGCTCCCGCGCCCTATAGATGTATGGAAGAGGTTACTGATCATTTGAACTATCTTGTTTGGGATCAGATTTTGGAGAAGCCATAATCCTCTCCACCGTTAAATCTTTAGAAGCGATGCCAAGCGCTGCCCCCACAGCTTGCATAAACGCTATGGGTGTTGGTGGCGGCAAAGGAGTGTCCTGTCGTGGAGCAGAATCAGGTTTGAGCTTCTTGGCCTTTGGGCGGCGCAAAGGAACTGGTTGATGGAGATTGCGGAGACAGGCTTCATACCCGTTCTTTTGGCACAGCTTCGGGTCATCCTTCTGACCGAAAAATCCATGTTGTCCTCCACTAGTGTTGGCGTGCGCCTAGAACGAGGTTGTCGCGACCTTGGCCTCTTCCCCAAGAGAGATGGTGTGACAGAGTTGAACCGAAACTCATCGACAGCTTGTGTTTCAGAGAGTGTCTCAGGGGTGTCAAGCGAAAACCCTGCAGGCTGGGAGTCCAAGCCACATGTATCCTCATTAAGCTCCTGGATAGACACAGAGGAGCTCCTCCTTGGATATCTCACAACGATCCATTGCTGCTTCAAATCTTCATCCAAGAAAATTGGGGCAAACGGCAAGGATAGCTGTCGGTGTCAAAACCGACGGATCTTGGGTAGGGGGTCCCGAACTGTGCGTCTAGGCGGATGATAACAGGAGACAAGGGACACGATGTTTTTACCCAGGTTCGAGCCCTCTCGATGGAGGTAAAACCCTACTCCTGCTTGATTAATATTGATGATATGGGTAGTACAAGAGTAGATCTACCATGAGATCGGAGTGGCTAAACCCTAGAAGCTAGCCTATGGTATGATTGTTGTTCGTCCTACGGACTAAACCTCTCTGGTTTATGTAGACACTGGAGAGGGCTAGGGTTACACAGAGTCGGTTACAATGGGAGGAGATCTTCATATTGTATTGCCAAGCTTGCCTTCCACGCCAAGGAAAGTCCCATCCGGACACGGGACGGAGTCTTCAATCTTGTATCTTCATAGTCCGGGAGTCCGGCCAAAGGTCTTAGTCCGGCTATCCGGACACCCCCTAATCCAGGACTCCCTCAGTAGCCCCCGAACCAGGCTTCAATGACGACGAGTCCGGCGCGCAAGTTGTCTTCGGCATTGCAAGGCGGGTTCTCCTGCAAATTCTCTGTATCCGTCGAAGAGTGTCCGGCTTCTAGTGCGTGTTGTCCTCCTCGGCTTCTGTGCCTCATAATGAACATCTTCCATGCGCCAAGTGAATGCGAAAAGCTAGGGGGTTTTCTTTTCACTTACACCCCCCCTCGGTTGCGTTAATGAGCCGCCCATAAAAGAGACGGGGATTTAGATCCAATTCACACCATCTTCCCTCCGTGAGTCTTCATCAGAGCGCCTCTGACAGAGATACATTCCATCATGGCTAGTCGGTGCCGCTCCTCCTCTCGCCCCTCCAGCCCTCGGCCCGGAGATTGGGGACGGTGTTCCGTCCCGCATAGCAAGTTAGTAGTGCTTCAGTCCAAGGGGCTTCTCCCTCCAGCATATATGGTCCCAGTTCGAGCCGGGATTGCTGCCTATAGCGGCGGAGAGCAGGCGGAGGGTGTTCCCAATCCCTCTCAAGGAGAGCAGGTATGCTTAGTCCCTTATTTGATGAGAGGACTAGGATTTCCAATTCATCCGTTTCTCCGAGGGCTGCTGGAGTTCTATGGCCTCCAGCTACATAACCTCACGCCCGCCTCCATTTTGCACATCGTGGGCTTCGTGGCCCTCTGTGAGGTGTTCTTGGGTGTTGAGGCCCATTTCGCGTTGTGGAAGAGGTTGTTTTGCCTTGTGCCCCGTTCTCAGGAGGGGTCTATTTATCAGGTGGGCGGAGCCGAACTATGGCGCATCGCCGGGACCGGATATCTATCCGGCACCCCAAAGAGGGTGTCTGAAGACTGCCCCTCGGAGTGGTTTTATATAGATGACGTCCCCCTGCCAAACCCTGTACGGATCGGCCTCCCCGAGTTCAATAATGCCCCGTTGAAGAAGCGCCTGAGCTGGCGCCCACGGAACCCTCAGAGGGAAGCTGACAGGGACATCCTGTACCTGATGAGCCGGATAAGGTTGTTGGCTCATTCCGGACTAACCATGATTAAGGTCATGGCCATATGCATTACGCGAGGGGTGCAGCCACTTCAATACAGAGGCCACCCCATGTGGGATTTCAACGGGGAGGATGACGCTACCCGGTGCTGTCGCAAGGGGCCAGATTCGGCCGCCACTTTAACGAAAATCTTATCCGCTTTGTACAAGGGGGAAGAGGAAGAGTTCCTCCGTATCAACCCGGAAGGCGGATTCTCCATGTACAACCCTCCTAGTTGGGTGAGCGGACACTTTCACTTGCCTATCCATTTTTGAAATTCCTGTAGTTGAGTACTTAGACTAGTAATGTTTAAACGTAGGAGCTGTGCCAGGTTGTGAAGGAAATAAACAGGCCTGGCCCACAACCCGAGGACCCATAACGGTCCCTCGATCCGGATTCCCAAGAAGATCCGGACTTATGCGTGGAGTTGATTGATGGAGTATTTCATCAAGTGAGCAAGGATAACTTCTTAGTGGCCATCACGGCCGACTATCTCGGACTACTTCCAGCATCCAAGGTAACTAAGACCGAAGTCCCAGTATTCTCATGCTTTTATCTTGCATGCCGTGTACTAACAGCGTTTCGCAGGGTAAATCCTTGAGGCGGAAGGCCGAGCCCACGGTGGGCGGTCAACAAGGGCCGCTGAATTCAGGCGGGCCAAAAAGAAGTGCGGACCAGATCAAGATTCCAGCGCAACGGTATGGCGTGCGAACTCAACGCCCAGGGTTTATGCCCTTGAGTCTTACTAATGCTCATGATTTTCTTAGAAAGAAGAGAGCCCGCCGGACTATGTCCGTCGGCCAAGGTTCGAGGCCGGGTCCGGAAGCGCAGGCGGATACGGGATGCGCCTCCGGCGCTCCTCCGACAGAGGGCGCCGACGGGCTGTCTGCCACCAATTCAGAGGTGGAGAGTGCCCTGAACCATAGGCGTCGCCGGACTATTCTTCGTGACGCGTGTTTTTCCCCAGAGGCGTTGGACGCCTTTAATACAGGAGATGCGTATCTCCGTGCTGCTCAAAATGGTCTAGCCAGAGCCACGGAGCAGTATGTGAAAGACATACAGGTGAGTAGAATTGAAGGTTATATATGTCAGTAGCCCCCGAAACTTGAAACAATGAAGATAACTATTTGAAGGATCATGTGCTATGTAGTGTCTTACAAAGAAGAACGCACAATTGTCCCAGGAGCTCTAAGAGTGCAAGGCCCAGCTCGAGGCTGCATTGGCCACTTCAGAAAATGTCAATGGGACGCCCACAGGTAATATACACTTCGAAAGGTACTTCCGTTTTGAAATGCGGCAGGCGTGCAACCCTGACGATAATAATGCAGATAAGGCCGGAGTAAATCCGGACAAGCAACAACTCCTACGCCAACTAAAGGCTGGCGAGAGCGTGCCGACGAGGGTGAGGCAAGAGAAGAACAAGCTTCAAGACGCCAATACCGAGCTGGGCGAGGAACTGAAAGATGTTCCTATTCAGCTGTCTTCTGCTGTGAAGGAGAATCGGCGACTTCGACGCGACATTTTTAGTAAGTTCTTGAATGAATCTTCGAAAAAAGAATTCGGCGAGGAAGTCGATTGACAGAGCTATGTCTGTATGTCTGCTGACGGGTTGTCCGGTGGAAGAAATGCCCGGTTCATCGGGAGACCTACTTCCCGAGCTGTTGCAACTACATCAACGAGTTCGGCAGGCAATGCAAAGCGTCATCCAGGCTATGTGGACATCCCTCTCCATGCCTGAAGGCCTTGAGGATCTTACCAAGAAGCAGGAGGGAGAGCGGCAGCGCTTCCGGTTGTGGAAGATATCGGCTTGCCGTCAAGGTGCCAGGGAGGCCTGGGCCATGGTGAAGACTCAGTACATGAAGGCTGACCCAAACCACATGGCCGAGGTCGGCCCTATAGGTCCGGACGGAAAGGAGATCCCAGTCAGCTTAGCATATGGCCAGGTGGAGCTGGCTGCAAAGTATTCCCAACAGGACTGTAAATTAGACCGCCTATTGGATGGTATTGAAGAAGAATATGCCGAGTCGGATTGACTCTGTAAAAAATGACATAAAAAATGTCTTCTAGCCGTATTGTAGATCATTTGTCATTACGGACCTTTTCGCTTCGACCTCTGGACCCTAAAGTCCGGAGTGTGTCCGAATACCTTCTCGATTATGTAAGAACCGGGGCATGCATGGAGACAAGGCGTAGGGGTCATAAGTGCTTTAGAAGACAAGTGCCCAACTAGTTATGTTATATTACATGGTTAGTAAGAAACATCTTCCAGGGAGAATAGTTCCGTTAGGGGTTCCTTTCCCTGGGGGCATGCCCTAAAGTGCATGTCTGAACTGCCAGAAAGAGCAGAAAAGCATCTGGGGGCAAATGAATAAATGCAAAAGATCATCTTTTAGTTCACCGACCGAATATTCCCTTAAGAATGCTAGCTTTCGGCTTCACCCAGTCTGAGGTACACATCCGGCTGACCCGGTAGTAACAATCGCAGAGGTGCTCCCTCTACCACCTAGCCGAACGAACGGGAACGTAGGGGCAAGCACAGGAGCCAGACAACCCAGCTTGGCCAAAACTTAAGTCATATCGATGCATATAATGGTGTATAAAAGGTTTATGCGGAAGCATCACACATGTTTTGGGCATGAGGCCCTTTTTATATAAACTTCTTGGTAAAGAAGCCCCCAGCTATTATGAGCGCAGGTAGCGCCTCGGGTATGTGCGAATAATGCACAGGCGAGCCCCTAAGGGCTTGTGAGAAAAAGGGGTAGGGAGAAAAATCCCGAACTGCCAATAAAAAATAAAAAAAATAAAAAATAAAATAAAACAAAGGGACGGAGGAAGGAACCGAACACGGAGTCCGGCGCTAGGCATAGAACCTTCGTAGGCGTGCTGCGTTCCATGGGTTCGGCTCGAGTCGGTTATCCGATGCGTTTCGCCGACGGTACACTCCGCCGGTCAATACTTGGTCGGTTACGAAGGCCCCCCCCCCATTTGGGTTTTAATTTATCCTTTTTCTTGTCCGGCAGGCATAGAACTAGTTCGCCAATGTTATAGGTTTTGGCCCGTACTTCTCTGCTTTGGTATCTTCGAGCCTGCTGTTGATAGAATGCGGAACGAGATTTTGCCACGTCGCGCTCCTCTTCCAATGCGTCCAAGCTATCCTGCCGATTGAGCTCGGCTTCTCTTTCTTCGTACATGCGCACTCGAGGTAAGTCATGGATTATGTCGCATGGTAGTACTACCTCTGCGCCGTATACCATAAAAAATGGTGTAAATCCGGTAGTGCGATTCGGCGTGGTCCGCAGCCCCCAGAGTATGGATTCAAGCTCCTCTACCCAGTGCGTGTTAGATTCCTTGAGGGATCGCACTAGTCTGGGTTTGATGCCGTTCATAATGAGACCGTTGGCCCGTTCGACTTGGCCGTTAGTTTGAGGGTGATAGACTGAAGCATAGTCGAGCTTGATGCCCATGTTTTTGCACCAAAGTTTGACTTCATCGGCCGTGAAGTTTGTGCCGTTGTCTGTTATGATGCTGTGGGGGACGCCATAACGGTGTAGGACCCCGGATATGAAGTCTATCACTGGTCTGGATTCGGCCGTCTTTACAGGCTTGGCTTCTATCCATTTGGTGAATTTGTCCACCATGACCAGTAGATATTTTTGCTTGTGGGTTCCTCCTTTAAGGGGTCCGACCATGTCAAGCCCCCATACCGCGAAAGGCCAGGTAATGGGTATAGTTTGTAGGGCGCTAGGCGGCATGTGGCTTTGGTTGGCGAATAACTGTCAACCCACACATCGTTGCACTAAGTCCTGAGCGTCTGCTCGGGCCGTTGGCCAATAAAATCCGGTACGGAGGGCCTTGCTTACAAGGGCCCGGGCTGCGGCGTGGTGCCCGCCGAGTCCGGCATGAATTTCAGTCAAAAGGTCTCGCCCTTCCTCTTCGGAGATACACCTTCGAAGGACTCCGGTTGTGCTTTTCTTGTAAAGCTCTCCCTCGTGGACTTTGTAGGCTTTAGATCGCCGCACTATGCAGCGGGCCTCGTTTTGGTCCTCGGGAAGTTCCTGCCTAGTTAGGTAGGCTAGGAACGGTTCTGTCCAAGGGGCAATGGCTGCCATTATTGCATGGGCTGACGGCGTTGTTTTGTTGGCGGAGCCCCCAACTGTGTCAGAATGTTCGGTGAGGGGCGGTGTAGTTGTGTCCGGGTTATCATTTCCGGATTCTCCTTCCCATGATACGGATGGCTTGAACAGCCTTTCTAGGAAGATGTTGGGAGGGACGGCCTCGCGCTTGGCACCAATGCGTGCCAACACGTTTGCTGCTTGGTTATTTTCTCGGGCTATGTGATGAAATTCAAGCCCCTCAAACCGAGCTGACATCTTTAAGATGGCGTTGCGGTAAGCTGCCATTTTCGGATCCTTGGCGTCGAAGTCTCCATTTATTTGGGATATTGCGAGGTTTGAATCCCCACGGACCTCTAGGCGCTGAATGCCCATGGAGACTGCCATCCGAAGGCCATGTAAAAGGGCCTCGTATTCGGCTGCGTTGTTGGAATCCGTGTCCATTATCTGAAGTACGTATTGGACTGTGTGTCCGGTTGGGGATGGAAGAACGATGCCAGCCCCCAGGCCAGCCAACATTTTGGAGCCGTCGAAGTGCATGATCCAGTTGGAGTATGCGCCGTACTTTTAGGGAGTTCGGCTTCAGTCCATTCGGCGATGAAGTCGGCCAAAACCTGCGACTTAATAGCTCGCCTTGGCTTGTAGGTTATGTCGAATGGGAGGAGCTCGATGGCCCATTTGGCAATCCGGCCCTTTGCGTCGCGGTTGTTTATAATATCATTAAGGGGTACTTCGGATGCCACTGTTATGGAGCACTCTTGAAAGTAGTGTCGCAGCTTCCGGGATGCCATGAACACCGCGTATGCTATCTTTTGATAATGCGGGTACCGTGACTTGCATGGAGTTAGTACAGTGGACACGTAGTACACTGGTTTTTGGAGGGGGAACTTGTGTCCGTCCGTTTCTCGTTCGACGACGAGCACCGCGCTTACAACTTGACGGGTTGCCGTGATGTATAATAGCATTGGTTCGCCCGTGTTGGGCGCGGCCAGGACCGGATTTGTTGCCAGTATGGCTTTTATTTCTTCGAGTCCGGCCGTGGCGGCATCCGTCCACTCGAAGTGGTCGGTGCGCCACCGGAGGCCATAGAGGGGTAATGCCTTTTCTCCTAAGCGGGAGATAAAGCGGCTTAGAGCTGCCACACATCCTGTTAGTTTTTGTATCTGTTTGAGGTCCTTTGGGGTATCCAATTGTGACAGAGCTCGGATCTTGGCTGGGTTTGCTTCAATTCCTCTACCGGATACAATGAAGCCCAAGAGCTTTCCGGCTGGTACGCCGAAAACGCATTTTTCCGGGTTGAGCTTAATGTCATATGTTCGAAGATTGTCGAACATGAGCCTCAAGTTGTCTACTAGAGTATCGACGTGTTTTGTTTTGACGACCACATCATCTACGTATGCTTCAACTGTTTTGCCGATCTGGTTGGCCAGACATGTCTGAATCACGCGTTGATATGTTGCGCCGGCATTTTTGAGCCCAAAGGGCACCGTGTTGAAGAAGAATTGGCCGTATGGGGTGATGAATGCCGTTGCGGCTTGGACTGACTCTGCCATCTTGATTTGATGGTAGCCAGAGTATGCATCGAGGACACACAATGAGTCGTGTCCTGCGGTGGCTTCGATGATTTGATCAATTTGGGGGAGTGGGAAAGGGTCTTTTGGACAGGCCTTGTTTAGGTCTTTGAAATCGACACATAGGCGCCAAGATTTGTCCTTCTTTGGTACCATCACCAGGTTTGCTAGCCAGTCCGGATGTTTTATGTCTCTGATGAATCCGGCTTCTAGCAGTTTTGCTAACTCCTCTCCTATGGCTTGTCTCTTGGGTTCGGAAAAACGCCGTAGGGTCTGCTTGACGGGTTTAAACCATTTTAGGATATTCAGGCTATGCTCGACCAGCCTGCATGGGATTCCTGGCATATTTGAGGGGTGCCAGGCGAAAATGTCCCAATTTTCTCGCAGGAAGTCTCTGAGTGCGGCGTCTACATCAGGTTTTAGTTGTGCCCCGATGGAGGCCGTTTTTGTAGGGTCTGTTGGATGGACTTGGAATTTGACTGTTTCGTCCGCTGGTTTAAAAGAGGTGGACTTCGATCGCTTGTCTAGTATCACATCGTCCCTGTCCACCGTAGAGCGCAACATAGTTAATTCCTCGGCCGCTAGGGCCTCGGATAATGCCTACAGGGCTAGTGCGGCTGTCTTGTTTTCAGCGCGGAGCGCTATGTCCGTATCACTTGCGAGAGTGATGATTCCATTGGGTCCGGGCATTTTGAGCTTCATGTACCTATAATGGGTATGGCTTGGAAAATTATAAATGCTTCTCGCCCTAGCAGAGCGTGGTATCCGCTGCTGAACGGGGCCACTTGAAACATGGCCTCCTCGGATCTGTAATTATCCGGCGTGCCGAACACCACGTCCGGTGTGATTTTTCCTGAACAGCACGCTTCCCGGCTTGGAATTATTCCCCTAATAGTTGTGTTGCTTCGCTCAATGCGGCTCCAGTCAATTTCCATTTTTCGCAGGGTTTTCTCGTAGATGAGGTTGAGTCCGCTGCCGCCGTCCATGAGTACCTTTGTAAGTCGGAAGCCGTCCACTATCGCACTGAGGACCAGTGCGGCTGGTGCTCGGGCTGTCCGGAATTTAGGTTCGTCACTGGCATTAAAGGTGATAGCCGTGCCACTCCATGGGTTTATTGTTGCTACTTGGTAGACTCGGGCAAGGTTGCGGAGCGTTCGTTTCCTTGCATTGTTTGATGTGAAGGTCTCGAAGACTGTCGACACCGTACTGGGGAGGTATTCTTCGGGTGCTGGAGTTAAAAGCTCCTCGCCGCTTCGGGCCACCTGCCGTAGTATCCAACATGCTCTAAGGCTGTGTGTTGGTGTGGCTTCCCCTGAATTATGAATTTTGCAGGGTCCATTGATCCATCCTTCCAGTACGGTCCCGTACCCTGTAGAGGGTTTTTGTTTTTTGATGTTTCGCTCAGATGCCTGGCGATAATGCGCCCTTTTGTTTCGGACTCGTGTTGTATTCGGGGCCGGATTGTCCCAGAATTTATCTTCGGTTTTTGGAACGCTTTCAGTCGCACAGTACTTTCGTACTATGGATGTCAAGTCGGCGAATCGTGTAATTTCGCGGCGACTTATGGCGTTGAGGATTCCGATGTCCGTGTAGTTGTTTATTTCTTGCGGCGAATCGTGTAATTGTCCCAGAAGAGTGAGATTGCTTCTTTCTCGTGGCAGTCCTTTATCCTGTTCATAACCAGGAGGAATCTGGCCCAGTAGTGGTGTACTGTTTCTCCGGGCTCTTGCCGTATTAGGGATAAATCCCTCATTGTTGGGTGGGCGGGTGTAATTAAATCCTGAACCTTGCCCGATGTAAGATTCAGGGGCCAAGCGGTTTCCGAATTCGGAAGCCGGCTTTCTTGGACATTATTCAATGAATCAGGCCTGCTGCCTGACTTTAGGTTCAGGGTTTGGGCGACATCCTCCCCTCCGCGGGTGTCCGGCATGGAGGGATCAAGAATCCGGACACATCTGGTCCTTAGGGCGGGCGGAGACTCACCGCGTTGTTCTTCCACCACTTCCACGTGATGGGTGACCTGGGGAGAGTCGATCTCTCTCTGATCGGGTTTAAGCCCAATCTGGTCGTAATTAGTAGCGACTCCCAGGGCCGCGATGCAATCAAAGAGCTCGTTCAGGGAGAAGAGCTCCATCGGATCTAACTACTCGGCAAGCTCCGAGCTGATGTGAAGATTGCTTTCGATGGCCCAAGAGGTCATCGTCGGCGCGGCGGCCGGACAGGCGGTCATCAAAAACCTGCCTAGCTGGAGAGATTGGCCGATAGCCAAAGCTCCTTTAGCAACGACGACGTCTTTAAAGACGGGATGCGGCATCCTTCCGGATGGTGACAACACAGCGGAACTCTCAAGGAAAGCACCAATGTTGGTGTCAAAACCGGCGGATCTCGGGTAGGGGGTCCCGAACTGTGCGTCTAGGCGGATGGTAATAGGAGACAAGGGACACGATGTTTTTACCCAGGGTCGGGCCCTCTCGATGGAGGTAAAACCCTACTCCTGCTTGATTAATATTGATGACATGGGTAGTACAAGAGTAGATCTACCACGAGATCGGAGTGGCTAAACCCTGGAAGCTAGCCTACGGTATGATTGTTGTTTGTCCTACAGACTAAACCTCTCCGGTTTATATAGACACCGGAGAGGGCTAGGGTTACACAGAGTCGGTTACAATTGGAGGAGATCTTCATATCGTATCGCCAAGCTTGCCTTCCATGCCAAGGAAAGTCCCATCCGCACACGGGACGGAGTCTTCAATATTGTATCTTCATAGTCCGGGAGTCCGGCCAAAGGTCTTAGTCCGGCTATCCGGACACCCCCTAATCCAGGACTCCCTCAATAGCCGTGGTAGTATGCGTCGGATGTTTCGAACAACGAATTCTGGTATCAGCAACTTGAACATGCGCTCCCAGATCATGATCGGAGGTAGGACGGGTCCAAAGAACACACGAACAATCCCCGGGTTAATGGGATCCAAAGGGCCAACTGGGTGAAGGTTGATCATTGGTTGCTGCACTTCCGCCATGTCCTCATCCTCATTCGAGTCCAAGGAGGGATTCAGGACCATGGAGTTTTGGTCCAGTGCGATTGGGTCTTGCACAGGAGCAAGATCTGGGTGTGGAGGAGGTTCTTCCCATGGCCCCCAACCAGCATCATTGTTAGCGTGCCGTGCCCAACCATTAGCTGCCACATTATGCCCATGATCATGTCCAGGGGGCACTAAATTCCATCCTAAGGCAGGGAAGGGTGGCATTTCCCAAAAAGGCTGTGGGGGAGGATTTACCCCAGGCATCGGGTGATGGTCGCCGTCCAAGGGCATGGGGTCCTCATCTGCGGGGATCATGGCTTCAGCAAAATCTCCATCCAGAATATAACAACCTGCCATCCAAGAAACAATTGCCCCCCCCCCCAATTTGCGAACTCACGAAACACCACACATCGTGGAACCAGAGCATTGTCAGGGAAAGACGCACGGACAAGGGATCTGACTTTGCGCCTGTTTGTACTATTCCAGTAGTGGAACTGGCCAAAAGTACCAACCATGTCAGCAATACACTGTGTGTTGCGATAATCCAAAGGGATTCCAATGAAGATTAGCCAGCCTCGTATGTGACCATGCAGAGCTCTAAAACCTTCCCCCTGATTGTGCGGTATGAATCTAACAAAGAACTCGTTGCCATCCTCATCCAGGCCCAACGGAAACGGTGGATGCATGGTAAAGGAACCACGAACGACAGGATCCTCCATCTCAAATAAACCAACTCCTTGGAACCAAGTTTGAGCAGAGATAACAGGGATTTGCATGGTTTGTACCAGAAAATTCAACACCTGCTGTCTTCGCACTCCGACAAGGAGGTTGCCAGGTGTGTTGCTTGCTAGGCCTTGGCGGCCGCCGACAAGCCAGGAGGCTCCGACAAGCAGTATTGCAAGATCCACCGCACCAAGGGCTATGACCTCCAACACTGCCGGCAAGTAGAGCTGCTCGCTGAGAAGCAGAAGGCCGAGTATGAGCGGCGGGACAAGGAGAAGGGCCAAGATGGTGCCAAATTCCCCGGCGAGTATTTTCCCACCGAGTTCCCCGGAGCCGCTGGCAGAGATGTTGCCGTGGGTGCCGATCCTACCGCGGGGCAACCGACTCCGACGGGACCTCAGGTCATGGCCGTGGAGGCGGCTTCCCCCGCGGCATAAGAGATTCCTTTGGCCCTTTCCATCGAGCCACGGGCTCCGGCATGGGCCCAGCACACCGTTCGATTCCTTAAAAAAGGGGAGCTTCCCGAGGAACATGAAGAAGCAGAGAGAGTAGTCCGCCGGTCTGCTCTGTACCGGTTCATTGATAACGTGCTATACAGAAGAAGACCAAATGGGGTGAAATTGATATGCATCTCCCGGGAGGAAGGACTAGAGCTGCTGGCAGAGATACATGGAGGCATATGTGGCTCCCACATAGGGTCAAGGGCCCTTGTCGGCAAGGTTTTCCGGCAGGGTTTCTTCTGGCCCACCGCCCTCCAGGATGCAATGGCAATAGTGACCAAGTGTGAAGCGTGCCAGTTCCATTCGAAGAAGCTCCATCAACCAGCCCAAGCCCTTCCAACCATCCCTCTCTCCTGGCCCTTCTCGGTGTGGGGGCTCGACATATTGGGCCCTTTCCCTCGCTCCGTCGGGGGCTTTGAGTACTTGTATGTTGCCGTCGACAAGTTCACGAAATGGCTAGAGCTGGAGGTAGTGAGGAAGGTAACGACACAGTCAGCCATCAAGTTCTTCACGGGACTAGTTTGCCATTTCGGGGTGCCCAACAGGATCATCACCGACAACGACATGTAGTTCACAAGCCATGCCTTCATGCAGTACATTGAGTATCTCGGCAGCAGGGTCTGTTTTGCTTCTGTGGCACATCCACGAAGCAACGGCCAAGCGGAGAGGGCAAATGCTGAAGTCCTGCGAGGCTTGAGGACGAAGACTTTTGACAGGCTGCGCAAAAGCGGAAGGCGTTGGATTGAGGAGTTGCCGGCGGTTCTTTGGTCGATCAGAACAATGCCAAATCGAGCCACCGGCCAGACACCCTTTGCCCTAGTTTACGGGGCAGAAGCAGTTCTCCCCACGGAACTCATATACGGGTCACCCTGAGTGCTCACTTATGATGAGCTTGAGGAAGAGCAACTGCGGCAAGATGATGCAACACTCCTCGAGGAAGATTGTCTCCGGGCGGCTCTGACAGCAGCACGCTACCACCAAGCTTTTCACCGCTACCATAGCCACAAGGTTCATGCCCGGAGCTTTGAGGAAGGCGACCTTGTTCTTCGGCACGTTCAGTCGGCCATGAATTCCAATAAGTTGATGCTGAAGTGGGAAGGCCCTTATCGGGTAACACGAGTCACCCGGCCCGGCGCGGTCCACCTGGAGACCGAAGATGCTGTCCCAGTGAGCAATTCCTAGAACATCGAGCATCTACGCCAGTTTTACCCGTAAGGAGTGGCTGCCGGATCCCCCGGCAGTCCATCCTTTTTGTACAAGCCTTGCCGGCAAGGCATGTAACCCTTTGTACAAAGCCAGGCGCAGACCCTGAGCATAAATAAACGAAGCGTTGGCGCCCTAAGTTATGGCATGCATGCTAGGTTGAGTGTCTCCCTTGGTTAGGGTTGATAGTTCTTGGCGGTGACTAACCCCTAGCTTAGTGGTCGAGTGTGCGTCTCTGTCCTTCCATGTCTTCTTTGGTTCGCAGGGCACGTAAGTATTCTTGCCGAGCTATTCTGTAAGGAAAGGAGCGGACCAGCGCCCGGGCCCCGGCAAACCAGAATTGCCGGAGGCTGCAAGAATGAGGATCTCTCCGCGGCAAGCCAAGGTCGTCGGGGGCTACGGATCCAGATAAGTCCTTTATCCCCTATCCTGCGTTTCGTTATGGAATTGGATGCGTGAAACCCCATTCTATCTCTGAACTACTGTGCTCCCTCTTTTTGGCATACAAGGATTATCTCCTGGGTCTGGATGTAGTTGTAGCCGCGACAGCAGAAGAGGGAGACGGGGGGCCTAAGCCCACCTCATCCCGACCCCCTCCAAGAGCGTGGGATAGGTCGAGCGAGGTAGGGAGACGACAAGGCCTGTTGCCGAGAAAAAATGTTTATCCCAGAGGATGACAAGGATTCACCCCTTGCCGTGCGTTTTTCTCCGGCGAACGAAAATCCCGGCAAACGTCCCTTTTTCATTAGAAACATCCCGTACAGGTACAGTTCATACGAAATGAAAAACATGAACAAGGAGATTACAAGTTCTAAAGCTAACGAAGGCCCGAAGGCTTACGAGACTAAAAAGATATAAGGTGCCCGTAATCCCTTTCTTGTCCCTCTCCTCAGGAAATAGAACAAGAAAGTAGAAGGGCAAAAGGGGCACCTAGGCGAGCTACGAGTGGCAGAAGACACCGAGAGAACATCTCGGAGGCCGTCCGAAGGCTGAATGGCGATGACGGCTCCGGAGGCAGAGCTCGAAGACGAGCCGGCAGGACGCCAACACACGACGAAGGCGTCGATGTCCGCGTACTCCGACTTGACGGCCTCGTCGCTCGTCCTCTTCCTCTTCCGCAGCCTCCCTACGCCAGCCGCCCAAGGAGGCGACCCCGAGAAGTTCAAGGAGCCGTCGGCACGGATGATGGGGCTGCCAGTGCCTCTTGGAGCAATGCCCGACACCTAGTTGTACCCATCATCCTGCCGCCCGCTGCCCTCGTCGTTGCTGCCGCTGTCTTCCCCGCCATTCTTGCTTGAGGAGGACTCTTCATCATCGGAGGAGCTCTCTACACAGCACCTCACGCGGGTCCCGAAGTGCCCAAAGATCTTGACGGAGAGGAGGCCACCCTCCATTAGTTTGAAATGGAGAGCGAGCCCGTCCGTCAAGCTGTGGAGGCGAGCAAAGGTTTTCCACCCCCGGTGAAGATACATGACGTGGGGCACGGGGAACTCGACATCGACCCACGTGCCACTGTTCCCGCAGCCCCTCATGTGCAGCCGCAGCGCCTGTGGTGGATCCAGCTCCATCTCCCGCGCAAACGGGGTCGGAAGGCGGAGGCGACGGCGTGGTGGATGACGCAGCTTGATGAAGAATTCACAGGGATTGTCCCCGGCATGTCCCTCCATCGGAGGAAGGGCTGCTGGAGGGGGCGAGGCGGATCTGCCGCCCCGTCCTCCTCTCCCCCGGGCTCCGCGGCGGCCTCGACCTCGCCCCATCCCCCTTCCTTTAGCGGCCGGCTCCGCCACTACGAATTCCTGGGGAGGAGTGATGCGCTGCCTGGCCGAGACCCTCGCCGCCACTGATGAAGCATCACCACGCCCCCTCGCCATGGAAGAAAAATAAAGGAAGCAAGAATGGGGAGAGGCAGATGGCGAAGGGTTGAGAGGCACCGTCCCTCTCGCTCCCCTCTTTATAAAGAGGCAGGGGCGAGGCTCGGCCACCCCCTCCCAGCCAATCCGGCTGAGGGAGTCCTGGATTAGGGGGTATCCGGAGAGCCGGACTATGTACATCGTCCGGAATATTGAAGCGTGAAGATACAAGACTCAAGACTTCGGCACGTGTCCGGATGGGACTCTCCTTTGCGTGGAAGACAAGCTTGGCGATCCGGATATTATGTTTCCTTCCTTGTAACCGACTCCATGTAAACCTTAGCTCTCTCCGGTGTCTATATAAATCGGAGAGGATGGTCCTTAGACGACTGATCACAATTACGATCATACCATCATAGGCTAGCTCTTTGGGTTTAGCCTCTACGATCTCGTGGTAGATCTACTCTTGTACTACTCATATCTTCAATATTAATCAAGCAGGAAGTAGGGTATTACCTCCATCGAGAGGAACCGAACCTGGGTAAACATTGTGTCCCTTGCTCCCTGTTACCATCAGCCTAAGACACACAGATCGGGACCCCCTACCCGAGATCCGCCAGTTTTGACACCGACATTGGTGCTTTCATTGAGAGTTCCTCTGTGACGTTGCTTCAAGGCTTGATGGCGTCTTCAATCGTCAAAAACACGGTCCAGGGTGAGACTTTTCTCCCCGAACAAATCTTTGTGTTCGGCGGCTTCGCACTGCGGGCCAATTTGCCTGGCCATTGGGGCAGATCGACAGCTACGCCCCTGGCCACCAGATCAGGTTCGGAAACTTGAACTACACGGCGGATGTTCGCCTAGATTTGATCTTCAATGGATTCGGCCCTGTGCTGGGAGCACCGGACAGTCACGACGAGCACGGCCTAGACCTGCTGTCGGACAATGCTCAGGACATCATCCCTGCAGTAGCCCCGGTTCTAAATCCGGAGCAGATTGCGTTGCCCAAGGACGGAGGGGTGGGCCCCGCCCCGCAGGCCGCACACTGATCAGCGATGGAGCCGAACACAGGTCTCATCTCTGTAGAGGCCTCTAACCCCGGACCCCCAACTCGTATCTGGCTGTTGGTTCCGATCCACATACCCTCGAGCCAGCCAAACCAGGTTTGGCTCCGGTAATGGAGTCTACCGCTGCGGACATCTTTCAGCACTCGCCCTTTGGCGACATGCTGAACTCTTTAAAGTCTTTGTCTTTGTCAGGAGGCTCTGGGCTGAACTATGTCCGGCTTGAGTGGGAAGCAGGCGACAAAGAAATTTGCTGCCCACCCACCACCCACTTCATTGCCATGATTGATGATTTAACCGACGTGCTTGACTTCGACTTCGAAGACATCGACGGTATGGACGATGATGAAGGAGACGTACAAGAGCCACCGCTCACAGGGCGGTGGACAGCCACCTCTTCATATGATATATATATATATATATATATATATATATATATATATATATATATATATATGGTGGACACTCCGAAACAAAACTAATGGTGATGAGGCAACGGTGGATAACCCCTCCAAGAAAAAAGCAAAGCATGGCCGTCGCCAGCGACGCTCCAATCCCCGCCAAGGCAATACCGGTACCGGAGACGAAAACAATCCGGACGGTGCCGACGATGAATACAACCCCGAACAGCCCGCCTTCGAGCATATCGAGCAGGAAGATGGGCAGGACAGCCCAGATGAACAGGCGATTTATGGGTATCCGGAGGAGGACAACTATATGCATTCCTCCGAAGACGAGATTAGCCTCTGCGATGACGAGTTCGGCGTGCCCGAGGACACCGCGGAGCAGGAGCACTTCAAGTGCCGGCTTATTGCCACTGCGAGAAGCCTTAAGAAGAAGCAGTAGCAGCTTCAAGCTCATCAAGACCTGCTCACAGATAGATGGAGAGAAGTCCTGGCAGCCGAGGAATATGGACTCGAGCGCCACACGGCTGACCGGCCGCCTCGAGGTCGGGATAAAACGACACATCAGCCCGAATACCAGCCAGCACCCCCGCTAGTTTACTACGGCCCAGGGCAATACTGAAGACCTGCGTGATAAACTGGATAATGGCGCAGGACAACCAAGATCAATCTACGGATCACGGGGGCGCGCCACAACACATGACGATGGCTGTCATACCGGATACACTAACAACAAATCCGGCCGGGCCAAATATTACCAGTCAGACGCAGCCAGACTGCGTCGTGACGTAGCCCGGCACAGGGGTGCCGCACACCCCCTCTGCTTCACCAATGAAGTGATGGATCATGAATTCCCGGAAGGGTTCAAACCCGTAAAAACATCGAATCATACGATGGCACAACAGACCCCGTTGTATGGATTGAATATTTCCTTCTCCACATGCACATGGCCCGCGGAGATGATCTACATGCCATCAAGTATCTTCCCCTTAAGCTCAAAGGACCCGCGCGGCACTAGCTAAATAGCCTGCCCGCAAATTCCATTGGCAGTTGGGAAAATCTGGAAGACGCATTTCTTGACAACTTCCAAGGCACATATGTGCGACCTCCGGATGCCGTTGACTTGAGCCACATTACTCAACAGCCCGGAGAATCAGACAGGAAATTCTGGACTCGAATCCTAACTAAAAAGAACCAAATAGTTGACTGTCTGAACGCCGAAGCCCTGGCGGCCTTCAAGCATAATATCCGTGACGAGTGGCTCGCCCGACACCTCGGCCAGGAGAAACCCAAGTCCATGGCAGCTCTCACGACACTAATGACTCGCTTTTGTGCGGGCAAGGACAACTGGTTGGCTCGTAGTAGCACTACACCACATTCTGGCATTTCAGACGTTCGGGACAATAACGGCAAGCTACGGCGCAACAGACACAAGAGATGGAACAACGGCGACAACACCGAATACACGGCGGTCAATGCCGGATTTAGCGGATCTAAATCCGGTCCGCGGAAGAAGCCATTCAAAAGGAACAATCAGGGACCGTCCAGTCTAGACCGTATACTGGAGCGCTCGTGCCAAATTCATGGCACCCCGGACAAGCCAGCCAACCACACCAATAGAGACTGCTGGGTATTTAAACAGGACGGCAAAATAAACACCGAAGACAAGGATAAGGGGCTGCACAGCGACGATGACGAGTAGCCCCGGCGTCCGAACATGGGGGGACAGAAGAAATTCCCCCCAAGTGAAAATGGTCAACATGATCTACGCCACCAACATCCCCAAGCAGGAACGGAAGCGAGAACTACGGGACGTCTACGTGATGGAGCCAGTCATCCCCAAATTCAACCCATGGTCAGCTTGTCCGATCACCTTCGATCATAGGGATCATCCTACTAGCATCCGTCATGGCGGCTCGGCCGCATTGGTCTTAGACCCAATCATCGATGGATTCCACCTCACGTGAGTCCTTATGGATGGCAGCAGCAGCCTGAACCTGCTTTACCAGGACACAATGCGCAAAATGGGCATCGATCCTTCAAGAATTAAGCCCACCAAAACCACCCTTAAAGGTGTAATTCCTGGAGTAGAGGCCCGTTGTATGGGCTCTATAACATTGGAAGTGGTCTTCCGATCTCCGGATAACTTCCGAAGCAACGAGCTAATCTTCGATATCGTCCCATTCCGTAGTGGTTACCACGCACTGCTCGGACGAACCGCATTCGCTAGATTCAATGCGGTACCACACTATGCATACCTCAAGCTCAACATGCCAGGCCCGCGCAGGGTCATAACAGTCAATGGAAATATGGACCGCTCTCTACGTACAGAAGAGCACACTTCAGCCCTTGCGGCAGAAGTACAATGCGGCCTCCTCCGGCAAACCACCAGTCCGGTGACGACAACCTCAAGCTCCGTAAAGCGAGGGTGGAACACTCCGCAACAGGATCAGCAGGCACGCCAAGAGCATGATTAGCAGTCCGGCCTCCGCTCAAACCCCATCAAAGCAGCATTCGTGCCATGCGTACACAATTACGCACTCAAAATACCATGTGCACTGGAAGAGGCGTGGCAGTGGCTCAGTCAACGGTACGGTATTGATTCATAACCTTTCCTTTTACCTTTAAGGACAGTACTTTAGTACAGCTTCTCCAGAAGAGCCGGATTGTCGGACTTACATAGGAGAGAAAACCAAGAAGGCAACATGCTTTGCGCACAGAAGGAAACACCCAGGTGGAATCTATTTACGATCGTTATACCAGCTTTATCTATCTGTACGTAGCCTGCCTCTGGATAGGATATGTCAAATAATCCTATTTATCTCCGCTTAATGCGTTCATTGTAAACATATGCCTAAACGTATTATTCATCAATCTGAAATTATATACAGCGTCAGCTTATTATTCTTATTTGAGCATTTTTTTTAATAAATGTCTATTTGATTTTGCATCCGTACACTTTGGTATGTTCAGTTTGCCAAGGGCTTCTTACGTTCACTTTGGTACTTTGGTAAGACAAGTCCGAACACTTTCAATAGTGCGGCACACCGAACTTATAGCATTATATGCATCGGCTCCGAATCATGTCTCGGGTCTATAGTTGGGATAGCCCGGCTCCCTTGTTTTGGTGCCTTACGTTCCGTTATATCGGCTAAGGTAGCGCAGGGACAACTACTGCGATTGTGCCCTGGTTCTTCCGGATGAGCACCTCAATAGAGAAAGCCGAAAACTGACCGGCATGATGTGGCGAGAGCTGGTCGCTATTCGAGAGGTTTTAAAATCCTTAAAGATTTTTCTGCTTTAGGCGATAATTCGGCTTCGTCTGATCTAGTCGTATATAGCGCCCCAATTCGGCCTTCCAGATTCTAGTGGCTTCCCCGAAATTTAAAATTGTAGACTTCTATGGCTAAGTGAAGGTTATAAAGACGCATAGTCTGATTGCCTTGTTCGCTGCGCTGGACACCTCCTTAAGGGACCAAACATTTGGATAAAGAGTGTCCGGGTTTTCCACGAACACCCCAATACTAGTTACATGGGGGCGGAACCGACGACTGGCCTACTTTCAGATTTTCATAAACAGCCGCACATAAGGTAATATTTTAAATAACAAAAGTTCTACATAGCGCAAGTAACTTCGTCTTGACATTACAAACATGACAGAGGTGAATTCATTCAAAAATTATGTCCTTGGTACATTAATCAGCCACAAGGCACGCACCCTTCATAACGCCATCATAATACTTCTCGGGGACGCGATGCGGCTTGCCCTCTGGCGACCCGTCCTTCACCAACTTCTCCGCATCCAGCTTGCCCCAATGCACCTTCGCATGGGCAAGGGCCCGGCGGGCACCCTCAATGCAAACGGTTCGCTTGATGACTTCTAGTCGTGGAAAGGCATCCACCATCCGCTTGATCAGGACGAAGTAGCTGGTGGGCAGGGGCTCACCAGGCCATATCCGGACTATGAAATCCTTCATAGCCACATCAGCCGCCTTGTGGAGTTCGACCAACTGCTTCAGTTGGTCACTCAGAGGCGTTGAATGTTCGGCCCCAGCTGTTGGGGAACGTAGTAATTTCAAAAAAATTCATACGCACACGCATGATCATGGTGATGCATAGCAACGAGCAGGGAGAGTGTGTCCACGTACCCTCGTAGACCGAAAGCGGAAGCGTTATGACAACATGGTTGATGTAGTTGTACGTCTTCACGATCCGACCGATCCAAGCACCGAACGTACGCCACCTCCGAGTTCAGCACACGTTCAGCTCGATGACAATCCCCGTACTCTGATCCAGCAGGGTGTCGGGGATGAGTTCCGTCAGCATGACGGCGTGGTGACTATGATGATGTTCTACCGACGCAGGGCTTCGCCTAAGCACAGCATCGATATAACCGAGGAGGAATATGGTGGAGGGGGGTATCGCACACCGCTAAGGAACAATCACGAAGATCAACTTGTGTGTCATGGGGTGCCCCCTGCCCCCGTATATAAAGGAGGGAGGGGGGAGGTGCGGCCGGCCCCCCAGGGGTGCACCTGGAGGAGTCCTACTCCCACCGGGAGTAGGACTCCCCCCTCTTGCCATGTTGGAGAAGGAAGGGGGAAGGGGGAAAGAGGAAACGGGGCACCACCCCCCTTGTCCTATTCGGACTAGGGGGAGGGGGCGCGCGGCCTGCCCTGGCCGGCCCTCCTCTTCTCCCTTATGGCCCATGTAGGCCCATTAACACCCGGGGGGGTTGCGGTAATCCCCCGGTACTCCGGTAAAATCCTGATTTCACCCGGAACGATTCCGATATCCAAATATAGGCTTCCAATATATCAATCTTTATGTCTCGACCATTTCGAGACTCCTCGTTATGTCTGTGATCACATCCGGGACTCTGAAAAACCTTCGGTACATCAAAACTTACAAACTCATAATAAAACTGTCATCGTAACGTTAAGCGTGCGGACCCTACGGGTTCGAGAACTATGTAGACATGACCTAGAACTGTTTTCGGTCAATAAACAATAGCGGAACCTGGATGTTCATATTGGCTCCTACATATTTTACGAAGATCTTTATCGGTCAAACCGCATAACAACATACGTTGTTCCTTTTGTCATCGGTATGTTACATGCCCGAGATTCGATCGTCGGTATCTAATACCTAGTTCAATCTCGTTACCGGCAAGTCTCTTTACTCATTACGTAATGCATCATTCCGTAACTAACTCATTATCTACATTGCTTGCAAGGCTTGTAGTGATGTGCACTACCGAGAGGGCTTAGAGATACCTCTTCGACAATCGGAGTGACAAATCCTAGTCTTGAAATACGCCAACCCAACATGTACCTTCGGAGACATCTGTAGAGCTCCTTTATAATCACCCAGTTACATTGTGACGTTTGGTAGCAGATAAAGTGTTCCTCCGGTAAACGTGAGTTGCATAATTCATAGTTATAGGAACATGTATAAGTCATGAAGAAAGCAATAGCAACATACTAAACGATCAAGTGCTAAGCTAACGGAATGGGTCAAGTCAATCAGATCATTCTCCTAATGATGTGATCTCGTTAATCAAATGACAACTCTTTTGTCCATGGCTAGGAAACATAACCATCTTTGATAAATGAGCTAGTCAAGTAGAGGCATACTAGTGACACTATGTTTGTCTATGTATTCACACATGTATTATGTTTCCGGTTAATACAATTCTAGCATGAATAATAAACATTTATCATGATATAAGGAAATAAATAAGAACTTTATTATTGCCTCTAGGGCATATTTCCTTCACCAGCATACTGGGACCTGAACAGCTTCTTCGTTCAGCTCCCCTCCTGGGCACGGTAGAACTCCGCGGCATCTGATACGCTGTGTGGCAGGTCTGCGAATGCCCCTGGAGAGCTCCGGACTCGGGTAAGTAAAAGAAACGCCTCCTCCACATGTTTGCTTTGCATAAAAAATTTCTTACCCGCTGTTATCTTTTTGGCCTCCTGGATTTCCTGCTGTGCCCTCTCGGCTTCGGCCTTGGCATCTTTTATACTTGTAAGGACCTTCGCAAGCCTTGCCTCTTTTGCTTTAAGCTCATGCTCCACAGACTCGAACTTCTTGTCGAGCTCCTGGAGCTCTTCTTGTACTTCCCCCGCTTGGTCTTCTTGCTTTTTGTGCTCCTTGCGTTCCAAGGCTGCTTTGTGTTCAGCCTCGGACAGCGCCTTCTTGAGAGACGTCACTTTGATGGTGGCCTCTATTACCAAATCACGATGCTTCGATGTTACCATAATCAAATTTTATTTACCATTCATTATATGAGAGAGGGGAATCATTCACCTTTGCTCTCCACCAGCTGCCTCCTCGTGAGGCCGAGCTCTCCCTGTGCCTGCTCCAAGTCCTGCGTTAGGCCGGCGATTTCGGCCGTACGAGCAGCAGCGGCCAGTAGCACAGCCTGTTTATTCACATTCAAACTTACTGTTAAGACTCCTGCGGATTATAATTGACCCTCTGTTTGGTTTTTCCTTCCTAACACCAAATAGAGTATCATGGGCTACTACCTATCGGGTGGTAACTTCTCACATTTATACTGCTTACCTCAAAGCTGGTTAGGAGGCTGGTGCAGGCTTCGGTTAGTATGCTCTTGGCGGACGAAACCTTCTGAATCACCGCACTCATGAGAGTACGGTGCTCTTCATCTTTGGAAGGGCCACGAAGCGCTTCCAGCAGACAGTCTGGTGCCTCGGGCGCAACGGTTATCCTCGATACATACGGCCCTCCCTCCCTAACAAGGGGCTGCCTGCCTGCATCCGGAACCACGGAAGGCTCCGGGACATTGTTCGGCTGAGAGTCCGGCTTACTGCGGCTCTCACCAACACGATCCGTGGGGATCTTGAACGCCGCGTGTCCGATGATTGGAATGCCACCTTGGGGCGCCTCCAGCTCCACCTGCCCCCGCTCGGGGAGCCTTTGGGACAACACCTCTGTGTCATCCGCAGGCCGAGGAGAGGTGGCCATCGGAAGTGAGTTCATTGCTGACTCACTCAAGGACCCGTCCGAAGATGACAGCTCGGGATGGGCCCTGGCCGGACTGCATACAAGTTCGATGTTATAACAAAACTATGAAGCAAAATTACGAAGGAGTGCAGATACTTACGAGCACACTAGGGGCTTCTTCCTGGACAGCCACACTTCCTCGCTATCGGCAGCGGTGGCGGAGTAGTTTGGAAGGGACACCTTTCCCTTCTTGGACGTCCCAGTCTCTCCCACCGGGGCGACCTTCCTCTTTTTTTTCCCCAGTACGGGGAGGTGGAGTTTCTTCCTGTTCCTCCCCGCCTCCGCGGGAGGAATCTGCCTCGTCATCATCGGACGACAACGGTATGACGCCCTTGCGCCGGGGGCCTCTCCTAGTCCCCTAGTTCGCCATCTCAGGCCCCCCATCCTTTCCGGATGGGGAGGCCTCCTCTTCTTCTCCTTCTTCCCCTTCGGGGGAGGAGTCTTCCTCGTCCTCTTTGGACGAGGCTTTTGGTGCAGCCTTACATCGGAGACCCTTTCGGGTCCCTGGGGCCTTCTTATCGGCCTTCTTCTCCGGCCCCTTGTAGGGCACCGGGACCAGCATCTTCGTTAGGATATCAGTAGCTGGGCTTTCCAACAGAGGAGCCGGACAGTCGATCTGCTCTGCTGTGTCCACATACTCCTGAACAAATATGCACAATCGCTTAAGGATTCCCCATGAATATATTGGGAAGAACCGAACCTGGTGGCAGCCTGAGAACACACCTAGATAGGGTGCCGTGCGGCATGGAGCCCACAATCCTCAGATATGAGAGGAGGTACTTCGGAGGCCTTGAACAACACCTTCCATGTGTTTTTGTGCTTCATGCCGTAGAGCCTCCAGAGCGTCTGGTGTTCGGCTGGAACGAACTCCCACAGATTTAATGCCCGCCTTTGGCATGGCAGAATCCGGCGAATGAGCATGACCTGGATCACGTTGACAAGCTTGATGTTCTTGTCCTTCATGCCCTTGATGAAGTTTATGAGTCCGGTCAGCTCTGTAGATTCGCCCCATAACAGGCCCTTCTGTTCCCAGGAGGTGAGCCGCATAGGGGTTCCGGATCGGAACTCGGGGGCCGCCGCCCAGTCGGCGTCACGCGGCTCGGTGATGTAGAACCACCCCGACTGCCACCCCTTCACGGTTTCTGTGAAGGAGCCGTCAAGCCAGCTGACGTTAGGCATTTTGCCCACCATGGCTCCTCCGCACTCCGCTTGCTGGCCGCTCACGATCTTCGGCTTCGCGCAAAAGGTTTGCAACCACAAGCCGAAATGAGGCTTGATGCGGAGGAAAGCCTCGCATACGACGATGAATACCGAGATGTTGAGGACGAAGTTTGGGGCTAGATCAGGGAAATCTAGCCCGTAGAAGAACATGAGCCCGCAGACGAAGGGGTGGAGTGGAAACCCCAGTCCACGAATGAAGTGCGCAAGGAACACGACCCTCACGTGGGGTCCTGGAGTTGGGATGACCTGCCCACCGTCTGGTAGCCGGTGCGCTATGTCTGCGGCCAAGTATCCGGCCGCCCGAAGACTTGCGATGTTCTTCTCCTTCACGGTAGAGGCCACCCATTTGCCTCCTGCTCTAGACATGTTTAGCTGTGCGGAGAAGACATGGACTAGGGCGTTGGGGCTCGAGGAGGCAAGAGTGGGCAGAGGAGGAAGAAGGCGTGGGTAAGAATGGGGAGCTCTTATCCCTTTATAGAGGCGACGAAAGCGGTGCGCCTCCCCACTAGCCTGTTGAGAGTCGCTTACTTCCCAAGTGCCATGATTGATGGCATGGGGGGATTACCCATACCCGTATTGATGAGAATCCCGTGATAAGGGGACATGATCTCTGCATCGACAGGACCTGCCAAGGAAACCACCTCGCAATATACGCTGAGGCTGGAGGTGAGAAAATGGCTCGGACAATGACTCGGCCTTGATGACATGTCGCACTGTCCAGAAAGTTGTCAGTTGAAGTATCATTCTCTCTACGGTGGTATGTGAAGATCATTTTGCAGATCCGGACTTAGCCTACGTGTTCGATAATAACCTTGGAGTATTCGGAAGGAGGAACCCGCCTTGCAATGCCGAAGACAAGACTGCGTGCCAGACTCATCGTCATTGACGCCTAGTTCAGGGGCTACTGAGGGAGTCCTGGATTAGGGGGTATCCGGAGAGTCTGACTATGTACATCATCCGAACTATTGAAGCGTGAAGATAAAAGACTCAAGACATCGGCCCATGTCCGGATGGGACTCTCCTTTGCGTGGAAGATAAGCTTGGCGATCCGGATATTTTGTTTCCTTCCTTGTAACCGACTCCATGTAACCCCTAGCTCTCTCCCGTGTCTATATAAACCGGAGAGGATGGTCCTTAGAAGACCGATCACAATTACAACCATACCATCATAGGCTAGCTCTTAGGGTTTAGCCTCTATGATCTCGTGGTAGATCTACTCTTGTACTACTCATATCTTCAATATTAATCAAGCAGGAAGTAGGGTTTTACCTCCATCGAGAGGGCCTGAACCTGGGTAAACATTGTGTCCCTTGGTCCCTGTTACCATCAGGCTAAGACGCACAGATCGGGACCCCCTACCCGAGATCTGCCGGTTTTGACACTGACACCGGCCTCTTGAAATGACAGCGAGCAGGGCCATCGACCACCCTCCCCACTCCATTGAAGGCGCAAGGGAATCAACCCGCATGCGTGCGACTACCCACGACCCCTACGCCTGTCATTCGCTCTGCATGCAGCGAACGTGGCGCAAGAGGCGAGCGCAATGGGACGCGTGCAGCGACGGTTCCCGAGCGAGGGCAGTAAATGGGAGGCAGCCCTGCGGTCTCAAAGAGACACGCAAGCCACCTCTTTACTATCCACTACAAGGTGACGCCAGCATCCCCACGTCACGCACGCGCACGACCCCCACGTCGCGTGTTCAACACGGGTCGTGGGGAAGCGCAGCGGGCGGAACAGTGGCCGTGGTAAAAAAAACCCGCCTCAACTGCCCGCGCATCGTTCTGGGCCTGGCCCAACAACGTGTTGCGCCTATGTGTGACCCAGGACCGAGGGCTCCTGTCGGTGTACAAAAGTAGGGGCCCAACTTTTGAACCCTTTACTTGTGCACGGGCAGTCAGAGACGCCTACTGAGGCCACACATGAGCAGGGCAAGAGAGGGAAGCAGGAGAGAGGCCAAAGCCATAGGAACAAGCAAAGATAACAACAAAGGATCAAGACCACAAAGGCCGCACGAGCGATGCAGGTTGCCCTGGCAAGGACTCTTGCCGAGGGCAGCCTCAGCAGCCCCAGCAAGATCCTTGCCGGGGCAGCTCGTGCGCAGCAGCTAAGCAAGCCACCTTTGAGCCCACCAGCGCTAAACATACACGTTGGGGCAAGGTTCAGGAGGCGCCTCCGTGGTGGCATGCAGATCTTTGTGAAGACAAGAAGAGATCAAGATCAGAAAAGGATAGGAAGGCAACCATCCTCACCGAAGAAACCCACGGGACCCTCCCGGCAAGATCCTTGCCGGGGGAGCTAGCGCGCCATGGCAAGACCCTTGCCGGGACACCCGGCAAGACCATCGCCAAGCGCACCGGCAAGGCCACTACCAGGCCTGCACCAGCCAATCTTCTACCGCCGTTCGTACGCGGCCGCCGACCCAACCAGCTGGGCAGGCACCTGCGTGGCAGCATGCAAACCTTCATGGAGGCTCCACCACTGCACCACCTCAGCTGCCTGCCTGCCTACATGGTGCTGCATGCGTTGCTGGCCAGGGCACGCGTCGAAGCCAGGAGGGGCGGTGATGGACGGGACAGACCTCACCCCCGTCCCCAATAAAGTGAAGGACACCTAAGCCTCACATTGAATGCGTCTCGTCCTGTAATGCTAGCGATAACCTCGCAGCACTGTAGCACTTTACACCTCCTGTGTGCCACTGTGGCAATCCCTTTCGCCTATAAAAGGAGGCCCATGGCATACTGAGAGGGGATTTGGCTCTTTCGAACCACGCAACACCCAGAGCTAGTTCGAGAGCTCAAGAACACTAATACAACCACCAAGCAGGATCTTAGGGTTTTACGCATCTTTGCGGCCCAAACCTGGGTAAATTCCCTATGTGCCTTCCACTAGTCCCACTCTTCTCACGATCCCGTGCCCCACAACCGTAGAAGGGATTCCAGTGATCCCATAGGTGTCGTTTCCCACCGACAGCTTCTAAAAAAAGATTGGGTTATCACCCTTACTGCACAGGTCACGTGAACCGGTAGTACAAATTCAATATCGCAGGTATGATATTGTTATTATAGTTATGTTTCAAGGTCTGATTCATATCAGGCTTATCTATAACTCTTTTTTTACATCAATGGTTATATGTGAGATATTATGACCCAACCAGCGGTAAACCGCCAAGGGTTCTTGTGATCTATTTTTTGTGTGCAGGATAGTTCAAGGACTTTCTTATGCACAAGGAAAACAGATGATAAGTATAACAAGGGTAAATATAAGAGGGCGGCTTAACAGTGTTGAGCACCAAAATGTGCACGATGGCACGATAGATCAAAGTCATTTCTACCCTATTACATGACTCCCTGAGTCTAAATGATCTATTGTTTTTTTTCAACATCACATATATGAACCGCTGATACGTCTCCAACGCATCTATAATTTTTGATTGTTCCATGCTATTATATTACCTATTTTGGATGTTTATGGGCTTCACTATACACTTCTATATAATTTTTGGGACTAACCTACTAATTGGAGGCCCAACCCAAATTGATGTTTTTCTTGCCTATTTCAGTGTTTCGCAGAAAAGGAATATCAAACAGAGTCCAAATGGAATGAAACCTTCGGGAGCGATCTTTTTGGAACAAACGCAATCCAGGAGACTTGGAGTGGACGTCAAGAAGCAGCTGAGGCGGCCACGAGGGTGCTAGGCGCTCCCGGGGGGGGGGGCGCCCCTTGCCTCGTGGGCCCCTCGTGGCTCGCCTGACCTACCTCATTCGCCTATATATATCTACGTACCCCGAAACCATCCAGGAGCGCCACGAAAAACTATTTCCACCACCGCAACCTTTTGTATCCGCGAGATCCCATCTTGGAGCCTTCGCCGGCGCTCCGCCGGAGGGGGAATCGACCACGAAGGGCCTCTACATCATCACCAAGGCCTCCCCGATGAGTTGTGTGTAGTTTACCACAGACCTTCGGGTCCATAGTTATTAGCTAGATGGCTTCTTCTCTCTCTTTGAATCTCAATACAAAGTTCTCCTTGATCTTCTTGGAGATCTATTTGATGTAACTCTTTTTGCGTTGTGTTTTTCGAGATCCCATGAATTGTGGGTTTATGATCAAGTTTATCTATGAGAAATATTAGAATCTCCTCTGAATTCTTTTATGTACGATTGGTTATCTTTTCAAGTCTCTTTGAATTATCAGTTTGGTTTGGCCTACTAGATCGATCTTTCTTGCAATGGGAGGAGAGCTTAGCTTTGGTTTCAATCTTGCCATGTCCTTTCCCAATGACAGTAGGGCAGCAAGGCACGTATTGTATTTTTTCCATCGAGGATAAAAATATGGGGTTTATATCATATTGCTTGAGTTTATCCCTCTACATCATGCCATCTTGCTTAATGTGTTACTCTGTTCTTATGAACTTAATACTCTAGATGCATGCTGGATAGCGGTCGATGTGTGGAGTAATAGTAGTAGATGCAGGCAGGAGTCGGTCTACTTGTTGTGGACGTGATGCCTATATACATGATCATGCCTAGATATTCTCATAACTATGCACCTTTCTATCAATTGCTCGACAGTAATTTGTTCACCAACCGTAATAATTATGCTATCTTGAGAGAAGCCACTAGTGAAACCTACGGCCCCCGTGTCTATTCTCTCTCATACAAGTTTCCAATCTACTTTATTTTGCAATCTTTACTTTTCAATCTATATCATAAAAATACCAAAAATATTTATTTTATCATATTATCTCTATCAGATCTCACTTTCGCAAGTGGACGTGAAGGGATTGACAACCCATTTATCGCGTTGGTTGCGAGGTTCTTGTTTGTTCGTGTAGGTGCGAGGGACTTGTGAAGAGCCTCCTACCGGAATGATAGCTTGGTTCTCAAAACTGAGGGAAATACTTACGCTACTTTGCTGCATCACCCTTTCCTCTTCAGGGGAAAAACCAACGCATGCTCAACAGGTAGCAAGAAGGATTTATGGCGCTGTTGCCGTGGAGGTCTTCACTCAACTCAAGACATACCAAGTACCCATCACAAACTCATCTCTGTTGCAGTACATTATTTGCCATTTGCCTCTTGTTTTCCTCTCCCCCTCTTCACCCTTGCCATTTTATTCACCCTCTCTTTTCTGTTCACCTCTTTTTCACTTGCCTCTTGTGTGCTCGTGTGTTAGATTATTTATCTCGTCATCATGGCTAGTACTCCTTTCATCATTAGTACTCCCGATCATGAAGTTCTTACTTTTAAATAAAGGGAGGGAGAAAATCTAAAAGATGCTTGGCATAGAATTTGCAATGCTCAAAGTAGATCTACTAGGAAGCAATCTACTTCCATTCTTCTTCGCAATTTTTATGTAGGCATTACTCCTTGGAATAGATAAATTCTTGATACCATTACCGGAGGGAATTTTTTGGGTAGGCATACTTTTAATGCTTATAATGCCATGTCAGATTTGTTCGGCCCACCGCCTCTTTTGGTTAATGGAGCTGTTTTAACTTTAGAACATGTGATGCAAAGGCTTGAAATTATTGAAAATAAAGTTGCTACTGTCGAGTTAATCAATAATTTGGATAAAAATATCCACAACCAAATTACTCAATATGGATCTAAGGTTGGAGTTACTTTGAATTTTTTTTAAAGAGAAGGAACCTATAGTTAATGTAAGGATATATCAAGATTCCACAAGAATTGGTAAACTTGAGGATATTATTACTAATTTAGGGTCTGCCTTTTCATCGATGAAAAATACTCCAACTCCTCCTACAAAAATTACCAAATAAATGTATGTTCCCAAAAATAAGGGTGAATCTTCTAGTAAGGAAGATGCAGATCTCAAATCAATAAGTGTTCATTCCAACTTCTTTGCTCTTATTAAGGAAACTTTTGCTACAAATGAATATCTTGATTTCTTGCCTAAGAGTATAATAATTACTAAAAAGAAAGAAACTCCTATGGGTTATAAATGTTCTATTGAAGAATTGAATGCCAAACATGGCAACACTTAGATATATTCTCGCTTTTATGCCTAGCTAGGGGCGTTAAACGATAGCGCTTGTTGGGAGGCAACCCAATTTTATTTTTTGTTCTTTGATTTTTGTTCCTGTTTAGTAATAAATAATTCATATGGACTCTGGTTAGATGTGGTTTTATGTTTTAAATAGTGTTTGTGCCAAGTAGAACCTACAGGATAATCTTGGATGAAAGTTCATTTGATCTTGCTAAAAAACAGAAAAAATCTAATAAATCGCAGAAACATGATTTTGAGTTGATTCTTTTTGCAGTAGATCAATAGACAAGTTACCTAGGAGTTCCTATTTTGGTAGGGTTTTTAGAGTTCCAGAAGTATTTGAAAGTTACAGATTGCTACAGACTCTTCTGTTTTTGACAGATTATGTTTTTCGTGCGTTGTTTGCTTATTTTGATGAATCTATGGCTAGTATCGGGGGGTATGAACCATAGAGAAGTTATAATACAGTAGGTTTAACACCAATAAAAATAAAGAATGAGTTCGTTACAGTACCTTAAGTGGTGGTTTTTCTTTATTGCACTAACGGAGCTCATGAGATTTCCTGTTGAGTTTTGTGTTGTGAAGTTTTCAAGTTTTGGGTAAAGATTTGATGGACTATGGAATAAGGAGTGGAAAGAGCCTAAGCTTGGAGATGCCCATGGTACCCCAAGATAATTCAAGGACAACCAAAAGCCTAAGCTTGGGGATGCCCCGGAAGGCATCACCTCTTTCGTCTTCGTCTATCGGGAACTTTAGTTGGAGCTATATATTTATTTACCACATGATATGTGTTTTGCTTGGAGCGTCGTGTATGATATGAGTCTTTGACTTTTAGTTTACCACAATCATCCTTTCTGTACACACCTTTTGGGAGAGACACACATGATTCTGAATTTATTAGAATACTCTATGTACTTCACTTATATCTTTTGAGCTAGACAGTTTTTCTCTAGTGCTTCACTTATATCTTTTTAGAGCACGGTGGTGGTTTTATTTTGTAGAAATTATTGATCTCTCATGCTTCACTTATATTATTTTTAGAGTCTTTTATAACAGCATGGTATTTTCCATGGTTATAAAATTGGTCCTAGAATGATGGGCATCCAAGTTGGGTATAATGAAAACTATCATTGGATGTGAATTATATACTATGATCAACTTGATGCTTGATAATTGTTTTGTGATATAAAGGTGGTAATATCAGAGACATGCTAGTGGAGTAATTGTGAATTTGAGGAATACTTGTGTTGAAGTTTGTGGTTCCTGTAGCATGCACGTATGGTGAACCGTTATGTGATGAAGTTGGAGCATGATTTATTTTTTTATTGTCTTCCTTATGAGTGGCAGTCGGGGAGGAGCGATGGTCTTTTCCTACCAATCTATCCCGCTAGGAGCATGCGCGTAGTACTTTTTTTCCATAACTTGTTGATTTTTGCAATAACTATATGAGTTATTTATGACTAATGTTGAGTCCAAGGATTATACGCACTCTCACCCTTCCACTATTGCTAGCCTCTCTTGTGTCGCACAACTATCACCGGTACCATACACACACCATATACCTTCATCAAAACAGCCACCATACTGTGACACTCCAAAATTTTTATTTGGTTTTTATCAAAAACTTTGTGGTTTTGAGGAGAGACCTTTTTAAAAATTTTCTTTTTCAGAAAAACCTTCCTCTTAAAAACCTCCTTTTGCCTTGGCAGGGATTTTATTTCTTTCAAACTTTGGTGGTTGATCTTTTGCAAACTTCTTCTCTGTTAGTTCCCTCTAATTTTTTTTGGGATTTTTAATTTGTTTTATTTTAAGTGAAGCTCTATGGAAATTTGGGATTTTCTTATCTTTGAAGCCACCCTTGGCTTTGTATTTTTGCCCATGAGATAAAACCCCTCCAAAACCTTCCCTCCCCCTTGTGATCAACCTAAATTCTCTGTCCCAACTAATCCAAACTGGTTTTGGATTTTATTCTAATTATTTTTCCCCCTCAATTCAATTCTGAATATTATTTGGAGCCTGAGGGATTTTCAAAGCAAGTACACTTTTTCATTTGAGTTTTGACCTCAAACCAATTCTCCTGGATTGTCCTTTGAACCCACAACCCAGAACCATCTTGATCCACTCCTCCTCTTTTCAAATTTTTCAAAATACAGTCTCTGCAAGTTTGGACCAGATTTGCCAAATTTGGTGAAATTCATATCCACACTACTCCAAAAATTCCCCCAAAAATCATGCAGCCTACTTGAGCAATGAGAAGCCACTCCACCAAAAATCAGCTCAAGGAAAAATCACCAGAGGCCAATTTCATTCGGTCGAACACCTTGTGGGGACTGTTACTGTTCAAAGTTCAGAAAAATTCAGTTTCAGTGTCATCTTCCGTTCGACAGTTTCAGTCACGCGGCCACAGTGCCCTTGGCACGTTCCTCGCCGCCTCTTCCTCTTGTCCGAAGCTGCACACGCGTGCGTGGAGCCTTCCTGGCGTCGGTAGCGCGCTGGCTCGCCCTCGCCGGCGTCTTCTGCGGCGTCGGGACCTCCCGTGGCGGCCGACAGGAGGCACACCACGGCAGAACGCCGTTCCGCGCCTCCCATCACTCCCTGGCTCTCCGCGTGGCCTCATGCACGCCAGCGCACGCCCGTAGCACAGCCACCGTGGCCGGCAAGCACGGAACGCGCTCTCCGCTGCCGACGGGCCCGCGCCATCCCCGTTCCGTCGAGCTCGCCCTTAACACCCAAACCCCGGCCAGTTTAATACCAAAACGGACCCATTTAACCTCCGTGATGACACTCGACCCCCTAACCACCCCGACCGAGCACTGCGCCACCGTAATCGCTCGCCGGTGATCCTCGTTCACGGCAACCGCCTCGGACCGCCTATATAAAGGGGTCCCGAGCTCACTCTCGTGCACGCAGCACCTCCACTACTCACCAACACCCCGCCAGGCCACTAGGGGGACCTCGAGGAGGTCTCCTCCCCCAGTTCCGGCCGCCTCGCCCCGCCTCGGCCTCCAGCCCGATTCGTTCTGGTGAGGCCATCTCCGGCGCTCATACCCCGTTCGTTACCCTCTCTAGCTGCCAGGAGCATAACCCCCTCTTCAATTTAACCTTTGCAGCCCTCTCCGACGAGCCCCTCGACCACCCGAGCCGCCGTCCACCGGAGCAAAGCTCGCCGTCGACGTGGTGCTCGCCGACCGACTCCACCACCATCAACTGACGCGGAAGGGTACCCTGAGCATGGAGGTACTCTCCGATCTCTCTGCCTCGCCGTGGATCGCCGCCGGCGACCACCGCGGCTCTCGGGCGCCGGCGAACTCTGCCGCCCCGTTTGAACATTTGAACCTGACGGGTGGGACCCCACCGTCAGCCTCTCTGCTCTCTCTTTCGAATCGTTTTCTGGAAGCGCCTTCGGGCAGAATGCGTTTTCTCTTCGGGCTGGCGTAGTCGCTACCGAAGCGTTTTTCTATTTTTATAAACTAGCCCCTGGAAATCTTCTGTTTCATTACAGATAAGTCCCTGGACAAAAACCCTTATAACTTTTAATCAGAAAAGTATTTTTGATTGATTCTTTTTCTGTTCTCTTTATAATTTTGTCTAGTTTTTTATCAGATTTATTTGAAAAATATTTGGTTTACCTTCTGTGCACTCCTTGGTATTTACGTTAGCGCATATATTTTCTTTAAACCGTAGATACCGAAGGAGGTGACGGAGCCGCGAACTTCACCGAGCTAGGCTCCGACTACTCTGAACCAGGCAAGCATGTTTGTAATTTTGATATGATGAGTGTCTTGGCATGTTTTGCATTTAGTTAGTTTCATGGCATGTTGGTGAGCATACCGATGAACGTTATTTTATGTGATAATAAGGTAAGTGAGTTCGATGATCCATACGTGGATGAATGTGAATATGAATGGCCATGTGTTGGCATGAGGATGGGTACGATGGCAGTGTTGTAGCATGCCAGTCTTACGCCAGTCTATGTCACTTCAGTGTCAAACCATATCGGTCCAGTACCTATCATTTCGTTCCTTGTACTACCACATGTTTTCCGCAAGGAATATGGTTTAGTAAGTTGCAAACAGCTTTCATGGTACACACCAAAGAGGAGAGGCCGTGATGATGGTTCCATGGCCCTGGATTAAAGCCAGTCATCCGGTCAGGGGGCCTGGGTGTTTCCGGTTGGGACCGAGAGGGGGGCACCCCTTAGAGCGCGCGTATATAAATTTGATCCCATGCTATTCGAGATTGTGATCTCCCCGTCTCAAAAGTTTTTCTTGGACGATGACTAGGGTGATTCCTAGCATCGAGAGGTAGGATGGGTGTGTACCGGTTAGCTGTGTTTTCTTCCGAAATACCGTAAACGGAACTAGTCCTTCGTGACTACGGAAATCCGTTGGCTGTGGGAAAAATTTTGTACAAACTCTGCAGAGTCATATATTCCTCCAAATCATCTATTCCATGTCAAGTTCCGTTCCATCTTATCCTAATCAATTGTCAGCTTTGATGACAGAGACTCCGGTGAATCGCATGAGTGCTAAGTCCGGTTGAACGATTATCCCTGTGGATGGACTAACCCGTTTATTCTCATGGATTGAATGTTTATTATGAGTATTATTTACTGGTGAATTTAAAGCCCTTTCTGTGATGTCGCTCAGACGTCACACTGTGGCATTTCTTTTAAAGCCCTTTCTGCGATGTCGCTCAGACGTCCGACTGTGGCATTTCTTTTAAAGCCCTTTCTGCGATGTCGCTCAGACATCCGACTATGGCATTTCTTTTAAAGCCCTTTCTGCTATGTCGCTCAGACGTCCGACTGTGGCATTTCTTTTAAAGCCCTTTCTGCGATGTCACTCAGACATCCGACTGTGGCATTTCTTTTAAAGCCCTTTCTGCGATGTCGCTCAGACGTCCGACTGTGGCATTTCTTTTAAAGCCCTTTCTGCGATGTCGCTCAGACGTCCGACCGTGGCATTTCTTTTAAAGCCCTTTATGTGGTGTCGCTAAGATGCCCGACTGTGGCATCATTTCCTTATTTTTATTTGTTCACCTTTCGAGGCGTCGCTTCAGACACCCGATCGGTCCTTATTTATGCTCTGTGGGATTTCAGGCGGTCTACCGCCGTTTCCCTTTTTACTTACCCGTTATGCCAATTTTATTCATTGTGCATTAAGGAATTAATCATGTTGCATCCATGCATGCATTTGTTATATCTTACGTCCGAACTGTCTTGCGAGTACTTTCAAAGTACTCACTGGCTTGTTGATTTGGCCAGATGCTGACGAAGGCGATCTCATGGATGAAGAGTTCAATAGCGAGTCCGACACTTAGAGGAGTCCCAGTCAGTCTCGTGCGACCCTGGATTTGGTCACTGTTTTATTTCCGCTTCCGCTACCAAATAAATTTATTGAGCCTCACCTCGACGTTCGATGAAATGATATTCTTAGAGTCTTGTATTTCCCTTCCCGCTGTGTTTTTCCACCACCAACCCATCCGTGAGTCAGTAGTATGTCTCCACACCACTGTGTCCTGTCCGCCATTATGTATGATTATTTGCGTGCTTGTAATAATTTGGTTGAGCGACCGGAGTTCAACCCTGTAATATATTTTATGCTACTGGCTTATTGTATCAAGAAATTGTCTACCAGTGAGGAGGATTTCTCTCATACTGGACTCAAAAGACTGGTTTATCAATAAATATTTTTATTGGAAAACCGGTCGTGACAAGCTTGGTACCAGAGCCAGGCTGACTGTAGGAAGCCACAAGGTGCGATCGCTAATAAGTTATTAGCATGACAGAGCTATTTTATGTTTTTGCAATTGTAGTCATTTTCTGTCAGTCAGCATAAATTTATGATCTGACCCTGCAGAATTTTGCCTATTTTTGTAGATGGCCGACAACAGTTGCGAGTCGCAGACCTTCGCCAACGTGCCCGATGGGGTCGTCAAGCTTCTTTCTTTCATCGTTCAGGTCGCGACAGGGCCATCCGTGCACCCAGTCTTCACACTCTGCCAGCACCGAGTCAACGACAGTCTGACCATGCACCAGGCCGCGGTGCAGTTCAGGGGAGGGCGTGGTGAGTTACGCCGCTTCCGGTTCGTGGGAAGAGCCATGCCTACGGAGAGGCATGCTATGCAGATGGCAGCCCGCGAGGCGATAGCTCGTCTCAGGGATGTCCTTCCCGTGATGAAGACTCGTCGTTACCGTTATCTTCCGTGCCATGTGCCTTACACCTGTCACTACGCATACTCCTGCCCCAGAGGAGAACGAGACGAGGCTTTTGAGATGCTCATTGAGTATCTCCGGGCCCTGGAGGCAGCCTTCGACAACCTGGTGGACGACTTCGTAGCTACCCGCATGGACTCAGTCCATGGCTGTGCTGCCAACAGGAGGGAGCTCCTACCCATCGCTCCGCCACCGACTTTTGTCTCGTCATCAGCATCTTTTACGCCTACTCGTCGCCTGCCTTCTACCGAAGAATTTAACCAAGTCATTGCGCCCACTCCAGCACGCACTACACCAACCTTCGCGCCCACTCCTGTACGTGTTGCTCCGCCCCTGGCAACCGCTCCGTCCGCTCTGCGCAACACTACACGTATGGAGCCCATTAGCGAGGAGGAAGTCGAGTCCCCAACCTCGCTACGCCTCGCCCTCGGCAGGGCAAAGGAGGTCGTCAACATCTCTGCCTGAGTACGCTTAGCTGCCATGTATTGTACCGCTTTGTAAGATATGTGCATAGGTTGTGAGAAGTAGCTTGTTTGCGCATCATGTAGGATTTGGAGAAGTGCACTAGCCTTAATAACATGTCAGGATTATGTACGCATATCCTGAGTGGTGTACTGTATAATTACCGCCCGCGTGCAAGATATGTAATGAGCAGTCCTTCTCCGTGCGCAAGTCGATTTGTTTTTCTTAAGAAAGCTTGGGTATTTAATTATATCTGCCAGCTTTATGCATTTATGGTTTTATTTTTTTTGCGACTCTTTCCGCTTTTCTTAAGAGTTTTACAAAAATATATTTTTCCCAGAGTGAAAAATTTCTCGTCCTTGGACACGTTCCATGCCAACTCCACCAGAGGAAATTCATGATACTCAACCCAACAATGAGTTCACTCAGGGACAGTCAAGCCAACAAGGCAGTGAATCGGCACTTTCACAAATGTGCCGCCTTTATGAACAGAGTCAGCAACAACATCGCGAGATGATGAACCAAGTCATCAACATGGGGAATCATCATGGCCAGTATCAGCAACATTCCAAGTTATCTGAGCTACAGAAGACACGTCCTCAAACATTTTCTCACACTGACAAGCCTCTTGAAGCCGAGGACTGGCTTCGAGATATGGAAAGGAAATTAATTATTGCAAAGTGTTTAGATCTCGAGAAAGTACTATATGCTCCACACTATCTCACAGGAGCAGCCGCATCGTGGTGGGAGAATTTTCTGCACATGCATCCCAACGAAAATGACATAACCTGGGATGATTTCAAGGAAGGTTTCCGTCGTGCACATATTCCTAAGAGTATTATGAAAATCAAGAAGAGAGAATTTGATGACCTCAAACAAAGGAACATGACAGTGTCAGATTACAACAGTCAATTTACCCTATTATCCCGCTACGCCAATGAGGAGCGTATGACTGAAATCAAGAAGATGGAGAAATTCCTTGACGGTCTGGCGCCCGCGCTTAAATGCCAACTGGTCGTGCACACTTTTCCTGATTTTAAAACGCTGGTGGACAAGGCCATTACTCTGGAAAATGAGAGACACAGTCTGGAAGATATCCGCAAGCGAAAAAGGGACCAGACTAATAACACTCGCAATCACCGAAGCAAGATAGATTTTAAAAAGGGTGGGACACCCAAATTCTCATCCAATGTCTCACGCCCAATCAAGAATTTTCATGCAAGGGACAAGGAATTCACCTATCGCCCCGGCGTTACTTGTTACGCTTGTGGAGAAGAAGGGCATTATGCCAAACAGTGCCCCAAGCCAAGGAACTCAACCCCAAAGCCGAACAACGGCGGCAATAATTCAGCGCCCAAGCGAAACAATTTCAATCCCAACAATAACCACAGGAAGGGTCATCTGAACCACGTAACCAAAGAGGAGGCACAAAATGCTCCGGATATCGTACTCGGTACGTTTCCTGTCAACACAATACCTGCAATGGTTTTGTTTGATTCTGGAGCTTCTCACTCTTTCATCTCGAAAAGTTTTGCTTTGCAAAATAATTTTTCGATGCTTCCTTTGGAGAAATCCATAATAATCAAGTCCCACGGCATTCAGCAAGTCTCTCAGAATTACTGTCAGAATGTGGTCATTGAGTTTGAAGGATTGGAGTTTTACGCAAATCTTATTGTATTGGAAAATAAAGGACTGGATGTCATCCTAGGGATGGATTGGCTAACCACCAATAAAGGTTTTATCGACTGTTTCAACAGGACCGTGATTCTCACACACCACCAAGGGAAGACAATAAGAGTATCAGCCAAGGAAGGAAAAAGACCCCGGCAACCGAGATTAAATAAGGTGGACGTTTCTGAGCTAAACAAGGTTCCAGTAGTGTGTGAATTTCCAGATGTATTCCCTGAAGAGCTGCCAGGCATGCCACCAGACCGAGAAATAGAATTCCGCATTGAGCTAGCACCAGGAACCACCCCCATATACAAGAAACCATACAGAATGGCACCATCCGAGTTGATCGAATTGAAGAAGCAAATAAAGGAATTACTGGAAAAAGGATACATTCGAGCCAGCTCCTCACCTTGGGGATCACCAATTTTATTTGCCAAGAAGAAGGATGGAACGCTGAGATTGTGTATCGACTATCGAGCACTTAACATGGTCACAGTCAAAAACAAATACCCGATCCCAAGGATAAACGATTTTTTTGATCAACTTGCTCAGGCCAAGGTATTCTCAAAAATTGACTTAAGGTCAGGATACCATCAATTGAAGGTACGAACGGAAGATATCCCCAAAACAGCCTTCACCTCCAGATATGGACTGTACGAGTTCACAGTGATGCCATTTGGATTAACTAACGCCCCGACATATTTTGTTCACCTCATGAACAAAGTATTTATGAAGTTTATGGACAAATTCGTCGTAGTATTCATCGATGATATTCTGGTATACTCCAAAACACCAGAAGAGCACGCAGAACATCTCAGGATTGTACTAGGAGAGCTAAGGAAACACCAATTGTATGCCAAGTTCAGCAAGTGCGAATTTTGGCTAAGACAAGTAGGTTTTCTAGGCCACGTGCTGACTCAAGACGGTATAGCAGTGGACCCAGAGAAAGTCAAGGCCGTACTTGACTGGAAGTCACCAGCCAGCGTAACCGACATACGAAGTTTCTTGGGAATGGCAGGATATTACCGCAGATTTATTGAAGGATTTTCCACCATATCCAAGCCTATGACACAGTTACTCAAGAAAGATAAGAAGTTTGAATGGACAGAAGCCTGCGAGAAAAGTTTCCAAGAGCTAAAGCGGAAATTAACAACAGCACCGGTATTAGTTGTACCCGATATACACAAGAATTTTGAAGTATTTTGTGACGCATCCAGAAAGGGTCTCGGATGCGTGTTGATGCAAGAAGGCAAGGTTGTCGCCTACGCTTCAATGGAACTTCGCAAACACGAGGAAAATTATCCCACTCATGATTTAGAAATGGCAGCAGTTATTCATGCACTCAAGGAATGGAGGCATTTCCTACTTGGGAATCGATGTGAGATATATACGGATCACAAAAGCCTCAAATACATTTTTATGCAGCCAGAACTAAATTTACGGCAACGCTGCTGGTTGGAATTGGTAAAGGATTATGATGTTGGTATCCATTACCATCCAGGGAAAGCAAACGTAGTGGCCGATGCCCTGAGTCGGAACCCCAGCTCCGACGGGAACTATCTGCACAGCTTGAGGCCTGAATTCCATCAAGAATTTGTCAAGCTCAACTTGATAATGGTAGCAGAAGGCACCATATCAAACTTGGAAATACAACCACACCTTGTGGAGAAAATTAAAGAGGCTCAGTCCGGTCACCCCAGCATTGAAGGAATTAAAAGGAAGTTGAGTATGGGCAAGGCCTCGGAATTCGTCATAGACAATGAAGGAATATTATGGTACGGAGAAAGGCTATGCGTCCCAAACATAGAAGACCTTAGACAGCAAGTTTTAACTGAAGCACACACCACTCCATATTCGATCCACCCTGGAGGAACCAAAATGTATAAGGATATTCAGGAAAGATTTTGGTGGCACGGTATGAAGAGGGACATAGCCGCCTTCATTGCATGTTGTGACTCATGTCAACGCATAAAAGCTGAACATCAGAGACCAGCCGGACTACTGCAACCTAACAAAATACCTGAGTGGAAATGGGATGAAATAGGGATGGATTTTATTGTCGGATTACCTCGGTCACGACACGGGAATGATGCCATATGGGTCATCACTGACAGGTTGACCAAAGTGGCACACTTTATTCCAGTGAAGACAACCTACACCACTCAGAGGCTTGCCAGGATTTATCTTTCCCGCATAGTCTGTCTGCACGGTGTCCCGGAGACAATAATTTCCGACAAAGGCACTCAGTTCGTCTCAAGATTTTGGGAGAAATTACAACAGGCTCTGGGAACCCAACTAGCCTTCAGTACCGCATACCATCCACAGACTGATGGACAAACAGAACGCGTAAACCAGGTTTTAGAAGACATGCTGAGAGCATGTGTCCTCACCTATGGAACCAGTTGGGAGGACAGCCTGCCATATGCCGAGTTTGCATACAACAACAGTTACCAGGCCAGCCTGCAAATGGCTCCTTTCGAAGCCCTATACGGAAGGAGATGTCGTACCCCGTTAAATTGGTCAGAGACCGGAGACAGCCGCATCTTCGGACTAGATATGCTCAGAGAAGCCGAGGAAAAAGTCAAGCTAATCAGGGACTGACTTAAGACCTCTCAAAGTCGATAGAAAAGTTATTATGATCAGAAACATCATAGGGTCAGCTTCGAACCTGGTGAATTCGTATACTTGAGAGTATCCCTGATGAGAGGATTGCAACGGTTTAAGATTAAAGGAAAATTAGCACCAAGTTTCATTGGACTATTTTGCATAGTGGCACGAAGAGGCACTGTAGCCTACCAACTAGACTTACCCGAAGACTTCTCCGACATTCACGACATGTTCCACGTCTCTCAATTAAGGAAGTGCGTAAGCAACCCAGAGAAACAAGTATCTCATGAGAGCATTGACGCACAGCCAGACCTCACGTATCGAGAACGTCCCATAAGAATATTAGAGGAGTCTGAAAGGAGGACCCGACAGAAAACCATCAAGTTTTTCAAAGTCCAGTGGAGCAATCACACCGACAGTGAAGCAACTTGGGAAAGCAAGGATTTTCTTCGGACAGAGCATCCACACTTATTTAAGGATCAGCTGAAATCTCGGGGACGAGATTTTTCCTAAGGGGGTAGGTGTTGTGACACTCCAAAATTTTTATTTGGTTTTTATCAAAAACTTTGTGGTTTTGAGGAGAGACCTTTTTAAAATTTTTCTTTTTCAGAAAAACCTTCCTCTTAAAAACCTCCTTTTGCCTTGGCAGGGATTTTATTTCTTTCAAACTTTGGTGGGTGATCTTTTGCAAACTTCTTCTCTGTTAGTTCCCTCTAAAAATTTATTTTTTTTGGGAGTTTTAATTTGTTTTATTTTAAGTGAAGCTCTATGGAAATTTGGGATTTTCTTATCTTTGAAGCCACCCTTGGCTTTGTATTTTTGCCCATGAGATAAAACCCCTCCAAAACCTTCCCTCCCCCTTGTGATCAACCTAAATTCTCTGTCCCAACTACTCCAAACTGGTTTTGGATTTTATTCTAATTATTTTTCCCCCTCAATTCAATTCTGAATATTATTTGGAGCCTGAGGGATTTTCAAAGCAAGTACACTTTTTCATTTGAGTTTTGACCTCAAACCAATTCTCCTGGATTGTCCTTTGAACCCACAACCCAGAACCATCTTGATCCACTCCTCCTCTTTTCAAATTTTTCAAAATACAGTCTCTGCAAGTTTGGACCAGATTTGCCAAATTTGGTGAAATTCATATCCACACTGCTCCAAAAATTCCCCCAAAAATCATGCAGCCTACTTGAGCAAGGAGAAGCCACTCCACCAAAAATCAGCTCAAGGAAAAATCACCAGAGGCCAATTTCATTCGGTCGAACACCTTGTGGGCACTGTTACTGTTCAAAGTTCAGAAAAATTCAGTTTCAGTGTCATCTTTCGTTCAACAGTTTCAGTCACGCGGCCACAGTGCCCTTGGAACGTTCCTCGCCGCCTCTTCCTCTTGTCCGAAGCTGCACACGCGTGCGTGGAGCCTTCCTTGCGTCGGTAGCGCGCTGGCTCGCCCTCGCCGGCGTCTTCTGCGGCGTCGGGACCTCCCGTGGCGGCCGACAGGAGGCACACCACGGCAGCACGCCGTTCGGCGCCGCCCATCGCTCCCTAGCTCTCCGCGTGGCCTCATGCACGCCAGCGCACGCCCGTAGCACAGCCACCGTGGCCGGCAAGCACGGAACGCGCTCTCCGCCGCCGACGGGCCCGCGCCATCCCTGTTCCGTCGAGCTCGCCCTTAACACCCAAACCCCGGCCAGTTTAACACCAAAACGGACCCATTGAACCTCTGTGATGACACTCGACCCCCTAACCACCCCGACCGAGCACTGCGCCACCGTAATCGCTCGCCGGTGATCCTCGTTCACGGCAACCGCCTCGGACCGCCTATATAAAGGGGTCCTGAGCTCACTCTCGTGCACGCAGCACCTCCACTACTCACCAACACCCCGCCAGGCCACTAGGGGGACCTCGAGGAGGTCTCCTCCCCCAGCTCCGGCCGCCTCGCCCCGCCTCGGCCTCCAGCCCGATTCGTTCTGGTGAGGCCATCTCCGGCGCTCAAACCCCGTTCGTTACCCTCTCTAGCTGCCAGGAGCATAACCCCCTCTTCAATTTAACCTTTGCAGCCCTCTCCGACGAGCCCCTCGACCACCCGAGCCGCCGTCCGCCGGAGCAAAGCTCGCCGTCGACGTGGTGCTCGCCGACCGACTCCACCACCATCAACTGACGCGGAAGGGTACCCTGAGCACGGAGGTACTCTCCGATCTCTCTGCCTCGCCGTGGATCGCCGCCGGCGACCACCGCGGCTCTCGGGCGCCGGCGAACTCTGCCGCCCCGTTTGAACATTTGAACCTGACGGGTGGGACCCCACCGTCAGCCTCTCTGCTCTCTCTTTTGAATCGTTTTCTAGAAGCGCCTTCGGGCAGAATGCGTTTTCTCTTCGGGCTGGCGTAGTCGCTACCGAAGCGTTTTCCGTTTTTATAAACTAGCCCCTGGAAATCTTCTGTTTCATTACAGATAAGTCCCTAGACAAAAACCCTTATAACTTTTAATCAGAAAAGTATTTTTGATTGATTCTTTTTCTGTTCTCTTTAAAATTTTGTCTAGTTTTTTATCAGATTTATTTGAAAAATGTTTGGTTTACCTTCTGTGCACTCCTTGGTATTTACGTTAGCGCATATATTTTCTTTAAATCGTAGATACCGAAGGAGGTGACGGAGCCGCGAACTTCACCGAGCTAGGCTCCGACTACTCTGAACCAGGCAAGCATGTTTGAACTTTTGATATGGTGAGTGTCTTGGCATGTTTTGCATTTAGTTAGTTTCATGGCATGTTGGTGAGCATACCGATGAACGTTATTTTATGTGATAATAAGGTAAGTGAGTTCGATGATCCATACGTGGATGAATGTGAATATGAATGGCCATGTGTTGGCATGAGGATGGGTACGATGGCAGTGTTGTAGCATGCCAGTCTTACGCCAGACTATGTGACTTCAGTGTCAAACCATATCGGTCCAGTACCTATCATTTCCTTCCTTGTACTACCACATGTTTTCCTCAAGGAATATGGTTTAGTAAGTTGCAAACCGCTTTCATGGTACACACCAAAGAGGAGAGGCCGTGATGATGGTTCCATGGCCCTGGATTAAAGCCAGTCATCCGGTCAGGGGGCATGGGTGTTTCCGGTTGGGACCGAGAGGGGGGCACCCCTTAGAGCGCGCGTATATAAATTTGATACCATGCTATTCGAGATTGTGATCTCCCCGTCTCAAAAGTTTTTCTTGGACGATGACTAGGGTCATTCCTAGCATCGAGAGGTAGGATGGGTGTGTACCGGTTAGTTGTGTTTTCTTCCGAAATGCCGTAAACAGAACTAGTCCTTCGTGACTACGGAAATCCGTTGGCTGTGGGAAAATTTTTGTACAACTCTGCAAAGTCATATATTCCTCCAAATCATCTATTCCATGTCAAGTTTCGTTCCATCTTATCCTAATCAATTGTCAGCTTTGATGACAGAGACTCCGGTGAATCGCATGAGTGCTAAGTCCGGTTGAATGATTATCCCTGTGGATGGACTAACCCGTTTATTCTCATGGATTGAATGTTTATTATGAGTATTATTTACTGGTGAATTTAAAGCCCTTTCTGCGATGTCGCTCAGACGTTCGACTGTGGCATTTCTTTTAAAGCCCTTTCTGCGATGTCGCTCAGACGTTCGACTGTGGCATTTCTTTTAAAGCCCTTTCTGCGATGTCGCTCAGACGTCCGACTGTGGCATTTCTTTTAAAGCCCTTTCTGCGATGTCGCTCAGACGTCTGACTGCGGCATTTCTTTTAAAGCCCTTTCTGCGATGTCGCTCAGACGTCCGACTGTGGCATTTCTTTTAAATCCC
>NC_041391.1:103103079-103133381 GCF_002162155.2 Triticum dicoccoides | reverse complement strand
TTTAAAGCCCTTTCTGCGATGTCGCTCAGACGTCCGACTGTGGCATTTCTTTTAAAGCCCTTTCTGCGATGTCGCTCAGACGTCCGACCGTGGCATTTCTTTTAAAGCCCTTTATGTGGTGTCGCTAAGATGCCCGACTGTGGCATCATTTCCTTATTTTTATTTGTTCACCTTTCGAGGCGTCGCTTCAGACACCCGATCGGTCCTTATTTATGCTCTGTGGGATTTCAGGCGGACTACCGCCGTTTCCCTTTTTACTTACCCGTTATGCCAATTTTATTCATTGTGCATTAAGGAATTAATCATGTTGCATCCATGCACGCATTTGTTATATCTTACGTCCGAACTGTCTTGCGAGTACTTTCAAAGTACTCACTAGCTTGTTGATTTGGCCAGATGCTGACGAAGGCGATCTCATGGATGAAGAGTTCGATAGTGAGTCCGACACTTAGAGGAGTCCCGGTCAGTCTCGTGCGACCCTGGATTTGGTCACTATTTTATATCCGCTTCCGCTACCAAATAAATTTATCGAGCCTCACCTCGACGTTCGATGAAATGATATTCTTAGAGTCTTGTATTTCCCTTCCCGCTGTGTTTTTCCACCACCAACCCATCCGTGAGTCAGTAGTATGTCTCCACACCACTGTGTCCTGTCCGCCATTATGTATGATTATTGGCGTGCTTGTAATAATTTGGTTGAGCGACCGCAGTTCAACCCTGTAATATATTCTATGCTACTGGCTTATTGTATCAAGAAATTGTCTACCAGTGAGGAGGATTTCTCTCATACTGGACTCAAAAGACTGGTTTATCAATAAATATTTTTATTGGAAAACCGGTCGTGACACATACCTACCTATTATGGCATTTCCATACCCATTCCGAGATATATTGCCATGCAACTTTCCACCGTTCCGTTTATTATGACACGCTCCATCATTGTCATATTGCTTTTGCATGATCATGTAGTTGACATTGTATTTGTGGCAAAGCCACCTTCATAATTCTTTCATACATGTCACTCTTGATTCATTGCATATCCCAGTACACGGCCGGAGGCATCCACATAGAGTCATATTTTGTTCTAAGTATTGAGTTGTAATTCTTGAGTTGTAAGTAAATAAAAGTGTGATGATATTCATATTAGAGCATTGTCCCAAGTGAGGAAAGGATGATGGAGACTATGATTCCCCCACAAGTCAGGATGACACTCCAGACTTTATAAAAAAATAAAAGAGGCCAAAGAAGCCCAAATAAAAAAAAGAGGCGAAAGAAGCCCACCAAAATAAAGAAAATGAGAGAAAATGAGAGAAGGGACAATGTTACTATCCTTTTCCACACTTGTGCTTCAAAGTAGCACCATGATCTTCATGATAGAGAGTCTCCTATGTTGGCACTTTCATATACTAGTGGGAATTTTACATTATAGAGCTTGGCTTGTATATTCTAATGATGGGCTTCCTCAAAATGCCCTAGGTCTTCGTGAGCAAGCAAGTTGGATACACACCCACTAAGTTTCTTTTGTTGAGCTTTCATACACTTATAGCTCTAGTGCATCCGTTGCATGGCAATCCCTACTCACTCACATTAATATCTATTAATGGGCATCTCAATAGCCCGTTGATACGCCTAGTTGATGTGAGACTATATTCTCCCTTTTTGTCTTATCCACAACTACCATTCTATTCCACATATAATGCTATGTCCATGGCTCACGCTCATGTATTGCGTGAAAGTTGAAAAAGTTTGAGAACATTAAAGTATGAAACAATTTCTTTGATTTTCATCGGGGTTGTGCATGATTTAAATATTTTGTGTGATGAAGATAGAGCATAGCCAGACTATATGACTTTGTAGGGATAGCTTTCTTTAGCCATGCTATTTTGAGAAGACATGATTGCTTTGTTAGTATGCTTGAAGTACTATTATTCTTCTTTCAATATGAACTTTTATTTTGAATCATTTGGATCTAAAAATTCATGTCACTATAAAAAAATACATTGAGAAATATGCTAGGTAGCATTCCACATCAAAAATTCTGTTTTTATCATTTCCCTACTCGAGGACAAGCAGGATATAAGCTTGGGGATGCTTGATACGTCTCCAACATATCTATAGTTTTTGATTGTTCCATGCTATTATATTACCCGTTTTGGATGTTTATGGGCTTTACTATACACTTTTATATCATTTTTGGGACTAACCTACTAACTGGAGGCCCAACCCGAATTGTTGTTTTTTTGCCTATTCCAGTGTTTCGCAGAAAAGGAATATCAAACGGAGTCCAAACGGAATGAAACCTTCAGGAGCAATCTTTTTGGAACAAACACAATCCAAGAGACTTGGAGTGGATGTCAAGAAGCAGCCGATGCGGCCACGAGGGTGCTAGGCGCGCCCCAGGGGGGCCCCTGCCTTGTGGGCCCCTCGTGGCTCCCATGACCTACCTCCTTCGCCTATATACATCTACGTACCCCGAAACCATCTAGGAGCACTACGAAAAACTATTTCCATCGCCGCAACCTTCTGTATCCGTGAGATACCATCTTGGAGCCTTCGCCGGTGCTCCGCCAGAGGGGGAATCGACCATGGAGGGCCTCTACATCATCACCAAGGCCACTTTGATGAGTTGTGAGTAGTTTAGCACAGACCTTTGGGTCCATAGTTATTAGCTAGATGGCTTCTTCTCTCTCTTTGAATCTCAATACAAAGTTCTCCTTGATCTTCTTGGAGATCTATTCGATGTAACTCGTTTTGCGGTGTGTTTGTTGAGATCCGATGAAATGTGGGTTTATGATCAAGTTTATCTATGAGAAATATTTGAATCTCCTATGAATTCTTTTATGTATGATTGCTTATCTTTGCAAGTCTCTTCGAATTATCAGTTTGGTTTGGCCTACTAGATTGATCTTCCTTACAATGGGAGAAGTGATTAGCTTTGGTTCAATCTTGCGATGTCCTTTCCCAGTGACAGCAGGGGTAGCAAGGCACGTATTGTATTATTGCCATCGAGGATAAAAAGATGGGGTTTATATCATATTGCTTGAGTTTATCCCTCTACATCATGTCATTTTGCTTAATGCGTTACTCTGTTCTTATGAACTTAATACTCTAGATGCATGCTGGATAGCGGTCGATGTGTGGAGTAATAGTAGTAGATGTAGGTAGGAGTCGGTCTACTTGTTGTGGACGTGATTCCTATATACATGATCATGCCTAGATATTCTCATAACTATGAACTTTTCTATCAATTGCTCGACAGTAATTTGTTCACCCACCATAATAATTATGCTATCTTGAGAGAAGCCACTAGTAAAACCTATGGCCCCCGGGTCTATTCTGTGTCATATAAGTTTCCAATCTACTGTATTTTGCAATCTTTACTTTTCTATCTATATCATAAAAATACAAAAAATATTTATCTTATCATATTATCTCTATCAGATCTCACTTTCGCAAGTGGCCGTGAAGGGATTGACAACCCCTTTATATTATTGGTTGCGAGGTTCTTGTTTGTTTGTGTAGGTGCGAGGGACTTGTGAGGAGCCTCCTACTAGATTGATACCTTGGTTCTCTAAACTGAGGGAAATACTTAAGCTACTTTGTTGCATCACCCTTTCTTCTTCAAGGGAAAAACCAATGCATGCTCAAGAGGTAGCAACCGCCTGTAACATCCCAAATTTTCAGTTTGGAATGTTATACAAATAGATCATCTTGCATATCATATTTATTGCACTTTTACCTCGATCCTAGAAATTCTACGAAACTCAAGGACGCACGGAGAGAGTTGGAGATTTCGATATTTTCAGATTTGAGTTTCTCAAATTTTGAAAATAGGATCAATTGATTTTATTTATTTTATCTTCAATTATTTCAATCACAAAAATAAAAGAGAGGGAAGAAAATGACTTTCCCAAAATAATGAAATAATGAGGATTTAATAAAAAATCAAATAAGTTTTATTTTGGTGTTTTTGCTATTTTATTTGAATTTAGGAAAAATTGCAAGATTTTCAAAAATGCATTGAAAGGCCAAAAAATGTTCATCTTGCTCTAAATATTTTATTTGGGCGATGAAAATTTATTTTGGTATTTTATTTGGTATGTTCAAATTATGCAAATACTGTAACCATAGAGCTTTCCACCAGCCATATATGCATGCAGTATAGCTTTATTCTTCATTACTCTCTATGTGTTACTTTCCCAGCATATTCCATGTGTTGACCCATTTTCAGGCTGCAACGTTCATGTTGCAGACTTTTCAGACGACAAGTAAGATTGCCTTAGGATCGTGGTCCTATACTCAGTGATGCCGTTGGAGTTGATGGACTCACTTATCTTCCAAGACTTCCGCTGTTATCGTTATTAGATGGCCTTAAGCCATATTTATTGTAATAAGCTCTCTTTGGAGACATTCGATGTAATAAGTGTGTGATTGCTACTCTGTTATAAATCCTTCAAGTATTGTGCGTGTCAGCATTACTGATCTAGGGATGACACTGATGCACAGAGATCAGACCGTTTGAGGTATGGTCGCTACACCGCCCAGCGGATTAATCTTCCTGCCTCTGCTGGCCTGAGTTTTCTGGATCAGCCCTCTCCGCTTCTTTGTCCTGTTCCCCATCCTGGAAGGTTGATGATGACCAGTCAATGCCATTTAAAGCTTCAAACTCAGCTTGATCATCAATTAGCCTGGACGGGTCAACTTCAGGGGCAAAGGTGTGCCTACGGATTGAGAGGATCAGGCTTGTCACTTTATAAGTCGGCGTTGATATCCTCTTATTTCCCACGTCATAAGCCGGATGGTACTTGGTGAGGTCCGTATCATTGGTAATCAGGCTGGCCACATGACGTATCTCCTTCACGCAAGGAACGAAGTCCGTCTATTCAAACGAAGTGCCCTCCTCCTTGAGGCATGGATATCCAATTAAGATGTCAGCTGGGTCTAGTTCCGTCAGCTATGCTTTGGCCCGGCTTAAGGCAGATACGGCTCTGGCTCTCGCAGATGATCATTTTATTTCATTAAGCCGCTGGGGCAGCACACAAAGCTTCCTTAGCACGCCAATCAAGAGCGTGGGGCTTCATTGGATAGAGCAACTGTGGCCAATGCACGCTGGGCACCAGTGTAGAGCTGCTCTACCAATGTATAAACCGCCTTCAGCTTCACCAGCATGTCCTGGTTCTGGTTGGTGCTCCTGGGGCCTGTATAGCAATAACAGATAAGTTAAAGACAGTCCATATGATCAAGAGAAAGATTCGACACTTGACACTTGTAGGGCGACTTACCAAAGATAGCTGAGACCATCTGAGACACATGGTGTTTTAAGACGGACAATTCAGTGGTCACCTCTTCAAGAGCCGCCTCTGCTTTTTCAGCTCGACAGGTCAAGGCAATCTTTTCTTCAGCCCATGCCTTTTTCTCAACTTCAAAGTCGGTCTTCAGTTTTTCTTGTTCAGACACGCTGAATTCAAATTTGGAGTTTGCCCTCTGGGTTTCAGTCTCCTGTAGCTCCAAGTGGTTCTTCAACACAGACAACTTGGTTTGAAGTTTAGCAGTGGTTGTTTGCTCATAGACTAGATCACTATTATGATTCAAGAATTGGTTCAACATATAAAGTCCCAAGCCTTTCGCATGCAACAACACTTGGCACTTGGGGGCTAATGTCTATCAAAAATTCTATTTAAGTTGCGGCTTAAGAGAATAAGTCCCAAGCACTTTGCAAGCAAAGAGTACTTGGCACTTGGGGGCTAATGCATGTTGCTGTTGAAAACCAGACAAGTAAGAATCTTCTTCTACACATGGATATAAAGGACCGGCTCATTCATGTTGATTAAACCGTCCCTTGGGTACAAACGGATTAAGCCAGAAGTTTAAAAGATTCTACCGCAAATTATTACTTATGCTCATGGTTCATCTAAGTCTATAGCAGATTCATCATAAGTAGTAGACTTGGGGGCTAGCATAATAGGCATAACTCAATCAAGGAAGAATTCATACCTCAAACTTCTGGTGCATTTGCTTCACCATGTCTACTTCAAGCTCACGACTGTTGTGCACTTTATTAAGATAACCAAAAAAAACTTCGCCGACACTCAATTGGGAGTAGTCAGCAACATTGAATCTGACTTTATGTTGTTCAATGAGTTCTTCTTTGGCAGTATGCTTAGCCAGCACAGTGGGCCTTCCCGGCTCTTGAAAGCCGGTGGCAGTAATTACCACATCCTCATCATGAGTTTCAGCCATCTTTGGTGGACTAGGGACTTTAGGATTTACAGATTCATCAATGACTTGCTCCACAAGGGGATCAGAGGTTGCTGGCGGATCTTCAACAACCAGCGCAGAAGTTGGAGGGATGGCAATTTCAGGCACTGGAATCTTCTGCTCCGGCTCAGGGACTTTAGGATCCTCAGCCGGCTTATTCTTCTTTGCCTTTTTGCTAGGCTTTGCTTTTCCACTGCATGGGTCAAGAAGGTTAGCGCAAATATGAAAGGATTATAATGAGTAAAGGATAAAGTAAATTGCCATTACCCTAGAGCGGTCTTGAAAGCTGGCAAATTTGACTGCATTGAGTCGCTGGAAGAGGAATGTGAAGTTTCCTGATAATTTTAATCGGAAGAATTGAGCAGATGACGTGTGAGACCCGCCAAAGGATAAAAAGAGTTTAAGTCGGGGGTGACCTCATTTCGGCGCTTCCTCGGCGTGTTCGGTAAGCCGGAGGAGAGTTACGCATCCTTGCTCGTTCGGGTCTGCCGCCGGCTCTCGTGTTGCTGTTGCTTCAAAATAAAGTGAGGATCCATATGAGCTAAAGGGTGTGAAAATCTTACTTTACGGGTTACTCTTCGGATTCTTTGTCTTGGCAAAGGCTCGGAGTCGGACGAAATGATAGTTACCTCTTCTTCTACTCCCTAACTCGTTCCCGTGTCATCCTGATGATAGTCAGTGTCAATAAGATGGTTGAAAAAGGAGACAAGAGAGTCAAGGGCTACCTCCGACTCAGAGGAGTCCTCCAGTTGAAGCAATTCATAAGCGCTGGGCTTCTTTCCTCTTTTCTTGACGGTGGCTCTCCTGGCGGCTTTCATGGCCTTCCTCGCTCTCTTTGCAGCCTCATGGTCATATTCTTTCTTCCAAAACTCGTCATCAGCGTGTGAAAATCAGCAAAGGTTTGAGTTAAGACAAAACATCAAAGATAAAGGTAAAATAACTAAGTTTGGCAGCTTACCCCTAGAGCCGGGTTAGCCTTGCAGAAACGGCTTAGGCCCACCTTGCCACAGTCTGCGAGGATTTCATTTAAAAGCGAATTTTTCATATCATTGACAACATCATCAGGTAAATTGTCAAGGCTGTGGCGCACAGGATCCATTTTGTAACCCGTGTAAGTGCACATTAACCCGGAGCAGCAACTCAACGGGATGATCCGCCATGCGACCCACCACCGGACCAAATCAATACCATTTAAGTTGTTCCCCAACAAATCTTTGACCTTTGCAAGGGTACGGGCGAGCTTCTGGCGTTCAGCAGTTGACAACTTGTCGGGGAGCGGGTGATTGGATTCGAGACGCAGGGCGCGGAAGCCGGGCAGAGGGTTTTCATCAGCTGGAGAAGTATCTTGGTACTAGAACCATGTCTGGTTCCAGTCCTTGGGGAGACTCGGCGGTTGCACATAAGGAAAAATGGCGTCTCTCCGTCGTTTGATTGAGACCCCGCCAAGTTCCAAAGTAGGTCCGTTGGAGTGTTCATTCTGGCGGTTCAAGTAAAACAATTCTCTGAAAGAAGTAAGTTGGGCTCTTCACCAAGGTACACTTCACAGAACACTTGAAAGTTGCATATGTTAGACAAAGAATTGGGTCTGATTTCCTGAGGATGGAGGTCAAAAAAGCACGGGATGTCTCTGTAGAACCTAGAGCCGTGCGGCGAGAAGCCCCGGTTCATGTGATCTGTGAAAATGATGACCTCCCCATCTTTGGGTTCAGGCTTCTCTTCTGTCGGTTTAGGAGGACGATAAGACATGACATCCTTTTTGGGAAGATATCCGATTTTCACAAAATTGTTAAGTGTACTCTCTATGACGATGGATTTGACCCAATTACATGAAGTGGTTGTTTTGGGTGGCATCGTGAAGAAGGATGCCTAAAAAAGAGTAAATTTGTCAGTTCAATCTTAAGCCAGAGGAAAAAGTATTACAAAGCACATATTCAGAATGGCTGCTTATAAAGGGGCCTAATGGTTTATGACTAATTACGTCAGGTTCTTTAAGCCGCCATGACACGTCGGGTTATTTAAACCGCCATGAGAAGTTTGAGGTTATCTATTGAGCATACCGTTAAAACTAGTGGTAAGAGCCGCCATGACTAGGTGAATCTATCAAGATGTAGTTTTTTGCTAAGTACCATACAAACAGGTTTTACAGGCTGTAGCTATTATTTTGGATCAGCGGCAGTTCAGAAAAAGAAAATAATCCAAGACCTAAAAACTAGTACAGGTATTTCATAAGATCTAATGAGATCTCTTTCCAAAGAAAGGGGATCCGCTGGTATCGAAAGTGGAGGTAAAACAATCACCGCATAAGTTCTATACTATTTTTGGATCGAAAGATGCTATGGTGGAGGAACTATGGAGAACCCACGAAGAACACGACGAGCACTCATGAACCCTAATGCGATCTAACACGCCAGAGAAGAAGCACTTACAGGTGCAGATTCAACTGTGGTGGGGCGCCGGCGTACTCTGGTCCAACACAGGTTGATGCGGCGGCCAAGGTTGTGGAGGACGAGGTGCTCTGCAGTGGCGGCGGAGCTCGAGCAGCAGAGGGTCACAAGAGTTAGAAGACGCTGGAAAGGGGGAGAACGAGGAAAGACCAGTCGTCGCTATTTATAAAGAAGGGCTGATAAGTGGGCGTGAAAAATGAGGAGACCATAATGTGGTTATCTAGCAGCCCGGCTCCTCGATTTTTGGAACAATCACTAAGATAAAGATCCGTTGAGGTATGTTTGATAAAATATGAATTAATCTCAGGTAACATCATGGCGGGTTATCACAAATCCAGAACATGACGTCATGGCGGGTTATAAATTCTCGCGCAAATGAAGAGGAGAAGATTTTTTCTAAGTATTGAAGATTGACATGAACCAATTCAAATCAATTTGGGGCCTAATGTTGGGGATATAACTATTAGGTATGACCCGCCCAGGAGGGGACGGGTCATACCTATGGTTATTCATCATTATGAAGCCCACGAATATACTTGAAGATGTCGGTTCAGCTAAAGTCCCAAGGCCCAAAGGCGACTTAAGGCCCGTAGTGATAAACCGCCATGTATGTATCACTTGTATTGTAAGGCAAGAATAGATAGTCACCGAGCTGGACACTATTTATGAGCCGGTCGGGACTCTGTGAGCCGCTGAGCATCGACCTCTGTATATAAAGGCATGACCCGGCGGCGGTTCAGGGCAAGAAACAATAGATCCAAAACTAGGTCAAGCGGATTCGCTCCCTGGTAATCGAGAGATAAGCAATACCACCCAAAAGTGGATCGTAGGATTTTACCTTCACCACAAGGGGCCGAACCAGTATAAACTCATGTGTCCTTTGTCCCGTTTAACCCCTTTAAGCTTCCTGGTTGCAATGGCTCCATGACTAAGCCCTTCTACTAGGACATCTCCCGTGACCTTTCCACGATAGAACCATACTTGGTTCAACAGGTTACCTCGTAACCAAACAGTGATCACTCCCGGATCACAAGTGATACCATGATGTCTACTACACAACATTCTTCTTGTAGACGTTGTTGGGCCTCCAAGTGCAGAGGTTTGTAGGAAAGTAGCAAATTTCTCTCAAGTGGATGACCTAAGGTTTATCAATCCGTGGGAGGCGTAGGATGAAGATGGTCTCTCTCAAGCAACCCTACAACCAAATAATTGATAAGTCCATTTTGCATCATGCTTTTATGACAATATTTATTGCATTGTGGGCTGTTATTTCACATTATGTCACAATACTTATGGCTATTCTCTCTTATTTTACAAGGTTTACATGACGAGGGAGAATGCTGGCAGCTGGAATTCTGGGCTGGAAAAGGAGCAAATATTGGAGGCCTATTATGCGCAACTCCAAAAGTCCTGAAACTCCATGGAATATCTTAAAATAAATAAAGAAAAATCGTCGCCAAAGATGAGGGCCAGGGGGGCCACACCCTGCTCACGAGGGTGGGTGGCGACACCCCCCCCCGGCGCACCCCCTACCTCATGGGCCCCCTGGTGGCTCTCCGACGCCCGTCTTCTCCTATATGAAGTCTTTCGATGAGAAAAAAATAGAAGGAAACCTTTCGGGACGAGACTCCGCCGCCACGAGGCGGAACCTTGGCGGAACCAATTTAGGGCTCCGACAGAGCTATTCTGCGGGGGACACTTCCCTCCGGGAGGGGGAAATCATCACCATCGTCATCACCAACGCTCCTCTCATCGGGAGAGGGCAATCTCCATCAACATCTTCATCAGCACCTTCTCATCTCCAAACCCTAGTTCATCTCTTGTATCCAATTCTTGTCTCCAAGTCCTGGATTGGTGCTAGTAGGTTGCTAGTAGTGTTGATTACTCCGTGTAGTTGATGCTAGTTGGTTTATTTGGTGGAAGATCATATGTTCAGATCCTTTATGCACATTATTACCCCTCTGGTTATGAACATGAATATGCTTTGTGAGTAGTCACGTTTGTTACTGAGGACAAGGGAGAAGTCTTGCCATTAGTAGTCAATTTAATTTGGTATTCGTTCGATATTTTGATATGTATGTTGTCTAACCTCTAGTGGTGTTATGTGAACGTCGACTACATAACACTTCACCATTATTTGGGCCTAGAGGAAGGCATTGGGAAGTAATAAGTATATGATGGGTTTCTAGAGTGATAGAAGCTTAAACCCTATTTTATGCGTTGCTTCGTAAGGGGCTGATTTGGATCCATATGTTTCATGCTATGGTTAGGTTTACCTTAATACTTTTGTTGTAGTTGCGGATGCTTGCAATAGAGGTTAACCATAAGTGGGAGGCTTGTTCAAGTAAGAACAGCACCCAAGCACCAGTCCACCCACATATCAAATTATCAAAGTACCGAACGCGAATCATATGAGCGTGATGAAAACTAGCTTGCCGATATTCCCATGTGTCCTCGGGAGCGCTTTTTCTATTATAAGAGTTTGTCCCGGCTTGTCCTTTGATACAAAAGGGATTGGGCCACCTTGCTGCACTTTATTTACTTATGTTACTTGTTGCTCGTTACAATTTATCTTATCACAAAACTATCAGTTACTACTTCTTTCAGTACTTGCAGAGAATACCTTGCTGAAAACCGCTTATCATTTCCTTCTGCTCCTCATTGGGTTCGACACTCTTACTTATCGAAAGGAGTACGATAGATCCCCTATACTTGTGGGTCATCAAGACTCTTTTCTGGCACCGTTGCCGGGGAGTGAAGCGCCTTTGGTAGGTGGAATTTGGTAAGGAAAAATTTATTTAGTGTGCTGAAATTTTCTGTCACTTGTTACTATGGAAAGTAATTGTCTGAGGGGCTTGTTTGGGGTATCTTCACCCTGTCCAGTAGAGCAAAGAGTTTCTCCTCAACCTACTCAACCTACTGAACCTATTGAAAATGAAACTCCTTTTCAGATTTCTTCGGGTATGATGGAAAAACTGCTAGCTAACACTTTTACAGGAGATGGAACAAAGCATCCTGATGAACATCTACGCTATGTGGATGATGTTTGTGGACTATTTAAGCTTGTAGGTATACCCGATGATGTTGTTAAGAAGAAGGCTTTCCCTTTATCTTTGAAGGGAGACGCATTGACATGGTATAGGCTATGTGATGATATGAGATCATGGAACTACAAAAGATTGAAATTGGAATTTCACCAAAAGTATTACCCTATGCATCTTGTTCATCGTGATCGTAATTATATATAAAATTTTTGGCCTCGCGAAGGAGAAAGCATCGCTCAAGCTTGGGGGAGGCTTAAATCAATGTTATATTCATGCCCCAATCATGAGCTCGCAAGAGAAGTGATTATGCAAAGTTTTTATGCTCGGCTTTCTGATAACAATCGCACCATGCTCGATACTTCTTGTGCTGGCTCTTTTATGATGAAGACTATTGAATTCAGATGGAATTTATTGGATAGAATTAAACGCAACTCTGAAGATTGGGACCTCGACGAAGGTAAGGAGTCAGGTATGACACCTAAGTTTGATTGTGTTAAATCTTTTATGGATACTGATATTTTCCGTAAGTTTAACACTAAATATGGACTTGACTCTGAGATAGTAGTTTCTTTCTTTGAATCCTTTGCTATTTATGTTGATCTCGCCAAGGAGAAGTGGTTTAAATATAATCCTCCCATAGAAGTAAAAGTAGCTGCACCTATTAAAGTTGAAGAAAAAATTGTCACTTATAATGATCCTATTGTTCCCACTTCTTATGTTGAGAAACCGACTTTCCCTGTTAGAATGAAGGATGATGCTAAAGCTTCAACTGTTATTCGTAAAAGCAATATTAGAACTTATAAACCTCCTGAGCAAGTCAAAGTAGAACCCAATATTGCTATTGTTAAAGATCTCTTGTCTGATAATATTGATGGGCATGTTATTCAATTCTAGGGTGAAACTGCTAGAATTGCTAAACCTTGTGATAGAGATAAACATAGAGCTGTGGTAGGCGTGCCTATTATTTCTGTTAAAATAGGAGATCATTGTTATCATGGCTTATGTGATATGGGTGTTAGTGCTAGTGTAATACCCATTGACCTATACAAAGAAATTATGCATGATATTGCACCAGCTGAGTTCGAAGATATTGATGTTACAATTAAACTTGCCAATAGAGATACTATATCTGCAATGGGAATTGTTAGAGATGTTGAAGTCTTGTGTGGAAAAACCAAATATCCCACTGATTTTCTTGCTCTTGGTTTTCCACAAGATAGCTTTTGTCCCATTATATTTGGTAGACCCTTCTTGAATACTGTTAATGCTAAGATAGACTGCAAAAAGAATGTTGTTACTGTTGGCTTGGATGATATGGTTCATGGGTTTAATTTCTCTAAATTTAGTAAACAACATCGTGAGGAAGAATTTCCTAGTAAGGACGAAATTATTGGTCTTGCTTCTATTGCCGTACCTCCTAGTGATCCTTTTGAACAGTATTTGCTAGACCATCAAAATGATATGTTCATGAATGAGAGAAGAGAAATAGATGAAGTAAACAGGAACCTATTTTGCAACACAATTTGCCTGTTGAAATCTTAGGGGATCCCCCTCCACCCAAGGGTGATCCCGTGTTTGAGCTTAAACCGTTGTCTGATAATCTTAAATATGCTTATCTTGATGAAAAGAAAATATATCCTGTCATTATTAGCGCTAACCTTTCCGAGCATGAAGAAGAAAGATTATTGAAAACTCTGAAGAAGCACCGTGCTTCTATTGGATATACACTTGATGATCTTAAAGGCATTAGTCCCACTCTATGTCAACATAAAATAAATTTGGAAGCGGATGCCAAACCAGTTCGTGATCCTCAATGATGTCTGAATCCTAAAATGAAAGAAGTGGTAAGAAAGGAAATACTCAAGCTTCTGGAGGCAAGTAAATTTATCCCGCTGCTGATAGTCAGTGGGTAAGTCCTGTCCATTGTGTCCCTAAGAAGGGAGGTATTACTATTGTCCCTAATGATAAAGATGAATTGATTCCGCAAAGAATCATCACAGGTTATAGGATGGTAATTGATTTCCGCAAATTAAATAAGGCTACTAAGAAAGATCCTTACCCCTTACCTTTTATTGATCAAATTCTAGAAATATTATGCAAACATACACACTATTGCTTTCTAGATGGTTATTCCGTTTTTTCTCAAATACCTGTGTTGGCTAAAGATCAATCAAAGACTACTTTTACATGCCCTTTTGGTACTTTTGCTTATAGACGTATGCCTTTCGATTTATCTAATGCACCTACTACCTTTCAAAGATGCATGATGGCTATATTCTCTAACTTTTGCGAGAAAATTTGTGAGGTTTTGATGGACGACTTTTCCGTCTATGGTTCCTCTTTTGATGATTGCTTGAGCAATCTTTCTCGAGTTTTGCAGAGATGTGAAGAAACTAATCTTGTATTGAATTGGGAAAAGTGCCACTTTATGGTTAATGAAGGTATTGTCTTGGGGCACAAAGTTTCTGAAAGAGGTATTGAAGTTGATAAGGCCAAAGTTGATGCTATTGAAAAGATGCCATGTCCCAAGGACATCAAAGGTATAAGAAGTTTGCTTGGTTACGCCGGATTTTATAGGAGGTTCATTAAGGACTTCTCAAAAATCTCTCGGCCTCTGACTAATTTATTACAAAAAGATGTACCATTTGTCTTTGATGATGATTGTCTGGAAGCATTTGAAATACTTAAGAAAGCATTAGTCTCTGCACCTGTTGTTCAACCACCTGATTGGAATTTACCCTTTGAAATTTTGTGTGATGCTAGCGATTATTCTATAGGTGATGTTCTAGGGCAAAGAGTTGATAAGAAATTAAATGTTATCCATTATGCTAGTAAGACTCTAGACAGTGCTCAAAGAAATTATGCTACTACGGAAAAGGAACTTTTAGTAGTTGTGTTTGCTTGTGATAAGTTTAGACCTTATATTATTGATTTTAAAGTTACTATTCACACACATCATGCTGTTATTAAATATCTTATGGAAAAGAAGGATGCAAAACCTAGACTCATTAGATGGGTTCTCTTGCTACAAGAATTTTATTTGCATATTGTTGATAGAAAGGGAGCTGAGAACCCCATTGCAGACAACTTGTCTAGGTTAGAGAATGTTCTTGATGACCCACTACCTATTGATGATAGCTTTCCTGATGAACAATTAAATGTCATAAGCACTTCTCGTAGCACTCCATGGTATGTTGATTATGCTAATTATATTGTTGCTAAATTTATACCACCTAGCTTCACATACCAACAAAAGAAAAAGTTTTTCTATGACTTGTGACATTACTTTTGGGATGACCCACATCTTTATAAAGGAGTAGATGATGTTATTAGACGTTGTGTACCTGAGCATGAACAGGAACATATCCTACGCAAGTGTCACTCCGGAGCTTATGGAGGACACCACGCTGGAGATAGAACTGCACATAAGGTATTGCAATCCGGGTTTTATTGGCCTACTCTCTTCAAGGATGCCCGTAAGTTTGTTTTGTCCTGTGATGAATGTCAAAGAATTGGTAATATTAGTAGACCTCAAGAAATGCCTATGAACTATTCACTTGTTATTGAACCATTTGATGTTTGGGGCTTTGATTATATGGGACCTTTTCCTGCCTCTAATGGATATACTCATATTTGAGTTGTTGTTGATTACGTTACTAAGTGGGTAGAAGGTATTCCAACTAGTAGTGCTGATCATAACACTTCTATTAAAATGCTTAAGGAAGTTATTTTTCCGAGGTTTGGAGTCCCTAGATATTTAATGACTGATGGTGGTTCACACATTAATCATAGAATTGCATCTCCATATCACCCGCAGTCTAGTGGTCAGGTAGAATTGAGCAATAGAGAGCTCAAATTAATTTTGCAAAAGACTGTCAATAGGTCTAGAAAGAATTGGTCCAAGAAACTGGATGACGCATTATGGGCCTATAGAACTGCACATAAGAATCCTATGGGTATGTCTCCGTATAAAATGATTTATGGGAAAGCTTGTCACTTACCTCTCGAACTAGAACATAAGGCATACTGGGCTATTAAAGAGCTGAACTACGATCTGAAACTTGCCGGTGAGAAGAGGTTATTTGATATTAGCTCCCTTGATGAGTGGAGAACTCAAGCTTATGAAAATGCCAAGTTGTTTAAAGAAAAAGTTAAAAGATGGCATGACAAAAGGATACAAAAGCAGGAGTTTAATGTAGGTGATTATGTATTGCTATACAACTCTCGTTTAAGATTTTTTGCAGGAATACTTCGCGCCAAATGGGAAGGTCCCTACGCTATCGAGGAGGTCTATCGTTCCGGTGCCATAAAAATCAACAACTTCACAGGCACGAATCCGAAGGTGGTAAACGGTCAAAGGATTAAACACTATATTTCAGGTAATCCCATAAATGTTGAAACTAATATTATTGAAACCGTAACCCCGAAGGAATACATAAAGGACACTTTCCAGAACGTTCCAGACTCCGAAAAGAAATAGGTTTGTGGTACGGTAAGTAAACTGACTCCAAAACAATTTTTAAGGCAATATTTCTTTGTTTTGGAATATTTAGAACAATAGAAAAATGAGTAGCAGTCCGGGGAGGACACGAGGACTTCACGAGGGTGAAGGGCGCGCCCTACCCCCCTGGGCGCGCCCCCCTACATTGTGAGCACCTCGTCTGCCCTGCGGACTCCGTTTCCTTGCACGATACATATTTTGGTCGGTAAAAATTCATTATATATACTCCAGAAGGTTTTGACTCTCGTATCACGCAAATCTCCCCAGTTCTTGTTTCGAGCTATTTTTCTGACAGGTCTAGATCATCATGACGACCCCAAGTGCTTCCAAGGACAAGTTCTTCGAGAAGGTGATCAACCCTTACCTCACGGCGGTGCTGCGACACCCTCAAACCATTGAGATGCGTGATGGGTTGCTGCACATCCGCAATGTTGAGGGACCAAAGGGAATTGGAAGCGTGGAGTCGAGGCTCGAAGCAATGGAGCAACAAGTTTTCAAGTGCCAGGGGATGGTGGAGCGTGCAATAAACGCTACCCACAAGATGCTCGCGGAGTTCACCAACAACTACGAGCCGGATGCCAAGAAGACCGAGGAGGCCATCTTCAAGCTACATGAGATGATCGAGCACCTCCAAGCCCAAATCTATGATCTGCAAAACCAAAACTGTGAGTATGAATATAGATTCAAAAGGATGAGTTTGGCTGCAGATTTGAGGATTCCAGAGACTCGATCATCCTTCTATGATGGTGAGCCTATGCCATGGAAGGTGGACGACAAGCTTGCATCATCAACAACACCTCCACCACCAACAACAAAGAAGGAGATATAATAACATGGGTATGGGCACTCCCCTTGGCAAATGTAAAGCTTGGGGGAGGTGCCCTGGTATCGTATCACCATCACAACTCCTATCTTTACTGTTTTTCTTTGTTCGATCTATTTAGTAGTATCTTGATTTAGTAGAATAAAGTCATGGCATGATCTAGTTTTAAGTTTTGCTTTATTATCCTTCTTTGTAATCGAGTCGGTGAGCTATATAATAAAGATTAGTGTTGAGTCAAAGGCTTGAGTATTTTGCCATGATCTTGGGTGAATATAAGAAAAAGAATAAAAAGAATAAAAGAGTTCATATTGATCTTAGTGAAAGTAATGACTTCACATAGAAAGAGTATGATGCTTAAAGGTTTTTGGGAGTGGGCAAATATAGCTTTGGTCATCGTTGCAATTAATAGGAAGTAATAAGGAATGAGAAGTTTCACATATAGATATATTATCATTGACATCTTTTGTAATTGGGAGCACTCATTAAAATAAGACATGCTAAAGAGTTGATGTTGGGCAAGGAAGACAACATAATGAGTTATGTTTTCTTACATTTGAGATAAACACTACTAGGGAAAACCCTAGTAGCAGCGCAGGTTTTGAGGCTAGCAGCAGCGCGGGTGGACGCTCTTCTAATAAGGCGCTACAGCTAACTCATAGTAGTAGCGCGGCCCTTACCCGCGCTACTACTGTTTACGATATCAGCGTCGCTTTTTAAGAACGCGCTACTATTACCTACCTGTAGCGATTTCGCCATCCCTCGCTACTGCTATATCTTTCATCATTTTCCCATTACCCCTTTCCCTTTCAGTTTCCCTTTCAGATACTAGATACTAGGTACTGCTAGTAGATATCAAATTCATAAACCATTACTAGGTAGTACTCCCTTCGCTCCAAATTACTCGCCGTGGTTTTAGTTCAAACCACGATGAGTAATTTGGAACGAACTGAGTACTAGATAACAATTTCATGCATAGTCAACATGCATCCTCAAGCAGTACAAGGTCATATCAGCGGCCATCATCATATGTAGTTCTAGATGATATTGACGACGATCATCATATGTAGTTCTAGATGATATAGCCACACACACATATGTAGTTCTAGATGATATAGCCACACACACATATGTAGTTCTAGATGATATCAAAGACAATCATCATCCTTAAGCCTGGGCGTTTGGTGTTCCTGATAGTAATTAGGATGGCCTGTCCAACATGAAGATTCTTGCCATCGAGGAATTTCTTCCACCCAACCGAGTTTAAGTGTGTGTGACCGTCCGTGTCCACGCGGTAAGTACAGGTTGTGACGGAGCCACTTGCAGTAAGGTATAGTCCAGCCGAGCCTTCTTCATCAGGCTCGATACCATAACTCACAGATATGCTCTTTGCCAATTTCTGAATAAGAAAAACATATCCATTAATAAATAGCCTCGCAAATAAGTACATATGGATTATCTACACTATTAATAGTTTCGTTAGATTCTACACTAATAAGCATGTGCTCGAACTCTACACTAAAACATATCATCAACTAGATTCCACACAACATACCATATCATTGGACTGTACACTAAGTAAATCATCGGATAATTTGCATTTGTAAGTATAACATACCATATCATGTCGATCAACCATGGTAAGAGAGTCACGAATGGCACCCCGACAAAGTCAGCACGTGGCGGAATTATGTCCCACAGGTTGGACACCTCCTCCTCACTCAGCCTTGTTCTTTGAGCTACGATGGCTTCATGAAGTGGGTCCTCATCATCTTCATCTAGTGGGTCCTCATTATCTTCATCATCTTCATCATCTTCCACCAGGTTGAGATAAATGACAGCTAGCTTGGGTCTTTCTGCTCGTAAGGAGAAGCTGATGAACTCACCACCAGTAAGACGCATGCGAGCGACGAAACGGGCCCATCCATCTCCTCCAATCTGTGACATATTGCGTCCTTTCTCGACCTCCATAGTGTTCGGCCCCCCAGGAGCCTCAAATGTAACAGTGTCTCCTATCAGCTTGTTGAATTTCAACCTCACATTGCATGGGACGATCTGTGTAAAATAAGCAAAATGACACAATGCAGTAATGCCAACACTAAAACAAAATAGTTATTACATTTCATCTAATTTCTTACCGCCGCATGACGAAAACTCGGCTGGAAGTAGATGCCGAACAGCTTGCCAGTTGCAAGGCTGCTAGGGCATCTTGACTTGCACAGTCGACATAGTGGTGGTGGTGGTGGCGCCATTTTTCCTAAAGCAATATGAGCAAAGGATTAATGATCAACTAAATCAAAATGTTCTAAGTCAACTAAATCAACTAGCCTACTAAATCAACTACATCAAAATGTTCTAAATCAACTAAATCAACTAGCCTACTAAATCAACTAAATAAAAATGTTCTAAATCAACTAATTAAATGAACTACCCTACTAAATCAACTAAATCAAAATGTTCTAAGTCAACTAAATCAACTAAATGAACTAGCCTATTAAATCAACTAAATCAAATTGTTCTAAGTCAACTAAATCAACTAAATGAACCAGCCTATTAAATCAACTAAATCAAAATGTTCTAAGTCAACTAAATCAACTGGCCTACTAATTAAATCAACTAAATCAAAATGTTGCATATGAACTAGCCTAGCTACTAAATCAAAATGTAGCAGGCAGGAGGGAGAAGGTGGGGCGACTCGAGGAGGGAGAAGAGAGTAGGATGGAGGAGGAAGGCGGAGCGAGGAGGGGCCGACCGGCGCGGCCAGTGGAGGGAGGACGGAGGAGGAAGGCGGAGCGAGGAGGGGCCGGCCAGCGGCGAGTGGAGAAGGAGGACAGAGGAGGAGGCCGGTACCGAGTCCAGCAAGGAGGAGGAGGTGACGGCGGTGCAGACGGAGGAGGGGCGACGGGGGTGGACTGGCGCGGGGGATTGAGAGGGGATTCAGTGAGCTAGTGTGTGATTGTGTGAGTGTGGATCGGATACAGGAGATGGGGCAAAACTTTTGTAGTAAATTTAGCAGTAGCGCTTATTGCAGCAATGCGCTGCTACTATGCTACGTAGCAGTAGCAACCGTCGTTATAACGCGTTGCTGCTATAACTAGCCTCGTGGCGGCCTCGTGGGAATTATAGCAGTAGAGCTTCTTTGAGCGGGCGTGCTACTGCTATATTGGTTTCAGCAGCGAGTTACCCCCCGAGCACGCTACTGCTAATTAGCAGCAGCGCCTTATTTTACTGCGCGCTGCTGATAAGATTCTGTGTATAGGTTTTTCCCTAGTAGTGAAAGTATGTTGTCATGGATCCTCTAACGTGTTCAGCTTGCCTTTCCCCTTCATGCTAGCCAAATTCTCAGCCCGAAGTAGAAATACTACTTGTGCTTCCAAATACCCTTAAACCAGTTTTGCCATGAGAGTCCACCATATCTACCTATGGATTGAGTAAGATCCTTCAAGTAAGTTGTCATCGGTGCAAGCAATAAAAATTGCTCTCTAAATATGCATGACTTATTAGTGCGGAGAAAATAAACTTTGTACGGACTTGTTGTGGACGCAATAAAAGCGACGGACTGCATAATAAAGGTTCACATACAAGGGGCAATATAAAATGATGTTCTTTTGCATTGAGATTTTGTGCATCAACTCTAAACGCGCATGACAACCACTGCTTCCCTCTACAAAGGGCCTATATTTTATTATTATCCTGTACCTTATGCAAGAGCCACGGTGATCTTCACCTTTCCTTTTTCATTTTATCCTTTGGCAAGCTCAGCATGTTGGAAAGAACATGATATATATATATCTAATTGGATGTGGGGGAGCATGAATTATTATTGTTGACATTACCCTTGAGGTAAAAGGTTGTGGGGCAAAACTATAAGCCCCTATCTTTTCTGTGTCCGATTAAAACTCCGTAACCACAAGTATTGCATGAGCGTTAGCAATTATGAAGGACTAAGTGATAGTTGAGTATGTGGACTTGCCTTTAAGCTCTAACATAGAATCTTTCTGATGTTATGATAAATTGCAATTGTTTGAATGACTGAGGTTATAATTTGTTGTCACTCAATAAGGTTTCTGATTCATACTCTGGCTTTGGGAAATGATCATCATTTGAACATGAGTAATCACATGACAAAATCTTTATATGTTGCTGTTATGAAAATAATCATGATGCCTTCATGTCCGTATTTTATTTTTATCGACGCCTCTACCTCTAAACATGAGGAGATATTTATTGTTATCGGCTTTTCGCTTGAGGACAAGCAAGGTCTAAGCTTGGGGGAGTTGATACGTCCATTTTGCATCATGCTTTTATGACAATATTTATTGCATTATGGGCTTTCATTTCACATTATGTCACAATACTTATGGCTATTCTCTTTTATTTTACAAGGTTTACATGAAGAGGGAGAATGCCGGCAGCTGGAATTCTGGGCTGGAAAAGGAACAAGTATTGGAGGCCTATTCTGCGCAACTCCAAAAGTCCCGAAACTCCATGGAATATCTTAAAATAAATAAAGAAAAATCATTGCCGAAGATGAAGGCCAGGGGGCCCACACCCTGCTGCTCACGAGGGTGGGGGCCCCCCTGGGCGCGCCCCCCTACCTCGTGGGCCCCCTGGTGGCTCTCCGACGCCCGTCTTCTCCTATATGAAGTCTTTTGATGAGAAAAAATAGAAGGCAACCTTTTGGGACGAGACTCCGCCGCCACGAGGCGGAACCTTGGCGGAACCAATCTAGGGCTCCGGCAGAGCTGTTCTGCCGGGGACACTTCCCTCCGGGAGGGGGAAATCATCACCATTGTCATCACCAACACTCCTCTCATCGGGAGAGGGCAATCTCCATCAACATCTTCATCAGCACCATCTCATCTCCAAACCCTAGTTCATCTCTTGTATCCAATTCTTGTCTCCAAGTCCGGAACTGGTGCTAGTAGGTTGCTAGTAGTGTTGATTACTCCTTGTAGTTTATGCTAGTTGGTTTATTTGGTGGAAGATCATATGTTCAGATCCTTTATGCACATTATTACCCCTCTGATTATGAACACGAATATGCTTTGTGAGTAGTTACGTTTGTTCCGGAGGACAAGGGAGAAGTCTTGCTATTAGTAGTCATGTGAATTTAGTATTCGTTTGGTATTTTGATAAGATGTATGTTGTCTATCCTCTAGTGGTGTTATGTGAACGTCGACTACATAACACTTCACCATTATTTGGGCCTAGAGGAAGGCATTAAGAAGTAATAAGTAGATGATGGGTTGCTAGAGTGACAGAAGCTTAAACCCTAGTTTATGCGTTGCTTCGTAAGGGGCTGATTTGGATCCATATGTTTCATGCTATGGTTAGGTTTACCTTAATACTTTTTTTGTAGTTGCAGATGCTTGCAATAGAGGTTAATCATAAGTGGGAGGCTTGTTCATGTAAGAACTACATCCAAGCACCGGTCCACCCACATATCAAATTATCAAAGTACAGAACACGAATCATATGAGCGTGATGAAAACTAGCTTGACGATATTCCCATGTGTCCTCGGGAGTGCTTTTTCTATTATAAGAGTTTGTCCAGGCTTGTCCATTGCTACAAAAAGGATTGGGCCACCTTGTTGCACTTTATTTACTTTTTTTACTTGTTGCTCGTTACAATTTATCTTATCAGAAAACTATCTGTTACCGCTTATTTCAGTACTTGCAGAGAATACCTTAGTGAAAACCGCTTATCATTTCCTTCTGCTCCTGGTTGGGTTCGACACTCTTACTTATCGAAAGGACTACGATAGATCCCCTATACTTGTGGGTCATCAATAACAAAGAGTGTCTTGTGTCCCGAACACACCCAATACAATGGTAAATTGTATAGGTGCACTAGTTCGGCGAAGAGATGGTGATACAAGTGCAATATGGATGGTAGATAAAGGTATTTGTAATCTGAAATTATAAAAAACAGCAAGGTAACAAGTGGTAAAAGTGAGCGTAAACGGTATTGCAATGGTAGGAAACAAGGCCTAAGGTTCATGCGTTCACTAGTGGAATTTATCTCAACAATAATAACATAACTAGATCATATAACTATCCCTCAACATGCAACATAGAGTCACTCCAAAGTCATTAATATCAGAGAACAAACGAAGAGATTATGGTAGGGTACGAAACCACCTCAAAGTTATCCTTTTTGATCTATCTATTCAAGAGTCTGTAGTAAAATAACATGAAGCTATTATTTCTGAGCGATCTATCATAGAGTTCATAGTAGAATAACACCTTAAGATGCAAATCAACTAAAACCCTAATGTCACCTGGATACTCCATTGTCACCTAAATTATCCGTGGGCATGATTATACGATATGGATCACACAATATCAGATTCATCTATTCAACCAACACAAAGTACTTCAAAGAGTGCCCCAAAGTTTTTACCGAAGAGTCAAGACAAAAACGTGTTCCAACCCCTATGCATAAGTTCCAAAGGTCACGGAACCCGCAAGTTGATCACCAAAACATACGTCAAGTAGATCACGTGAATATCCCATTGTCACCATATATAAGCACGGCAAGACATACATCAAGTGTTCTCAAATCCTTAATGACTCAATCTGATAAGATAACTTCAAAGGGAAAACTCAATCCATTACAAGAGAGTAGAGGGGGAGAAACATCATAAGATCCAACTATAATAGCAAAGCTCGCAATACATCAAGATCGTGCCTAATAGAGAACACGAGAGAGATGAAACACATAGCTACTGGTACATACCCTCAGCCCCGAGGGTGAACTACTCCCTCCTCGTCATGGAGAGCACCGGGATGATGAAGATGGCCACCGGTGAGGGATCCCCCCTCCGGTAGGGTGCTGGAACAGGGTCCCGATTGGTTTTTGGTGGCTACAGAAGCTTGCGGCGGCGGAACTCCTGATCTATTGCGCTCCACAAAGGTTTTAGTACTTACAGGAATTTTTGGCGTAGGTCTCACGTCAGGGGGGTTTCCGGGCTGTCCACTAGTCAGGGGGTGCGCCCTAGGGGGGTGGGCGTGGCCCCCACCCTCGCGGGCAGCCCGGGACTCGTCTGGCCCAAGTCTTGCCCTCCAGGGGCTTCTTTTGGTCCATAAAAATTCGTCAAAAGTTGGCACCTCAATTGGACTTCGTTTGGTATTCCTTTTCTGCAAAACTCAAAAACAAGGAAAAAACAAAAACTAGCACTGGGATCTAGGTTAATAGGTTAGTCCCAAAAATCGTATAATATAGCATATAAATGCATATAAAACCTCCTAGATGGATAATATAGTAGCATGAATACTTCATAAATTATAGATACGTTGGAGACATATCAGCATCCCCAAGCTTAATTCCTGCTCGTCCTCGAGTAGGTAAATCATAAAAGAAAGAATTTATGAAGTGTGAATGCTAGCAGGTCCATAAGTTTGATCAATGATAATTTCAATCACCTTTTCTAGCATCATTATATGTCATAACAGTAGCTCATCTCATAAAACTTTTCATGATCAAGTAACAAGCTATTCACATGTTAAAGCATAGACCATAAACTTCATTCTCAGTCATCAAACAATTGTAATTCATCTTATTTTCAGGAAGGGTCTACGTCAGAGCTTTGATTTAGCAAGTCCCACATACTCAACTATCTTATAGTCTTCCATGATTGCTACCACTCAAAGCATATTTTTAGAACAAATAGCATCCATCGAACACAGAGAAAGATAGGGGCTTGATGTTTCACCTCCCAACTTACTTATCATATAGATAATTATCAACAATAATAATTCATGATCAAATATATTTGAATGGCCATATATGCTTAGATCTTTCCCCATTACATGATGCTTGCCAACTAAAGAGTAGGTTGTAATTAGAAAGAATACTACTAACTCTTGCATAAAAGTAAAAGATAGGACCTTCGCAGAGGGAAGCATGGATTTGCAGAGGTGCCAGAGCTTGATTTTGAAATAGAGATAAATAATTTTGAGTGGTATGCTTTCATTGTCAACATAACAACCAAGAGTTCCCAATATCTTCCATACTACATACATTATAGGCTGTTCCCAAACAGAATGGTAAAGTTTTTACTCCCCCTCCACCAACAATCATCAATCCATGGCTTGCCCGAAACAACGGGTGCCTCCAACTAACATCAATCCTGGGGGAGTTCTTGTTTGCAATTATTTTGATTTGATTTTGATCTTTTGATCATGGGACTGGGCATCCTAGTTACCAGCCACTTTTCTCGTGAGTGATTTGCGGAGTCCACTCATCGTGAGAATAACCCACCTAGCATGGAAGATACTGACAGCCCCTAGTCGCTACATGAGCGATTCAGGCATACAAAACAAATTATTATTTGAAGGTTTCGAGTTTGGCACATGCAAATTTACTTGGAACGTCAGGTAAATACCGCAAATAGGTAGATATGATGGACACTCATGGAAGAAACTTAGTTCAAGGGATTTGGGTGCACAAGAAGTATTCCCGCTTAGTACAGATATTTTGGCTAGGAAAAGTTTCGAAATAGCAAGCACCACATGTTGGAGGATCTATAACAATATAACTTCTATACAAATATACCCAAGCATAACTCATTATCTTGTCTTCCTTGTGCAATTTCAACTAATTTGCTCAGGTTTGAAAATAATTAATGGGGCTCACAATCATAGAAGATGTCTAAGATTGTATATTTATATGTGAAATCTCTCTTCCTTCAATATTCTTTCATGAATTGTTAGAGTGCATATATAATTTAAGATTTATGATATTCAAATCATTCAACCATTTACTCATAGGATATAAGTGAAGCACACGAGTAAATGACAAACTACTCCAAAAAGGTATAAGTGAAGATCAATGAGTAGTTAAATAATTATGTAGCTATGTGAATACTCTCTAACATTTAAGAATTTCATATATTGGTATTTTATTAAAACATCAAGCCAAACAAAATAAAATGGCATTGCAAGGATAGCACAACTCATGTGAAGAAGAAAAAACTTAGGCTCAACCGATACTAACCGATAATTGTTGAAGAAGAAAGGTGGGATGCCTACCGAGGCATCCCCAAGCTTAGATGCTTGAGAATTCTTGGAATGTTATCTTGGGGTGCCTTGGGCATCCCCAAGCTTGAGATTTTGTGTCTCCTTAATTCCTCTCATATCACGGTTTCCTAAATCTCAAAAGCTTGATCCACACCAAACTCAACAAGAACTCGTGAGATAAGTTAGTATAAAACAATGCAATAACCTTATCATTCTCTACTGTAACAAATTACTAACAATATTATTCAACATTGCATACTAAATGTCTCTGCATATTTAATACTCCTATCCTCAAATATAATCATTAAACAAGCAAACATATGCAAACAATGCAAACATAACAGCAATCTGCCAAAATAGTATAGTCTGTAAAGAATGCAAGATTCATCATATTTCCCTAGATCCAACAATTACGAGAAAATTACAAAACTGTATAAGATTTATGAGAGTTCAATATGCAGAAAGTTTCAACATTATATCATTCACTGACTTTTCTAGGGAATTTTTGCAACATCGGTAAACTTTCTGTTTTGAAAGAACAACATGTATACTTGAAAAATAAGCATGGTAAAGGCTATCCTTGACATTTTTATTGAAAATAGAGATGGAAAACATTATTATAAATAACAGAAAGAAAATACTAACAAAATAAAATGACGCTCCAAGCAAAACACATATCATGTGGTAAATAAAAATATAGCTCCAAGTAAAGTTACCGATGAACGAAGACGAAAGAGGGGATGCCTTCTGGGGCGTCCCCAAGCTTAGGCTCTTGGTTGTCCTTGAATATTAACTTGGGGTGCCTTGGGAATTCCCAATCTTAGGCTCTTGCCACCCCTTATTCCATAGTCCATCGAATCTTTACCCAAAACATGAAAACTTCAACCACACAAAACTTAACAGAAAATCTCATAAGCTCCGTTAGTACAAGAAGACAAACCACCACTTTAAGGTACTGTAATCAACTCATTATTTATTTATATTGATGTAATATCTACTGTATTCCCACTTTTCTATGGTTCATACCCTCCGATACTACTCATAGATTCATCAAAATAAGCAAACAACACAATGAAAACAGAATCTGTCAAAAACAGAAGAGTCTGTAGTAATATGTATTAAGCTTATATTTATGTAACTCCAAAAATTATGAAATAAATTGGTGGAGCTGTGGAATTTTTATATTAATCATATTCAAAAAGAATAAACCTAAAATAACTCTCCAGTAAAAAATGGAAGCTAATCTCGTGAGCGCTAAAGTTTCTGTTTTTTTACAGCAAGATCATATAGACTTCACCCAAGTCTTCCCAAAGGCTCTACTTGGCACAAACACTAATTAAAACATAAAACCACATCTAAACAGAGGCTAACTGAATTATTTATTACTAAACAGGAGCAAAATGAAGGAACAAAAATAAAGTTGGTTGCCTCCCAACAAGCGCTATCGTTTAACGCCCCTAGTTAGGCATGATGATTTCAATGATGCTCACATGAAAGATAAGAATTGAAACATAAAGAGAGTATAATGAAGAATATTACTAGCACATTTAATTCTAACCCACTTCCTATGCATAGGTATTTTGTGATCAAACAACTTATGTGAACAGTAATCAACTAGCATAGGAAGGTAAAACAAGCAAATCTTCCAGATTTTCAACACATAGAGAGGAAACTTGATATTATTGCAATATGTAGAAGCATATGATCCTCTCTCATAATAATTTTCAGTAGCATCATTAATGAATTCAACAATATAACCAGAACCTAAAGCATTCTTTTCATGATCTACTTGCATAGAAATTGTACTACTCTCCACATAAACATATTTCTTCTCTTGAATAATAGGGGGAGCAAACTCAACAAAATAATTATCATGTGAGACATAATCCAATTGAAAACTAAAATCAAGATGACAAGTCTCATGGTTATCATTATTATTAACAGCATACAAGTCATCACGATAATCATCATAGATAGGAGTCATGCTTTCAACATAATAGATTTGCTCATCAAAACTTGGGGGACTAAAAATATCATATTCATCAAACATAGAATCCCCAATCTTGTGGCTTTTCATATCATTAGAATCATGGGTATTCAAAGAATTCATACTAATAACATTGCAATCATGCTCATCATTCAATGATTTAGTGACAAACATTTTATAGATGTCTTCTTCTATCACTTGAGCACAATTTTCCTTTCCATCATTTTCACGAAAGATATTAAAAAGATGAAGCGTATGAGACAAACTCAATTCCATTTTTTAGTTTTCTGTTAGAGGCTAAACTAGTGATAAAACAAGAAACAAAAAGATTTGATTGCAAGATCTAAAGATATACCTTCAAGCACTCACCTCCCCGGCAACGGCGCTAGAAAAGAGCTTGATATCTACTACACAACCTTCTTCTTGTAGACGTTGTTGGGCCTCCAAGTGAAGAGGTTTGTAGGACAATAGCAAATTTCCCTCAAGTGGATGACCTAAGTTTATCAATCTGTGGGAGGCGTAGGATGAAGATGGTCTCTCTCAAGCAACACTGCAACCAAATAACAAAGAGTCTCTTGTGTCCCCAACACACCCAATACAATGGTAAATTGTATAGGTGCACTAGTTCGGCGAAGAGATGGTGATACAAGTGCAATATGGATGGTAGATAAAGGTATTTGTAATCTGAAATTATAAAAACAGCAAGGTAACAAGTGGTAAAAGTGAGCATAAACGGTATTGCAATGGTAGGAAACAAGGCCTAAGGTTCATACGTTCAGTAGTGCAAGTTCTCACAACAATAATAACATAACTAGATCATATAACTATCCCTCAACATGCAACAAAGAGTCACTCCAAAGTCACTAATAGCAGAGAACAAACAAAGAGATTATGGTAGAGTCCGTAGTAAAATAACATGAACTATTCTTTCCATTCGATCTATCATAGGGTTCATACTAGAATAACATCTTAAGACACAAATCGACCAAAACCCTAATGTCACCTTGATACTCCATTGTCACCTCAAGTATCTGTGGGCATGATTATATGATATGCATCACACAATCTCAGATTTATCTATTCAACCAACACAAAGTACTTCAAAGAGTGCCCCAAAGTTTCTATCGAAGAGTCAAGACGAAAACATGTGCCAACCCCTATGCATAAGTTCCCAAGGTCACGGAACCCGCAAGTTGATCACCATAGCATACATCAAGTAGATAACGTGAATATCCCATTGTCACCACAGATAAGCACAACAAGACATACATCAAGTGTTCTCAAATCCTTAAAGACTCAATCCGATAAGATAATGTCACGACCGGTTTTTCAATAAAATAATTATTGAGAAAATCGATCTTTAGATCCCAGTATAGGAAAAGTCATTCTCACTGGTCGACAAATACTTGATGAACCGAGGACCAGTAGCATAAAATATATTATAGGGTTGAGCTGAGGCTGCTCAACAAATTATTACAAACTCGCCAATATCTTACATAAGGGCGGTTATGACACAGGGGTGTGGTTGCATGCTACTAGATCGAGGTAAAAAGTGGTGGTGGATAACTTGACTCCTAACTAGCTGCTCATCGAGCGTCGAGGTGAGGCTCGATGAATTTATTCTGGGGTGGCGGAAGCGGATATGATATAGTGACCAAAACAGGATCGCACGGGACTGACTGGGACTCCTCTAGGCGTCGAACTGGCTATCGAACTCTTCATACATGAGATTTCCTTCATCAACATCTGGCCAAATCAACAAGCCTGGTGAGTACTTTGAAAGTACTCGCAAGACAGTTTGGACAAAAGACATAATAAATGAATGCATGAATGCGTCATGAATAAAAATAATGATGCTCATCCCAAAAATAATATTGTTGCATGACTTGATAAATAAAATAAATAACTCAAAACCGATCGGGAGTCTGGAGCGACGCCTCGAAAGGTAAACAAATAAAGTTCCTGCCGCAGTCGGGCGTCTAAGAGACACCACATAAAGGGCTTTAAAAGAAATACCACAGTCGGACATCTGAGCGACGTCACAGACAGGGCTTATAAAAGAAATGCCACAGTCGAACATCTGAGCGACGTCACAGACAGGGCTTATAAAAGAAATCCCATAGTCGGACATCTGAGCAACGTCACAGACAGGGCTTATAAAAGAAATGCCACAGTCAGACATCTGAGCGACGTCACAGACAGGGCTTATAAAAGAAATACCATA
>NC_041391.1:103051667-103102484 GCF_002162155.2 Triticum dicoccoides | reverse complement strand
ATAAAGGGCTTTAAAAGAAATACCACAGTCGGACATCTGAGCGACGTCACAGACAGGGCTTATAAAAGAAATGCCACAGTCGGACATCTGAGCGACGTCACAGACAGGGCTTATAAAAGAAATACCATAGTCGGACATCTGAGCGACGTCACAGACAGGGCTTATAAAAGAAATGCCACAGTCGGACATCTGAGCGACGTCATAGACAGGGCGTATAAAAGAAATGCCACAGTCAGATATCTGAGCGACGTCACAGACAAGGCTTGATAACAAAAGTAAATAACAAGTATGCCACAGTCGGACGTCTGAGCGACATCACAGAAAGGGCTTTATAACAAAAGTAAATAACAAATATACCACAGTCCGACGTCTGAGCGACGTCACAGAAAGGGCTTGATAACAAAAATAATAACAGGTTAGTCCATTCACAAGAATAAACTTTTAACCGGATTACACACATGTAGTCCACCGGAGATTTGTCACTGAGGTTGATATCTGACAAGATAAGATGAATACAGTACTTGGACAAGTACAAGATGATTTAAAGAATTTGAGACTCTGCAGAGTTTGTACTAACTGACCACAGCCAACGGATTTCCGTAGTCACGAAGGACTAGTTCCGTTTACGGTATTTCAGTAGAAACACATTTAACTAGTACACACCCATTTCACCTCACGATGCCAGGAATCACCCTGGACAACATCCAAGAAAAACTTTTAGATGGGGAGGTCACAACCTCGAATAGCATGGGATCAAATTTCTATACACGCGCTCTAAGGGGTGCCCCCCTCTCGGTCCCAACCGGAAACACCCATGCCCCCTGACCGGATGACGGGCTTTAATCCAGGGCCATGGAACCCTCATCCCGGCCTCTCTATTTGGTGTGTACCAGGAAAATGATTTGCAACTTACTAAGCCATATTCCTTTCGGAAAACATGTGACAGTACAGGAAGGAATGAATGGGAATGTGATTTGTTTCACGATGACACGGAAGTCAAATAATATGACATAAGACTGGCATGTCACAACACTGGCATCTTACCCATCCTCATGCCATCACATGGCCATGCAAATATGTATCCAACAACATAATGCTTTCCGAAACTTACTTTCCACTTATGTGCACGAAATATAACATTCAAAGAAATGTTCATAAACATGCCATGACCATACAAAAATGCAAACATGCAACAACCACTCATCATATCAAGAGTTCAAAGATGCTTGCCTGGTTTGGAGTAGTCGGAGCCTAACTGGGTGAAGTTCGCAGCTCCGTCTCCTCCTCCGGTATCTACGGTATAAAAAAATATACGTATGTAACATAAAAACCGTGAGTGTACAGAAAAGTGTTCCAAATATTTTTCAAATAAATATGACAAAAAACTAGACAGACAAAGAAAAATGACAGAAAAAGAATCAATCAAAAACCATTTTCTGTTTAAAAGTTATAAGAGTTTTGGTCCAAGGACCCATCTATAATGAAACAGAAAACTTCCAGGGGGTTCTGCAGAAAAGTCCAGAAAACGGTTCGTTTAAAAGAAAAGATTGAGAGGCTGACAGGCGGGCTCCACCCATCAGGTTTGAATTTTCAAACGAGGGAAACAGGGCGCGATGGTGCCCGAGAGGTGCGGTGGTCGCCGACGGCGATCCACGGCGAGGCAAGGTGATCGGGGGTTACCTTCGTGCTCAGTGCACCTTTCCGCGTTGGTGGGTGGTGGTAGAGGTCGCCGGCGAGCACCACGTCGACGGCGGCCCTTGCTCCGGCGGACGGTGGCTCGGGTGGTCGTGGATCCTGCCGGAGAGAGCTGCGAGGGTCAAATTGAAGTGGGGGTTAGCCTCCTGGTGGTGGTACGAGGCTACGGGCAAGAGTAGGGCGGCGGAGGAGTTCTCACCAAAGAGAACGTTGCCGGAGCCCGAGGCGGATGGAGGTGGCCGGAGTTGAGGAAGAAGGGCCCCTCGAGGCTCTTCCAGTGGCTAGGTGGGGTCTGGTGAGTTGGTGGAGTTGTGCGGGGGCGAGAGCAAGCTCGGGGAGTGCTATTTATAGCCAGCCCGAGGTGGTTGCTGTGAACGGGTAAGTCCGGCGAGTGATTACAGCGGCGCTGTGGCTGGACGGTCGGCTTAGGAGCTGGAGCATCGACTAGTCGGAGTATTGGTCCCATTGCAGTGTCCAACTCAGCACGGGAGGGGTGGTTACGGCCTGTCCTCGACGGAACGGCCGCACGGCACGTCGGCGGCAGAGAACGCGCTCTGCGCGTGCCAGGCCACGGCGACGGTGCTGCATGCGTTCACTGGCAAGGAGGTGGCCACGCGGAGCTCTCGGGAGGTTTGGGTGGCACCGAACAGGCGTTACGCTGCAGTGTTGCCCCCCTGTCGGCTGTTACGGTGGTTCTGCCGCCGCGGGACATGCCGGCGCAGGCGGGCCAGGGCGCCACCGATGCCAGGAAGGCGCCAAGCACACGTGTGGTGCTCCGGACAAGAGGGAGGGGCTGCGAGCAACGAGCCAAATGCACAGTGGACATGTGACTGAAATTCTGACGGAGAAACGACACTGAATCTAAATTTTTACTGAAGATGAACAGAAATAGTGCATGCCAGGTGTTCGACAGAATGATCTAGGCATGTAGGGATTTTTCCTTGAGCTAAATCTTGGTGGAGTGGTCTCTCATTGCAACTAGAGGTTGCCTGAATTTTGGTGGAATTTTTGGAGGAGTGGAGATATGAATTTCACCAAATTTGGCAAATCTGGTCCAAACTAGCAGAGGGTGAAATTTGAAAAATTTGAAAAGAAGAAGAGTAGATCTTGATGGTTCTAGGTTGCGGGTACCAAGGACCATCCAGAGGAGTTGAATTGAGATCAAAGATCAAAGGTATTTAGGTACTTGCTTTGCAAATCACCTAGGCTCAAAAGAAAGGACAGAATTATTTTGGGAAAAGAAATAATTGGAATAAAATCCAAAAATAGATTTTATTAGTTTGGACAGAATGTTTGGGTTGCACCAAAGTGGAAGGAGGGGTTTTGTGGGAGTTTTACCATAAGAGTCATGGTAAAACAAGAATGGATCAAAACTCAAATAAAAGCCCAAAACCAAAAAGGTTTTCTTTTTAGAAGAAACTAAATCCAAGAAAAGATTTTTAGAGGGCAAACATAGAAGAGAGGTTTTTAAGAAGGGTTTAAATGACCTTCTTCAAACCAAGCAAGGCTCTTACTGAAAACAAAAACCATAAAAAAATTTGGAGTGTCACAGATAACTTCTAAGGGAAAACTCAATCCATTACAAGAGAGTAGATGGGGAGAAACATCATAAGATCCAACTATAATAGCAAAGCTTGCAATACATCAAGATCGTGCCAAATCAAGAACACGAGAGAGAGAGATCAAACACATAGCAACTAGTACATACCCTCAGCCCCGAGATGATGAAGATAGCCACTTGTGAGGGATCCCCCCTCCGGCAGGGTGACAGAACAGGGTCCTGGTTGGTTTTTGGTGGCTACAGAGGCTTGCGGTGGCAGAACTCCCGATCTATTGTGCTCCTCGAAGGTTTTAGTATTTATAGGAATTTTTGGCGTAGGTCTCACATCAGGCGGGTTTCCGGGCTGTCCACGAGGTAGGGGTGCACGCCCTAGGGGGGTGGGCATGGCCGCCACCCTCGTGGGCAGCCCGGGACTCTTCCGACCCAACTCTTGCACTCCAGGGGCTTCTTTTGGTCCATGAAAATTCGTCAAAAATTGGCACGTCAATTGGACTCCGTTTGGTACTCCTTTTCTGTAAAACTCAAAAACAAGGAAAAAATAAAAACTGGCACTGGGCTCTAGGTTAATAGGTTAGTCCCAAAAATCATATAAAATAGCATATAAATGCATATAAAACATTCTAGATGGATAATATAATAGCATGAATACTTCATAAATTATAGATACGTTGGAGATGTATCATACCACAACAGCCAGTCTCTCTGACATCATCATGATTCAACCAGTGCAATGTAAATAACTTAGTGTGCAGGAATTATTTATGAAAGTTGATCCATGGTTTGACTTACTTACGAACTAGGCCCTTATCCCGGGCGCGCCTATCGATAGATTAATACACTCTATAGAGGTAGCGCACTTTACCCACACGATGGAACCCATGGCCCCGCACTCCCATTCGGGTGGAGACCAACGACATTCCGACAGATCCCTCCCATTGCCATGACACTCTTATGGCCACTCCGACCACCTCCCCACTGGGATTAGTCATGGGTGACCGAAACTACCAAAGGCAAAACAACCACCATCGTGGAAAATAAATAGTCCCAAACGGGGACAAGGTACCATAACAACAACAGGTCCACAAGGTTATGTATGCTTACTGGGCCAGGGTAACGCACGCCATAACCTTCCCTTGTTGGAGGCACCGACAAGAGGCGTGACAACAGAACGACTAACAACCTCCCCATACTAAGTCAAATGTGGTTGCACTTGTCAGCCCGATTCAGTGGCACCATGACCCGACCGATTTTATGTTCAAGTTCAATTATCATCAGGTTTAACATGAAAATAAAATGCTCGAGTCACTATATAATTCATCACATACCACTTAGAACTAATAGATCAACCTTATTCAAAGTTCTACTTGCACAAACTCAACTTTCAACATTTCTGATCCTTTCTTACTGGTTCTTTCTGCTCATCACTTTAGTTGGAATTTATTAGATAAACACATTATGCATATAGTAAAAATAATACCGATGATCATATTAACATAGCCATGACAAACTTACTTAGATCAACTACTCAAGCTATATCTCACTAGTTCAAGCATTCATTTCTGTTAACTAAGCATTTTGATCATGACAAACTAAATAACACAAGCATCATTTATTTTTAATACCATATGCAATGAATATCATATAAATTCAAGTAGAAAATCATAGATATTGCAAAGAAACCATGAAAATGTTGTTGTGGCCTGCCTTAGTGCAGAGGAGCTTCACACTCCTCCTAGATGCCTTCAAGGCAAGCTTCACCTTCTGAAAATAATTCAAATGACAAAAGGGAAATATGAAGAACAGTTCTGAAAATCACCAGAAATTCTAGGCAGCAAGAAAAAAATACCATCTTGTGTATGCGGCTAGGGTTTTCCAGTAAGAACTGAATGCAAAAAGAATCAACTCATTTGGACATGTAGAATAAAAGTTATAGCTAGTCAAAGTTCTTGTCAAATTTGAACTAAATCTGAATAAAAAGAAAAACCAGAGGGGGGGTGATGTCTAAGGCATAAACTGCCAGGGCGCCACCACTCATACCGCTTTGGTCGCGGCCTAAGTGGCTGACAGCAGGCCCTAGGGGTCCAGCCGGAGGGGGAGAGAGGGAAACAGAGGCGGGCGACGCGGCGACGGCGCTTTCTCCGGTATGGAGTGTCCGACGACGAGATCTAGAGGGATAGAGTTGTAGAGGAGGTCGAGGCTCAGCTGCCCGTACCTGTAGCGTGGCTAGGGGTGGTCGGACGGGGTCGGAATGGAGCTCTCCAGCGGTGGCAGCGGGCAGAGCTCGTCGGAGATGGTTGTTCCAGCGAAGCAGGGCCAGTCCAGCAGCTCCAACAGCACCAGCACGCACCAGTGGATCACCACGAACACGCCGGAGTGGTCAGTGGAGCTCGAGTGGCTCTGGATGGGGAGGGGGCAGAAGATGGGGATTGCCGACGAGCTCCGAGTGGGGACGGCGGCCAAAGGCCTGTCTGGTCGGGCTGCGTCTTCCTACGGGGATGTGGAGATGTGCTGAGTGCGTCTATGGAGAGAAACAAAGTCGAGGAAGCTCTATTTATAGGAGAGGCCGAGGCAGGGATCGAGAGCTCGACAGAGCTCTCTGGAGCGTCGCCCAACGATGAATGGCGCTAGTGAGAGGCGGAGAAGACGCCAGAGATCACGCGGGGGCTATAGACGAGCTGCGACGAGCACAGGCGCATGGTACACGACGAGCACAGGGGCACGGGCGCACTGTTTCCTTGGCCGTGTCGTGCCCGTGCTCGCTGTGGCGAGCTCCGGGGTCGGTGAATGCCAGGGTGGAGTTATGGAGGTTCAAACAAATATGGTGGCGTGGTTTGGCACCTAGGGTAGCAAGCACGCGCGAAACAGAGGATTTGGCACACCGCAGAGCACGTTGGACGCATGCCAACCCCCCTGGACGAACGTGGCCACCGCGTGAACTTTGGCATCAGGCTGACTAAGCGCAAACACCATGTCTGGCAGTTAGTTCTTAGTAGTTTTGGTCGGTTTGCAAGGTTGGCTGGATGACAGGTGCACTGTTGGAGTGGCTATCTTCCTGGCAAGTTTCTGGACAAAAACTTGTGAGCTTCTCCGAGAAAAATCTAGTGAGAACTAAGGTCTGTGCTTTGGGGTTTAGCAATCTCTTAGGAGGGTAATCAAGCTCAGAAAAGATCAGCCCCAAAAGATCAAGCAAAAATATACTTGCTGTGTCAAGTGATCATTCTGTCTAGAACAGAAATGATTTTCTGTAACAAAAATATTCCAAAATGTTATGCAATATTTTTGCTCAGGAAGGTGCCCTAGGTTTCAAAGAATATTTGTGAATTTATTCAGGATTTTTGGAGCAAGAAATCTAGGGGTTTCTTTGGAGCATACTTCTCTGAAGTGATTTTTAGGGAAGAAAATGAATATTTTTCATTTATGAAAAATATTCCTTGGAATTTTGATGAAGTTTTTTAGAGAAAAAGGTGAGTTAGAGGTGGATGGGTCGCTTCGATGAAAATCAAGTGTAGGCCCAAGTGTTCAAGCCCATTTGAATTGATTCGAAACTCCAAATCCAAAGCAAATGCAACTGAAAGTCCGGAAAAAGAGAGAAGGCAAAATACAGGCTGTCACATTTACTCTTTTCAATTAGTTCATAACTATGTATTCTTTGTTTTGTGAGGCATTATTTCATAACTTTTGGGAGTCATTTAGAGCTTCAGGACTAGGATTTGCCTAGCAAAGTGAACTACGAAGTTCAGGATCAAAATATGGCTTTGCAATACATTGATTATTTTTTGCATGCATGGTCGTAATTAGTTAGTCTTTTAGCTCGTCATTAGCTATGCGATGTTAGTGCTTAGAAGTTAGAAATAATTTCAAACAACAGATGTTGTATCAATGTTAGCTGCGTCCATTAGTATTAACATGCGATAAGATCTTAATACGGTAATTAAAAAATGTGTTGTAATTGTTCATTGCATGTGGTATCACTATTGCAGGATGCTGCTAACGCGACACTACGATCAGAGACCCTTCGAGAAACTATGTGCGATGGAATGATCGCAAATGGTGCTGTAAGAGAATCGTCAAAAATGTGCAAAATGTTTGCGATGACAGATGCATCAAACACGGTTCACATTTTAGTTGCGTGCGCAAAGAAGGGCATACAGTTCAGTTCAATGAACTATTTGCGATGAGGAGGAACAAAATAAATGGGTATCCAGATGAAGGTGTGTGCGATATACAGCATACAGTTCACTCGGATGAACTATTTTCGATTAGGCAACACAAAAGAAACGGTTAGGAAGATCAAGGTGTGTGCGATATATAACATGCGATTCACTCGGATGAACTGTTTGTGTTGAGACAAGAGAACAGAAACAGTTCAATATAACAAGATGTGTGTGATACGCGGCAAACATGTTTGTAATCAGAAATGTGTGCGAAGACCGATTATGACACAGAGGATTGCTTCTAGTAAGACGTATGTGATATGCTCTGTCTACACAACATGTATTGGCCATTGGGGGACGGGCGGTCAACCGGATACGCTGTAAGGATGCAAAGAGGCATCCTATATCAGCAAGGACTAGTTGTTCCACCAGTAGCTTATCTAAGAGAACTCTCGAGTTAAGTGTGCTTAGGCTGGAGCATCCATCAGATGGGTGAATGGATGGGAAGTTGTGTTGATGTTAAATTAACTGCTAGGATGGGTCATATCGGTCAAATGACCGAAATGACCATTTCCCTCAGCTAATTTAACCTCGAGGTCCTTGTTTTTTATTGTTATTTCTTTTTTAACATATCTTAAAGAAGGTCTACCGCATTACTTTTTGACAATGTGTATACGTGACATACAGTTGATCCATCTGACCTGTTTGTCATGGAATAAGTTGTGTGTGTTGTGAGAAAACGCTTGCTAGTGTACAACCGTTTGCGATTGATGAATTCCTCACCGACGGGTTCCCTAGTGTGGTCCGTGTTCATCTCATCATCATCTACTTCTTGTGCTAGCTCGATGTTCCTTTATATGGTAAGTTTCCATTAGTTGATGGCGTTCTATGAAAACGCCACCATTTCCCGCCATTTTGTCACTGTTTCCTGCCACCCAGCGATATTGCACATAAACCTAGGTGTGGTGCAACGCATAGAGGCAACAAGCGCAGCCTGTAGCACATCCACCTTTTCCAAGCATGCTAACGCACCTAAGCACCGCCTCTGCCATCAACCTCGTCCACAAGGAAAACCAGAAGGCGCCACGACCCGTCAAGGCCGCGGTGCTCCCTGGCAATGTGATGGACGACATCGTGATGCGCGTCATCGCCAGGGTTGAGCAGACCTTTGGCGCATGGCTCTTCAGCGCCCGCGGATCAAGATAGGCATGTCAGCGCTGAGAGGCTGTAGCTCGCCGGACAACATGATCTATGGCGCACCGCAAAGCAAGCTAGGCGCGTCCATGCTGATAGGCTACAGATCGCCACACGGTGAGAGCGTTGGAGCGCCGCAGAGCGAGAGGCGCGACGTACCGCACAACAAGAGCAGATCCATCGGCGCTTGCCTGCTGTTGACAAGGCGTCGCAGGTGGGTACATGTCCCGTCAGTTCCCCCATTCCTCGCCTGGAGTGGGCATAGGCCCTCTGCACCATACTTGCACTAGAGGTCAGCCGCGCCATACTTGCACCGGACGCCCGCCGTGCAGTTCGCATGGTTCGCGCCATTCGCCTTATCCGTGGCCCGCTTGATGCCAACGCGGTGGTCGGTAGGCTCGACCGCCTCCTTGGCCCAAGTGTCCACCTGGGCATAGTAGATGAACATGGTCGTCACATACTCGAGGTGGTGATCTCCGATGAAATAGCCAACTTGGAGCTCGAGATCATGCTCTAGATGTACCGCGAGCGTGTCAACCGCTTGGATTAACGCCTGCACGAGTTCAGGTAGAGCCAGGAGCTACCGTAGGCAAGGGCTGTTGGTCATGGTCTCATGGACGCGTTTTATTTTGTTGATTCATTTTGATGTGGATAGCTATGTATTCACAACAATCATACTATTTCTTTGTTTATTGCTCTCTTTCAATGTGTGTACTATGTTTTCCGTTCTTATATGTTCTGTTTTAATGTGTGTTTATACGCTTTCCATTCTGTATATGTGGATAATAACAGATAGATTCAAATTAGTATACAAAAACAGATAGAAAATGGAATTCATAATCTATATAATATTAATTGTTCATTATCTCATCACAGAATATATATAATATCATCAGATGTACGTGATGATACTAAACTACTAGGTACAATGCATAAAATTGAAAATGAACAATACTAAAACTAATAGTCCCTCTTGGGGCCAGTATTCCGGCAGCCCCTCACCAGCATCTCCCTGGTGCGCGGCATCTTCCTAGAGCGGAGGCAGTACTCCGCCTCCTCCGGCTCACACCGCTTGATGTGTCGATCTGCCTCCTGCAGGCGGACGCGCACGAACAATCTTGCCATTTCGTTGGGCGCCCACCGGAGCTCCTCTTCAGTGGCACGCTAGAGCTTACTGGCCTAGCTGCACGCAGCGACGAGGTGCTTAGCGCCTCTAGCCTTCCTAGCAAAGTACCCGTCTTCGTACACCTCCTCCGCATGACGACACGCCCGCCCCCAAAGCTCCATCGCCTCCTTTTTCCAGGTTGCATCACAGGCTTCACAGGCCGCCTGGTACCTGGCATCCTCCTCCGGCATCTCCTTCTTGAAAGCCACTTGCCTGGCTTTCTCAGCCGATGACAGTGACTTTCGAAGACAAAGATCGTACCGGCCCCAAAACCAATCCAAAGTTGGGGGGTCCGATGAAATCTTGTCCGGTGACACGTAGGTGTCCTCATCGCTGCTCTTTGAGTGAGCATCCTCGGGGGGTGGCGACTCCTCGTCGGTGCGTAGGCAGACCGGCGGCGCCATGGCAGAGATTTGAGAGAGAGAGAGAGAGGGCGAGCAAGGGCAGGATCTAGATGAGAATGCTGGCGGGACGACATGAGCAAGGTAGTATTTATTGGCGGTCGGAATCTAGATCGACGGGAATAGTACACGCGCCGGTCGCCGGAATTTACGAGTACTGTAGTGTGAATTACACATGATTCCCGCAACAAAATCCATGTGTGAACGTAATACATGACGGTTCCCACTGCAGAACAGTGTTTGATTAATAAAGCCTGCCACTCACCTTCCAAACCTCGAGGCGCAAAATAGAGTGCTAATCGCGTGGGGCCGGTTGTCTTGCCAGATTTTACATTTTCTTTTTTGAACACCAGATATTTACATCGTATGATGATTTTTTTAACTCGCACACAAGTACACAAATATGATTTTTAAATCAGTTATGGTTATCCGTTGCATGTAGATGTAGTTCAAATTTGAATTACGGTCATTAAATGGCTAGAAAATCACTTAAATATCTTCAAAAGGTCAAATGACCCCTGAAATTTTCCAAATTTTCACATGACAGTTGTATTAGTACACGTTACACATAGAAAAAAATTGAAGCCCGTAAGAGGAAGCTATCTGATGTTCGTCATCAAACATGCATTGTTCCCTCCTCAGAACCACGAGCCTTCTAGTGAGTTGCTACGGTTTCTGAGGGGTGTGTGTCCAAACTTTTGTCAAACAGATCAATTTTTTTACCACATCATCTAGGTGGCATGACGTTACATCAAGCAAGGTTTCTTGTTTTTCTGATCATTTTTAATTTATTGGAATAAAAATGCCATGTCACTCCATGCATGTACATGTGTCCATGCCATGAGACCAATTTGTTTGAAAATTCCTTTCAATTTACTTCACATGTAATTAACTCGCACACAAGTACACCAGTAAATTTTCAAACCGTTATGGTTAGCCGTTGCTTGTACATCTAGTTCAAATTTGAATTACGGTCATTAAATGGCCAAGAAATCACTTAAATGTCTTCAAAAGGTCAAATGACCCCTGAAGAATTCCAAATTTTCGCATGACAGTTTGTATCAGTGCACACTACACGTAGAGAAAATTTGAAGGCCGTAAGAGGAATCTATCTGCCATTCGTCATCAAACATGCATTGTTCCCTCTCGGAACCACGAGCCTTCTAGTGACTTGCTCTGGTTTGTGAGTGGTGTGTATCCAAACTTTCGTCAAACGGGCCAATTTTTGTACCACATCATCTTGGTGGCATGACATTACATCTAGCAAGGTTTCATGTTTTCCTGGTCATTTTTAGTTTTTTTGGAATTAAAATGCCATGGCACTCCATGCATGTACATGTGTCCATGCCATGAGACCAATATGTTTGAAAATTCTTGCTAATTTACTGCACATAGAATTAACTCACACACAAGTACACAAATATGATTTTACAAACCATTATGGTTAGCCGTTGCATGTACATCTGGTTCGAATTTGAATTACGGTCATTAAATGGCTAGGAAATCACTTAAATGTCTTCAAAAGGTCAAATGATCCCTGAACTTTTCCATTTCTTCACATGACAGTTGTATTAGTGCACGTTAAACGTAGAAAAAAAATTGAAGCTCGTAAGAGGAAGCTATATGTCGTTCGTCATCAAACATGCATTGTTCCCTTCTCGGAACCACGAGCCTTCTTGTGAGTTGCTACGGTTTCTGAGGGGTGTGTGTCCAAACTTTCGTCAAACAGATCAATTTTTGTACCACATCATCTAGGTGGCATGACATTACATCAAGCAAGGTTTCTTGTTTTTCTGATCATTTTTTAATTTTTTGGAATAAAATTGCCATGGCACTGTGTCCATTCCGTGAGACCAATATGTTTGAAAATTCCTTCTAATTTACTGCACATGTAATTAACTCGCACACAAGTACACAAATATGACTTTTCAAGCCGTTATGGTTAGCCGTTGCATGTACATCTAGTTCAAATTTGAATTAAAGTCATTAAATGGCTGAGAAATCACTTAAATGTCTTCAAAAGGTCAAATAACCCTGAAATTTTCCAAATTTTTGCATGACATGTTGTATCAGTGCACATTACACATAGAAAGAATTTGAAGGCCACAAGAGGAAGCTATCTGCCGTTCGTCATCAAACATACATTGTTTCCTCTCGGAACCACAAGCCTTCTAGTGAGTTTCTCCGGTTTGTGAGCGGTGTGTATCCAAACTTTCCTCAGATAGGCCAATTTTTGTACCACATCATCTTGGTGGCATGACATTACATCAAGCAAGGTTACCTGTTTTCCTGATCATTTTTTAAATTTTTTGGAATTAAAATGCCATGGCACTCCATGCATGTACATGTGTCCATGCCAGGACACCAATATGTTTGAAAGTTCTTTATAATTTACTGCACATAGAATTAACTCACACACAAGTACACAAATGTGATTTCTCAAAGCGTTATGGTTAGCCATTGCTTGTACATCTAGTTCAAATTTGAATTACGGTCATTAAATGGATAGGAAATCACTTAAATATCTTCAAAAGGTCAAATGACCCATGAACTTTTCCAAATTTTCACATGACTGTTGTATTAGTGCAAGTTACATGTAGGAAAAAATTGAAGCCCATAAGAGGAAGCTATCTGCCGTTCGTCATCAAACAAGCATTGTTCCCTTCTCGGAACCATGAGCCTTCTAGTGAGTTGCTACGGTTTCTGAGGGGTGTGTGTCCAAACTTTCGTCAAATAGTTCAATTTTTTTACCACATCATCGAGGTGGAATGACATTACATCAAGCAAGGTTTCTTGTTTTCTAATCATTTTTTTATTTTTTGGACTAAAAATGCCATGGCACTCCATGCATGTACATGTGTCCATGCAGTGAGACAAATATGTTTGAAAATTCCTTCTAATTTACTACACATGTAATTAACTCACACACAAGTACACAAATATGACTTTTCAAACCGTTATGTTTATCCATTGCCTGTACATCTAGTTCAAATTTGAATTACGGTCATTAAATGGCTAAGAAGTCACTTAAATGTCTTCGAAAGGTCAAATAACCCCTGAAATTTTCCAAATTTTCGCATGATAGTTTTTATAAGTGCACATTACACGTAGACAAAATTTGAAGGCCGTAAGAGGAAGCTATCTGCCGTTCGTCATCAAATATGCATTGTTCCCTCTCGGAACCACGAGCCTTCTATTGAGTTGCTCCGGTTTGCGAGGGGTGTGTACTCAAACTTTCGTCAAACAGGACAATTTTTTTACCACATCATCTTGGTGGCATGACATTTTATCAAGCAAGGTTTCATATTTTCCTGATCATTTTTTATTTTTTTGGAATTAAAATGCCATGGCACTCCATGCATGTACATGTGTCCATGCCATGAGACCAATATGTTTGAAAATTCCTTCTAATTTACTGCACATAGTATTAACTCGCACACAAGTACACAAATTTGATTTTTCAAACCGTTATGGTCAGCCGTTGCATGTACATCTAGTTCAAATTTGAAGTATGGTCATTAAATGGCTAGGAAAGCACTGAAATGTCTTCAAAAGTTTAAATTACGCTGGGACAGTTCCAAACATTCACATGACAGTTTGTATCAGTGCACATGCACGTAGAAAAAATTTGAAGGCCGTAAGAATAAGCTATTTACCGTTTGTCATCGAACATGCATTGTTCCCTCTCGGAACCACGAACCTTCTAGTGAGTTGCTCTGGTTTGTGAGGGGTGTGTGTCCACTCTTTCGTTACACAGGACAATTTTTGTACCACATCATTTTGGTGGCATGACATTAAATCAAGCAAGGTTTCATGATTTCCTAATCATTTTTGAATTTTTTGGAATTCAAATGCCATGGCACTCCATGCATGTACATGTGTCCATGCCATGAGACCAATATGTTTGAAAATTACTTCTAATTTATTGCAAATGGAATTAACTCACACACAAGTACACAAATATAATTTTTCAGACCATTATGGTTAGCTGTAACATGTGCATCTAGTTCAAATTTGAATTACGGTCATTAAATGGCTAGGAAATAACTTAAATATCTTCAAAAGGTCAACTGACCCCTGAACGTTTCAAAATTTTCGCATGACAGTTTGTATCAGTGCACATACACGTAGAAAAAATTTGAAGGCCATAAGAATAAGCTATCTGTTGTTCGTCATCAAACATGCATTGTTCCCTCTCGGAACCACGAGCCTTCTAGTGAGTTGCTCCGGTTTGTGAGGGGTGTCTGTCCAAACTTTCGTCAAACAGGCCAATTTTTGTACCACATCATTTTGGTGGCATGACATTACATCAAGCAAGGTTTCATGTGTTCCTGATCATTTTTTTATTTTTTGGAATTCAAATGCCATGGCACTCCATGCATGTACATTTGTCCATGCCGTGAGAACAATATGTTTGAAAATTACTTCTAATTTACTACACATGGAATTAACTCGCACACAATTACACAAATATAATTTTTCAAACCGTTATGGTTAGCTTTTACATGTACATCTAGTTCAATTTTGAATTACGGTCATTAAATGGCTAGGAAATCACTTAAATGTCTTCAAAAGGTCAAATGACCCCTAAAAGTTTCCAAACTTTCATGTGACAGTTTGTATCAGTGCACATTACACGTAGAAAAGTTTGAAGTCCGTAAGAGGAATCTATCTGCCGTTCGTCATCAAACATGCATTGTTCCCTCTCGGAACCACGAGCCTTCTAGTGAGTTGCTTCAGTTTGTGAGGGGTGTGTATCCAAACTTACGTCAAACAGTCCAATTATTGTACCACATCATCTTGGTGGCATGACATTACATCAAGCAAGGTTTCATGTTTTCCTGATCATTTTTTAATTTTTTTGGAATTAAAATGCCATGGCACTCCATGCATGTACCTGTGTCCATGCCATGATACCAATATGTTTGAAAATTACTTCTAATTTATTGCAAATGGAATTAACTCACACACAAGTACACAAATATAATTTTTCAGACTGTTATGGTTAGCTGTAACATGTGCATCTAGTTCAAATTTGAATTACGGTCATTAAATGGCTAGGAAATAACTTAAATATCTTCAAAAGGTCAACTGACCCCTGAACGTTTCAAAATTTTCGCATGACAGTTTGTATCAGTGCACATACACGTAGAAAAAATTTGAAGGCCATAAGAATAAGCTATCTGTCGTTCGTCATCAAACATGCATTGTTCCCTCTCGGAACCACGAGCCTTCTAGTGAGTTGCTCCGGTTTGTGAGGGGCGTCTGTCCAAACTTTCGTCAAACAGGCCAATTTTTGTACCACATCATTTTGGTGGCATGACATTACATCAAGCAAGGTTTCATGTGTTCCTGATCATTTTTTTATTTTTTGGAATTCAAATGCCATGGCACTCCATGCATGTACATTTGTCCATGCCGTGAGAACAATATGTTTGAAAATTACTTCTAATTTACTACACATGGAATTAACTCGCACACAATTAAACAAATATAATTTTTCAAACCGTTATGGTTAGCTTTTACATGTACATCTAGTTCAATTTTGAATTACGGTCATTAAATGGCTAGGAAATCACTTAAATGTCTTCAAAAGGTCAAATGACCCCTAAAAGTTTCCAAACTTTCATGTGACAGTTTGTATCAGTGCACATTACACGTAGAAAAGTTTGAAGTCCGTAAGAGGAATCTATCTGCCGTTCGTCATCAAACATGCATTGTTCCCTCTCGGAACCACGAGCCTTCTAGTGAGTTGCTTCAGTTTGTGAGGGGTGTGTATCCAAACTTACGTCAAACAGTCCAATTATTGTACCACATCATCTTGGTGGCATGACATTACATCAAGCAAGGTTTCATGTTTTCCTGATCATTTTTTAATTTTTTTGGAATTAAAATGCCATGGCACTCCATGCATGTACATGTGTCCATGCCATGATACCAATATGTTTGAAAATTCCTTGTAATTTACTGCACATGAAATTAACTCACACACAAGAACACAAACATGATTTTTCAAAATGTTATGGTTAGCTGTTACATGTACATCTAGTTCAAATTTCAATTACGAACATTAAATGGGTAGGAAATCACTTAAATGTCTTCAAAAGTTCAAATGACCCCTGAAATTTTCCAAAATTTCACACGACAGTTTGTATCAGTGCACATTACACGTAGAAAAATATGAAGTCCGTAAGAGGAAGCTATCTGCCGTTCGTCATCAAACATGCATTGTTCCCTCTCGAAACCACGAGCCTTCTAGTGAGTTGCTTCGGTTTGTGAGGGGTGTGTATCCAAACTTTCGTCAAACAGGCCAATTTTTGTACCACATCATCATGGTGGCATGACATTACATCAAGCAAGGTGTCATGTTTTCCTGATCATCTTTTATTTTTTTGGAATTAAAATGCCATGGAACTCCATGCATGTACATGTGTCCATGTAATGAGACCAATATGTTTGAAAATTCCTTCTAATTTACTGCACATATAGTTAACTCGCACACAAGTACACAAATATGATTTTTCGAACCGTTATGGTCAGCCGTTGCATGTACATGTAGTTCAAATTTGAATTACGGTCATTAAATGGCTAGGAAATCACTTAAATGTCTTCTAAAGGTCAAATGACCCCTGAAATTTTCCAAATTTTCACATGACAGTTTGTATCACTGCACATTACATGTAGTAAAATTTGAAGGCCTTAAGAGGAAGCTATCTGTCGTTCGTCATCAAACATGCATTGTTCCCTCTTGGAACCACGAGCCTTCTAGTGAGTTGCTCCAGTTTGTGAGGGGTGTGTATTCAAACTTTCGTCAAACAAACCAATTTTTATACCACATCATCATGGTGGCATGATATTACATCAAGCAAGGTTTCATGTTTTCCTGATCATTTTTCAATTTTTTTTGGAATTAAAATGCCATGGCACTCAATGCATGTACATGTGTCCATGCCATGAGACCAATATGTTTGAAAATTCCTTCTAATTAACTGCACATGGAATTAACTCGCACACAAGCACACAAATATGAGTTTTCAAACCGTTATGGTTAGCTGTTATATGTACATCTAGTTCAAATTTGAATTACGGTCATTTAATGGCTAGGAAATCACTTAAATGTCTTCAAAAGTTCAAATGACGCCCCTGAAATTTTCTAAATTATCACATGACAGTTTGTAGCACTTCACATTACACGTAGAAAAAATTTGAAGGCCGTAAGAGGAAGCTATCTGCCGTTCGTCATCAAACATGCATTGTTCCCTCTCGGAACCACGAGCCTTCTAGTGAGTTGCTCCGGTTTGTGAGGGGTGTGTATCCAAACTTTCGTCAAACAGGCCAATTTTTGTACCACATCATCTTGGTGGCATGACATTACATCAAGCAAGGTTTTAGGTTTTCCTGATTATTTTTTCATTTTTTTTGGAATTAAAATGCCATGGCACTCCATGCATGTACATGTGTCCATGCCATGAGACCAATATGTTTGAAAATTCCTTCTAATTTACTGCACATAGAATTAACTCACACACAAGTACACAAATATGATTTTTCAAACCGTTATTGTTAGTCGTTGCATGTACATCTAGTTCAAATTTGAATTACGACCATTAAATGACTAAGAAATCACTTAAATGTCTTGAAAAGGTCAAATGACCTCTGAACTTTTCCAAATTTACGCATGACAGTTTGTATCAGTGCACATACACGTAGAAACAATTTGAAGGCCGTAAGAATAAGCTATCTGTCGTTCGTCATCAAACATGCATTGTTCCCTCTTGGAACCACGAGCCTTCTAGTGAGTTGCTCCAGTTTGTGAGGGGTGTGTGTCCAAACTTTCATCAAACGGGTCAATTTTTATACCATATCATCTAGGTGGCATTACATTACATCAAGCAACGTTTCATGTTTTTCTGATCATTTTTTAATTTTTTAGAATTAAAATGCAATGGCACTCCATGTATGTACATGTGTCCATCCCATGAGACCAATATGCTTGAACATTCCTTCTAATTTACGCCACATGGAATTAACTCACACAGAAGTACACAAATATGATTTTTCAAACGGTTATGGTTAGCCGTTGCATGTACATCTAGTTGAAATTTGAATTACGGACATCAAATGGCTAGGAAATCACTTAAATGTCTTCAAAAGGACAAATGACCCCTGAACGTTTCAAAATTTTCGCATGAGAGTTTGTCTCAGTGCACATACACGTAGAAAAAATTTGAAGGCCGTAAGAATAAGCTATCTGTCGTTCTTCATCAAACATGCATTGTTCCCTGTCGGAACCACGAGCCTTCTAGTGAATTGCTTCGGTTTGTGAGGGGTGTGTATCCAAACTTTCGTCAAACAGGCCAATTTTCGTACCACATCATCTTGGTGGCATGACATTACATCAAGCAAGGTTTCATGTTTTCCCGATCATCTTTTATTTTTTTGGAATTAAAATGCCATGTCACTCCATGCATGTACATGCGTCCATGCCATGAGACCAATATGTTTGAAAATTCCTTCTAATTTACTGCACATAGAATTAACTCGCACACAAGAACACAAATATGATTTTTCAAACCGTTATTGTTAGCTGTTGCATGTACATCTAGTTCAAATTTGAATTACGGCCATTAAATGGCAAGGAAATCACTTAAATGTCTTCAAAAGGTCAAATGACCTCTGAACTTTTCCAAATTTTCGCATGACAGTTTGTATCAGTGCACATACACGTAGAAACAATTTGAAGGCCGTAAGAATAAGCTATCTGCCGTTCGTCATCAAACATGCATTATTCCCTCTTGGAACCATGAGCCTTCTAGTGTGTTGCTCCAGTTTGTGAGGGGTGTGTGTCCAAATTTTCATCAAACGGGTCAATTTTTGTACCACATCATCTAGGTGGCATTACATTACATCAAGCAAGGTTTCATGTTTTTCTGATCATTTTTTAATTTTTTAGAATTAAAATGCCATGGCACTCCATGTATGTACATGTGTCCATCCCGTGAGACCAATATGCTTGAAAATTCCTTCTAATTTACAGCACATGGAATTAACGCGCACAGAAGTACCTAAATATTATTTTTCAAATGGTTATGGTTAGCCGTTGCATGTACATCTAGTTGAAATTTGAATTACGGACATCAAATGGCTAGGAAATCACTTAAATGTCTTCAAAAGGACAAATGACCCCTGAACGTTTCAAAATTTTCGCATGAGAGTTTGTCTCAGTGCACATACACGTAGAAAAAATTTGAAGGCCGTAAGAATAAGCTATCTGTCGTTCTTCATCAAACATGCATTGTTCCCTCTCGGAACCACGAGCCTTCTAGTGAATTGCTTCGGTTTGTGAGGGGTGTGTATCCAAACTTTCGTCAAACAGGCCAATTTTCGTACCACATCATCTTGGTGGCATGACATTACATCAAGCAAGGTTTCATGTTTTCCTGATCATCTTTTATTTTTTTGGAATTAAAATGCCATGTCACTCCATGCATGTACATGCGTCCATGCCATGAGACCAATATGTTTGAAAATTCCTTCTAATTTACTGCACATAGAATTAACTCGCACACAAGAACACAAATATGATTTTTCAAACCGTTATTGTTAGCTGTTGCATGTACATCTAGTTCAAATTTGAATTACGGCCATTAAATGGCAAGGAAATCACTTAAATGTCTTCAAAAGGTCAAATGACCTCTGAACTTTTCCAAATTTTCGCATGACAGTTTGTATCAGTGCACATACACGTAGAAACAATTTGAAGGCCGTAAGAATAAGCTATCTGCCGTTCGTCATCAAACATGCATTATTCCCTCTTGGAACCATGAGCCTTCTAGTGTGTTGCTCCAGTTTGTGAGGGGTGTGTGTCCAAATTTTCATCAAACGGGTCAATTTTTGTACCACATCATCTAGGTGGCATTACATTACATCAAGCAAGGTTTCATGTTTTTCTGATCATTTTTTAATTTTTTAGAATTAAAATGCCATGGCACTCCATGTATGTACATGTGTCCATCCCGTGAGACCAATATGCTTGAAAATTCCTTCTAATTTACAGCACATGGAATTAACGCGCACAGAAGTACCTAAATATTATTTTTCAAATGGTTATGGTTAGTCGTTGCATGTACATCTAGTTGAAATTTGAATTACGGTCATCAAATGGCTAGGAAATCACTTAAATGTCTTCAAAAGGTCAAATGACCCTTGAACATTTCAAAATTTTCTCATGACAGTTTGTATCATTGCACATACACGTAGAAAAAATTTGAAGGCCGTAAGAATAAGGTATCTGTCGTTCGTCATCAAACATGCATTGTTCCCTCTTGGAACCACGAGCCTTCTAGTGAGTTTCTCCGGTTTGTGAGGGGTGTGTATCCAAACTTTCGTCAAACAAACCAATTTTTATACCACATCATCATGGTGGCATGATATTACATCAAGCAAGGTTTCTTGTTTTCCTGATCATTTTTTATTTTTTTGGAATTAAAATGCCATGGCGCTCCATGCATGTAAATGTGTCCATGCCATGATACCAATATGTTTGAAAATTCCTTCTAATTTACTGCACATGGAATTAACTCGCACACAAGCACACAAATATGATTTTTCAAACCGTTATGGTTAGCTGTTACATGTAAATCTAGTTCAAATTTGAATTACGGTCATTAAATGGCTAGAAATTCACTTAAATGTCTTAAAAAGGTCAAATGACCGCCCTGAAATTTTCCAAATTATCACATGACAGTTTGTAACACTGCACATTACACATAGAAAAATTTTGAAGGCCGTAAGAGGAAGCAATCTGCCGTTCGTCATCAACATGTGTTGTTCCCTCTCGGAACCACGAGCCTTCTAGTGAGTTGCTCCGGTTTGTGAGGGGTGTTTATCCAAAGTTTCGTCAAACAGGCCAATTTTTGTACCACATCATCTTGATGGCATGCAATTACATCAAGCAAGGTTTCAGGTTTTCCTGATCATTTTTTCAATTATTTTGGAATTAAAATGCCATGGCACTCCATGCATGTACATGTGTCCATGCCATGAGACCAATATGTTTGAAAATTCCTTCTAATTTACTGCACAAAGAATTAACTCGCACACAAGTACACAAATATGATTTTTAAAACCATTATTGTTAGCCGTTGCATGCACATCTACTTCAAATATGAATTACGGCCATTAAATGGCTAGGAAATCACTTAAATGTCTTCAAAAGGTCAAATGACCTCTGAACTTTTCCAAATTTTCGCATGACAGTTTATATCAGTGCACATACACATAGAAAATTTTTGAAGGCCGTAAGAATAAGCTATCTGTCGTTCGTCATCAAGCATGCATTGTTCCCTCTTGGAACCACGAGCCTTCTAGTGAGTTGCTCCAGTTTGTGAGGGGTGTGTGTCCAAACTTTCATCAAATGGGTCAATTTTTGTAACACATCATCTAGGTGGCATTACATTACATCAAGCAAGGTTTCATGTTTTTCTGATCATTTTTTAATTTTTTAGAATTAAAATGCCATGGCACTCCATGTATGTACATCTGTCCATCCCGTGAGACCAATATGCTTGAAAATTCCTTCTAATTTACGGCACATGGAATTAACTCGCACAGAAGTATGCAAATATGATTTTTCAAACCGTTATGGTTAGCCGTTGCATGTACATCTAGTTGAAATTTGAATTACAGTCATAAAATGGCTAGGAAATCACTTAAATGTCTTCAAAAGGTGAAATGACCCCTGAACGTTTCGAAAATTTTGCATGACAGTTTGTATCAGTGCACATACACGTAGAAAATATTTGAAGGCCGTAAGAATAAGCTATCTGTCGTTCGTCATCAAACATGCATTGTTCCCTCTCGGAACCACGAGCCTTCTATTGAGTTGCTTCAGTTTGTGAGGGGTGTGTATCCAAACTTTCGTCAAACAGGCCAATTTTCGTACCACATCATCTTGGTGGCATGACATTACATCAAGCAAGGTTTCATGTTTTCCAGATCATCTTTTATTTTTTTGGAATTAAAATGCCATGGCACTGCATGCATGTACATGTGTCCATGTCATGAGACCAATATGTTTGAAAATTCCTTCTAATTTACTGCACATAGAATTAACTCGCACAAAAGTACACAAATATGATTTTTCAAACCGTTATGGTCAGCCGTTGTATGTATATGTAGTTCAAATTTGAATTACAGTCATTAAATGGCTAGGAAATCACTTAAATGTCTTCAAAAGGTCAAATGACCCCTGAAATTTTCCAAATTTTCGCATGGCAGTTTGTATCACTTCACATTACAGGTAGTAAAGTTTGAAGGCCGTAAGAGGAAGCTATGTGCCATTCTTCATCAAACATGCATTGTTCCCTCTTGGAACCATGAGCCTTCTAGTGAGTTGCTCCGGTTTGTGAGGGGTGTGTATCAAACTTTTGTCAAACAAACCAATTTTTATACCACATCATCATGGTGGCATGATATGACATCAAGCAAGGTTTCATGTTTTCCTGATCATTTTTTAATTTTTTTTGGAATTAAAATGCCATGGCACTCCATGCATGTACATGTGTCCATGCCATGAGACCAATATGTTTGAAAATTCCTTCTAATTTACTGCACATGTAATTAACTCGCGCACAAGCACACAAATATGATTTTTCAAACCGTTATGGTTAGCTGTTACATGTACATCTAGTTCAAATTTGAATTACGGTCATTAAACGGCTAGGAAATCACTTAAATGTCTTGAAAAGGTCAAATGACCCCTCTGAAATTTTCCAAATTATCACATGACAGTTTGTAGCACTGCATGTTACACGTAGACAAAATTTGAAGGCCGTAAGAGGAAGCTATCTGCCGTTCGTCATCAAACATGCATTGTTCCCTCTCGGAACCACGAGCCTTCTAGTGAGTTGCTCCGGTTTGTGAGGGGTGTGTATCCCAACTTTCGTCAAACAAGCCAATTTTTGTACCGCATCATCAAGCAAAGTTTTAGGTTTTCCTGATCATTTTTTAATTTTTTTGGAATTAAAATGCCATGGCACTCCATGCATGTACATGTGTCCATGTCATGAGACCAATATGTTTGAAAATTCCTTCTAATTTACTGCACATAGAATTAACTCGCACTACAGGAATCAGCTACTTTGCCATCTGCCATGGCGGATGGCAAAGGCATGGATAGCGGACAACGAAGGTCTTTGCCGTCCCTTGGCGGACGGCAAAAGTGGACGGCAAAGTACGGGACGGCTAAGAGCTACGTTGCCGTCTGCTTCGGGCGGCTGACGGCAAAGGGGCCTTTGCCAGCGGACGGCAAAGAATGCTGACGGCAATAAATGCGATGTTACTCCGTTAGGTGGTTAACGGCAGGCCTTTGCCGTCCGTCGCTGACGGCAAACTTCGGAAGGCCTTTGCCGTCCGCCGAATGATGTCAGCCGATGTCACTACACGGCAGGCCTTTGCCGTCTGCTGCTGTAGGCAAAGTTTTTTTTCTCTTTGCCGTCAGCCACTGTAGGCAAACTGACCAAATTGGTCAGCCTCCCAGGAAGCACAGTTGCCTGCCACGTGGCCTCTTTGCCGTCTGCTGCTAATGGCAAAGAGCCCTTTGCCGTCGGTGGCAGACGGCAAAGAGCCTGCATATTGTCTCTTTTTTCTGTTTTTTTAATCCAACAATTTTCACAGCAAATATATATGACATATATAGATATATTTCATAGGGCTATTTAACAACACATAAGTTTCATCATACATACATATATAGTTCCATCCATTCATACATAGCAAGTTGCACATACACATAAGTTGCAACCATTAGGAAGTTGCACATACATATTACAATGCAAAGTTTCATCAAGATAGCAAGTTCCATTGTAGCAAGCTACAAGAATACTAGAAGAGAATGAAATAAAAAACAAGCACTCCATCATAGCAAGCTAGCTTCCGAGAAGTGAATGAAATCTGCAAAATGGCAAATAAGAAAGTTAGGAAAAGGTGACTAGAAGAAGAAGACTAGAAGAAGAAGCACGCCATCGTTTGTGAGGTAACTTAGGTGAAATGGATCGTTTATGAGCTAACTTAGGTAAAATGCATCATTTTAGAGCTAACGTAGGTAAAATGGATTGTTTATGAGCTAACTAAGCTAATTATGCCGTTTTTTACATAAGTAAGGTAAGTACATGTCATTATTGAGCAAACCTAGTTAACTAAGCATATTATAACTAACTTAGGTCATTTTGGAGGAAACAAAGCTAAGTATAGATCGTTTTAGAGCTAACTTAGGTGAAATGGCTAGTTTTGGAGGTTAGTAAGCTTATTAAGTCATTTTGCAAGAAAGGAAGCTAACTCTAGGTCATTAAGGTAAGCATATTGGATGAAATAAAGCTAAGTCTAGGTCTTTATGCATTTGTTAAGAAAAAAACTAGAGAAACTTACCTTGATCATGGAGGTGTGGGAGCGGGCTGGCTCATGCCAATAGCTGGAGAAGGATCGTGGGATGCTTGTGTGGAGTTACGCTGCACTAAAGATCATTTCCAATGTTTCATTAGCATGATGACACTCGAATGTTAAGACTAGCAAGTAACGTCCTTTCAAATTAAACTCACCGTGGTCTCAGGAGCAATCTCTGGATCAATGGCTATGGAGCCACGGGACCTCCCGACACTAGATATCATCACCTTCTCTGGATTGTAGGGAATCTGGCTCGGGTTAAACTCCTCCCCTTTCCTCGCCTTCCCCTTGACTTGCTTGTAAGAGGCAGTGTGGGCCATGGCATACAGGTCGTACCCCTCTGGCACCTTATCCGTCTTATTGTAGCATGCCTGAAAGAGAGAAACAAAGTAAATTAGTAATTAAAGGGCTCAAGCTAGCATGACGAATGAATTGCATTAATCATGAAGCAAACCACATACCCAATTCCGCCCGAAGTGATATAAGCTGGAGCTACCTTGATGGTGTGGCACACCTTCAATTTGGGCACGTTTGTCCTTGGCCTCAGTCGGCTCCCCTTCCATCTTTCAACACCTGCCATGACAAAGAGTAAACGAAATTAGTACAACATAAAAAAAATACCGACATGAATAATAATATGTATATCACTTAAGTGTATCATCATCAAGTACAACATAAAAAAATTGAATACCCAACACTACTAATAATCTCGATCAGTATCATCAATAAATGCATAATCATCATCATCACCATAATCAATGACGGGCTCATAGGTTTCAGTGGCATCAACATGTGGAAGGCCACCTTTACGTAATTAATCGGTCAAGCATTGAGAGGTCGTCCGCAGCAGTAACCTCTTCTTGTTCCGGCTCTTGTTGTTCCTCCTCTGGGGTTCTTGAAACGCTTTTTGGAAAGACGTGTCTCTTGGAAGAATTCTCCTTCATATGTGTCTGGGTTATAGTCTTCATAATCCTCTTCCTTTGGGGGAGATAGTCTAGCACGTGGCGGCACTTCATAAACGACATCCCAACCTTTCAGATTTGGATTAGTTTGGCAGGCCCAGGGTAGATAGAATACTTGGGTCGCCTGTTGAGCCGTAATATAGACATCAGGAACATCTGAAATGGGTGCTTTGGTTGATTTCAACTAGCCCTATATGTTCATGAGTCCTTCTAGTCTCCTTCGGCTGAAACCAATAACATTTGAAGACTACGATATTCGGTGGGTTTTCACCATAGAATAGAAGTTCATAAATTGCTTCAACTCTCCCATAATACTTGGTATCTCCTTCGCCGATAGCAGATACACAACAATTTGTAGACTTCCGGTCGGCCATAGATAGCTCTTTGCCATAGGTACCAAAATGATACCCATTGATGTCGTATTTGTCAAATGAACGAACCTTATAGTCAAAACCATTAGCGACTTGTCTCAATCCGGCGTCCATAGACTCTGAATTAGCCTACAAGTTTATTATGAAAGGATTGTTCCATTACGCACAAATTAGCGAATGAAATGAAATTGTCTAATAGAATTTACCATTTGTTTGAACCAAGAGATGAAACCAGGATAGCCGCCTCCTTGCTTTGCGAGAAGCTCATACTCTTCGACGGAATCCTTTTGGATCACCGCTCCATACGAGAATAGGGCGACATATCGACTGTATGAAATATCCAGGAATAAGAGCAGTTCAAACGGAAATAGGAGTTGCGAAACAATGTACCGAGAAGTTACTCGATGTACGGCCGCACTTCTATGAGGTTGTTGAAGATATACAACGAAATGGTACGCCATTCTTCTTTATCCAAAGATACTGGATTTGAAACACTGGCTGGTGCGTGATTCCCTTTGAATAGGCTGAGGTTGGATCCACCATTTTTAGGCTCGTCAGCATTGTACCGAGGGTTTGGATTATGCAAATGACGATTTTTGGTTTCGTAGTGTGCTGTCACGAAGTTTGCCGCCTCCTTAGTGATGAATGCCTCAGCCATAGACGCTTCAATTCTACGTTTATTTTTACATTTTTCTCGAAGCGTCTTCTGCATCCTATCAGTTGGGTAGCACCAACGATTTTGCACGGGCCCCCCCAATCTTGCCTCGGTCGGGAGATGCAAAATCAAATGCTGCATTGGATTAAAGAAGCCTGGTGGAAAGATCTTCTCTAACTTGCAGATCAACTCTCGCGCCAACTCTTCCATTTCTAATAGCACGCCATGCGATAGTTCTTTCGCACAAAGAACACGAAAGAAATAGCTGAGTTCTACCAGTACTAGCCATTCATCCTCAGGGATGAAGCTACGCAACATCACCGACATTACCCGCTCAATCCATATGTGCCAATCATGACTCTTGAGACCAAATATCTTCAATTTATCAAGACTCGCTCCCCTCTTTAGATTCGCTGCATACCCATCGGGGAACATCAACTGCATTTTCACCCACAAGATAATTTCCCTCATAGCTGGCCTTCCAAGATTGAACCATGCCTTTGGCTTCGTCCAGTTCTGCTTTCCTTTCGGTTCTTTCATGTTTTGTAACGGCCTATCACATAGCGCCTCCAGATCGACTATAGCCTTAGTATTATCCTTTGACTTCCCATCTATGCCGAAAAATGTACCAAAAAGCCCCTCGGTGATATTCTTCTCAGTGTGCATCACGTTGATGCATTGAAGCAGAGCCTCGAGTGGTCTAAGAATGAGCTCGGCCTTGCCAAGAAGCAGCTCGAGGACAAGGAAGGTAGGTAGTGCCTTATGTAAATATATACAAAAATACCTGGTTGCAAATAATGACAGGACCAATGTGAATGTTACAGGGGCCACAACCGAGGTGGCGACTATCGGTGTCAAAACCGGCGGATCTCGGGTAGGGGGTCCCGAACTGTGCATCTAGGCGGATGGTAACAGGAGACAAGGGACACGATGTTTTACCCAGGTTCGGGCCCTCTTGATGGAGGTAAAACCCTACGTCCTTCTTGATTAATATTGATGATGTGTGTTACAAGAGTAGATCTACCACGAGATCAAGGAGGCTAAACCCTAGAAGCTAGCCTATGGTATGGTTGTTGTTCGTCCTACGGACTAAAGTCATCCGGTTTATATAGACACCGGAGAGGGCTAGGGTTACACAGAGTCGGTTACAATGGTAGGATATCTACATATCCGTATCGCCAAGCTTGCCTTCCACGCCAAGGAAAGTCCCATCCGGACACGGGACGAAGTCTTCAATCTTGTATCTTCGTAGTCTTGGAGTCCGGCCGATGATGATAGTTCGGCTATCCGGACACCCCCTAGTCCAGGACTCCCTCAGTAGCCCCTGAACAAGGATTCAATGACGACGAGTCCGGCGTGCATATTGTCTTCGGCATTGCAAGGCGGGTTCCTCCTCCGAATAATTTATAGAAGATAGTGAACACCAGGATAGTGTCCGGCTCTGCAAAATAATTTCCACATACCACAGTAGAGAGAATAATATTTACACAAGTTCAATCTGCTGACGTATTTTGTGGCATGATGTCACACCACTACCAAGCCTTTACTCGAATTGTTTTTATTGTACCACCTCAGCGCGTTTAGTGAAGCGGTTTCCTTGGCACGTCTTGTCGAAGCAGAGATCGTGTTCCCCTTATACCGGGATACCCACCAATACGGACGTGGGTAACCCTACCGCGCCATTGATTGCGGCGCTTGGGAGATAAGCGAGTTTTATCAGGCCGGTGGGGACACATGTTTTTTGTCCGCCCATATAAGGGGATAAAGATCCAACCCTTTTACCTGTGCCTTCTTCCTCCTTGGCTTATCCATCTCTACGAACTCGAGCTCCAGCGCCCAAGTCCGCACATCTCACCTCAACCTTCTCCAACTATGTCCGGAGCGGGAGGAAAGAGGATGGCCTCCTCCGTTACGGAGGTGCATATCCAAAAGCTGCGCAGTGCCGGATATTTGTCCAGCAACATCGCGCATCGGCTCCCCGACGAGGGAGAGCTCATCCCCACCCCCAGGCCCCATGAGAGGGTAGTATTTCTTACCCATTTCCTCCGTGGACTGGGCTTCCCACTCCATCCCTTTGTTCGGGGGCTCATGTTCTACTACGGCCTGGATTTCCACGATCTGGCCCCGAATTTCATCCTCAACATCTCGGCGTTTATCATCGTGTGCGAGGCCTTCCCCTGCATCCAGCCCCACTTCGGCCTGTGGCTCAAGACCTTTTCAGTGTCAAGCCGAAGGTTGTGAAGGGCAGCCAAGCGGAGTGCGGAGGCGCCATGGTGGGCAGGATGTCCAACGTTATTTGGCTTGAGGGCACTTTCGTGGAAACCATTAAAGGGTGGCAATCGGGGTGGTTCTACATCACCGAGCCGCGTGACCCTGAATGGGCAGCGGCCCCCGAATTCAGATCTGGCATCCCCACACAGCTCACCTCCTTGAAAGAGAGTGGTCGGACTTGGGGTGATTCGAAGGAGCTGACCGGACTCCAAGCCTGCGTCCAAAAGCTGGTGGACAAGAAGCTCAAGCTTGTCAACGTGGTCCAGGTCATGCTCATCCGCCGGATCCTCCCGTGCCAACGACGGGGCTTCAACATGTGGGAGTTCGATCCGGCACAGCACCAGACTTTGAGCGGGCTCATCGACACTGCGTACGAAGATGTCTAGAAGGTGCTGTTCAAGGGCGCCGAGGCTCCCGCATCCACTACCGAAGATCGCGGATTCAGCTCGCAGCGTCCGGCTGACGAGGTAAGCGATTTTGTCCTTTACGGGACGCTTGTTTTCCATAGATTGACTGTATGCGGGATCTAAACTCCCTTTCCTTTGCCAGGGCTGGCTGGCGAAGGCCGAGCAGACTATCTGTCCGGGCCCATTGCCACAGGACCCAGCGGACACCCACATAACGGGGCTGCTGGCCCCGGCACCCCACGTGGTGCCGGAGAAGAAGGCCAAGAAGAAGGCCACAGGGACTTAGAAGAGTTCCCGTTTTCAGGTGCTATCGGACGACGACTTCGAGGCCGACTCCTCTCACCAAGGTGAGGAGGAGAAGAAGAAAGCCTCTCCCCCAGTGGGGGAGGGAAAAAAAGGAAGGCCTCCCCAACGAGGGAGGCCGAAGGGTCCAAGAAGGGAAAAACTCTTCCCCCGGACTGCTCTGCCAATGCCAGTGACGACGACGAGGACTGGCCTCCAAGGGCCAAGCCCCTGGCGAGATCGTGAGTATCCGGACTCCCGAATAGCTTCATGGTTTTTCTTTTTTGCCACACGATGTCTTTCTAATGCCTCATACAACCCTGCAGTCCGCCCAAGGACGATCTTCCCGCTTCGTCGAGCGGGTCCTTAGGTGCGTCGGATATGGATTCTCTTCCGACCACCTCCACCCCTCGTGACACGGATGATGCCGAGGTGGGATCCCGGGAAGGGACCCGCCAGGAGGAGGAGGCCCCGGAGGTGTTGCAGGACAACCTCCCGGACTTTGCACCGGACTCGGCTCCGGATCCCATAGTGGCTCCGGAGTCTGGCGGGCGGCCCCTTCGTAAGAAGGGCAAGAACGTGACGCCGGCAGCATCCGTTCAACCGGAGGCGCCGGATAGCTTGCTGGAGGCGCTCAATGGCGCCTCCATCAAAGAGGAACACCGCACTGTTATGAGTGCGGTGATTCAGAAGGTACAACTCGCCAAGAGCGGGCTGACCGAAGCCTGCAGCAGCCTTCTAACAGGCTTTGAGGTAAGAATCTGGATATATGTAAAATAGTACCGCATAGACAGTAGCCCCTGATGCTCGGTTCGGTGTTCGGAAGGAAAGCCGGACTGAGGATCTAAAAAGATATACGCAGGAGTCATAAAAAATATGTCAATATGGGATTGCAGGCTGCACTGCTGACTTCTGCCACGCTGACTGCGGAGGTCAATACTTTGAAGGAAAGCCTCGAGCAGTCCGAGAACGAGCTCGGCCATGCCAAGAAGCAGCTCGAGGGCAAGGAAGGTGACTAACACCTTATTAAAATTGTACCTTACAGAAAAGGATTTTGGTTGCAAAAAGAATGACAAGGATAACATGGGTATTGCAGGGGCCACTAACGAGGTGGCTACCCTGAAGGAGGCGGTGGCCGCGGCCGAACGCAATGCGGCTGCGGAGCGCACCGAGCGAGAGAAGCAGGAGGCGTGGGTGGCGGAGGTACAGCAAGAGCTCCTGGATCTCGTGAAAAAACATGAGAGCCTGGAGTGTGACTCGAAGACTCGAGAGTCTGAGCTTGCAATGGCTCTTGAGAGTGCCAAAGCCGCTAAGGCCGAAGCCTACAAGGCGCTCCAAGAAACCGAGGCGTTGAAGAAAATAGCAGCGGGTAAGGCATTTTTCATGCAAAGTAAGCATGTGAGTGTTAATTACCTGTTGCTTACCCGAATTCGGAGCTCTGCAGAAGCGTTCGCAGATCTTCCTTGCATGCTGTTGTGTTCTATCGGGCCGAGGAGGGGAGCTTGATGGAGAAGGTCTTCTGGTCTCAGTATGCCGAGGCCGGACATCTGGTGCCCCTTAGCGACTAGCTGAAGCAGCTGGTCGAGCTCCACAAGGCGGCCGAACAGGCCATCGGGCCTCATAGTTCGGCCGTGGCCTAAGGAGGCCATGACTGGGAGCTACTTCGGCCTGGTGCGGCGGCTGGTGGATGCCTGCCCGTGGGTTGAAGTCATCAAGCACTCCGCCTGTATTTAAGGTGCCCGTCGGGCCCTTGCCCGCGCAAAGGTGCACTGGGGAAAGATGGATGCCCAGAAGCTCGTGACGGACCCGCCACCGCAGGGCAAGGAGCATCGCACGCCCGAGATGTATTATAAGAGTGTGCTGAAGGGCGCCCGCACTATTGCGGGTGAGTGCTCCAAAGATGTAATATTTGAGTAGACTCGCATTTTGTTATCCTGTGCGCTGAAAACTTAGTTCATTTGCGCTAAGCAACACATTTTAATTTAAAATATTACCTTCTGTGCGGCTGTTTATCAAATCTGAGAGATGGCAAGTCGTCGGCTTCAGCCCCCATGCCACGACTGCTGGGGTGTTCGGGATAAATTTGAGCACTCTTGTTCCCATATTTGGGTCCATCTAGGGAGGCGCTCAACACAACTAACAAGGCAACCGGACTTATAATGCTTGACACTCTCACTTAGCCATAGAATTCTATAATTTTAAATTTCGGCGAAGCCCCTAGTCTTCGGAAGGCCGAATTTGGGGCGCTATCCACGCCTGGGCCGGACGAAGTCGGCTCCTCGCTCTAAGCGGCATAAGTCTTTAAGGACTCGCAAAAAACCTCTCGAACAGCGACCAGCTCTCGCCTCATCATGACGATGAGTTTTAGCTTTCTCCACTGAGGCGCTCGCCCAGCTCAACTGGGGCGCAATCGCAGTGGTTCTCCCAGTGCTACATTAGCCAATACAACGGAACGTAAGGTACCAAAACATGGGAGCCGGGCAAACCCAACTATTGACCCAAGACATGATTCCGAGCCGATGCATATAATGCTATAAGTTCGGGGTGCCGCACTTGTGAAAGTGTTTGGACTTATCACACCATGATGCAGGAAACATAAGCCCTTGGTGTATTTAGCCATACCAAAACGTACGGATGCGACATGTCACAAATGAACATATGTACAAAAGAGAGATGCAATTGGAAGCAAAGAGGTGCTGCATTACTTATTCAAGAAAAAACTGATGTAAGTGCAGAACGATACAAATGGTGCGATAAGCAAGGGATGGGACTGTTAAACATGTCCCCCTCCAGGGGTAGGCTGCGGAATGGTGCATAAAACAGATTTAATGCTCGTAATGGAGACCACCTGGATATTCGTTGTAGCCTTTCACCTTCCCTGGCTGTTGCATTGTGAGTTCGGCAGGTCTGCTGCCGGATAGGGCCTCTGACGAATGGAGTCCTGTGGGTAAAAATAAAAAAGAAAAGAAAAAAAAGAACGACACACTTGAGAGCCCATGGTGTGGTTAAGCCGTATTCTGGGCCTATCATGGTCGTGCCCCTCTCCCCATGCCCATGGTATCTTCAGAGCGTAATGGTGTACGCGAAGAACCTATCTTGACATTTTGCAGGGGTTGGGGTTGGGGCCGCACTACTACGCGTGCTCGGAACGTGCCAGGTGGTCTAGTTGTATGTTACTCTGGGCGCGTGTAGCCGTGTTCGGTCTCTTAGCGGCCAGACTCGAGAATTTCCTTAAGAGGTTGCACTGTACTTCTGCCGCGAGAGTCGCTGTATGTTCCTCCGTTCGGAGAGAGCGTTCAGTGTTTCCGTTGACCGTGATGACTCCTCGAGGGCCTGGCATCTTGAGCTTGAGGCATGCGTAGTCCGGCACCGCATTGAGCTTTGCGAACGCGGTATGTCCGAGCAGAGCATGATAGCCGCTTCGGAACGAAACTATGTCGAAGGAGCTGACCGGACTCCAAGCCTGCGTCCAAAAGCTGGTGGACAAGAAGCTCAAGCTTGTCAACGTGGTCCAGGTCATGCTCATCCGCCGGATCCTCCCGTGCCAACGACGGGGCTTCAACATGTGGGAGTTCGATTCGGCCCAGCACCAGACTTTGAGCGGGCTCATCGACACTGCGTACGAAGATGTCTAGAAGGTGCTGTTCAAGGGCGCCGAGGCTCCCGCATCCGCTACCGAAGATCGCGGATTCAGCTCGCAGCGTCCGGCTGACGAGGTAAGCGATTTTGTCCTTTACGGGACGCTTGTTTTCCATAGATTGACTGTATGCGGGATCTAAACTCCCTTTCCTTTGCCAGGGCTGGCTGGCGAAGGCCGAGCAGACTATCTGTCCGGGCCCATTGCCACAGGACCCAGCGGACACCCACATAACGGGGCTGCTGGCCCCGGCACCCCACGTGGTGCCGGAGAAGAAGGCCAAGAAGAAGGCCACAGGGACTCAGAAGAGTTCCCGTTTTCAGGTGCTATCGGACGACGACTTCGAGGCCGACTCCTCTCACCAAGGTGAGGAGGAGAAGAAGAAAGCCTCTCCCCCAGTGGGGGAGGGAAAAAAAGGAAGGCCTCCCCAACGAGGGAGGCCGAAGGGTCCAAGAAGGGAAAAACTCTTCCCCCGGACTGCTCTGCCAACGCCAGTGACGACGACGAGGACTGGCCTCCAAGGGCCAAGCCCCTGGCGAGATCGTGAGTATCCGGACTCCCGAATAGCTTCATGGTTTTTCTTTTTTGCCACACGATGTCTTTCTAATGCCTCATACAACCCTGCAGTCCGCCCAAGGACGATCTTCCCGCTTCGTCGAGCGGGTCCTTAGGTGCGTCGGATATGGATTCTCTTCCGACCACCTCCACCCCTCGTGACACGGATGATGCCGAGGTGGGATCCCGGGAAGGGACCCGCCAGGAGGAGGAGGCCCCGGAGGTGTTGCAGGACAACCTCCCGGACTTTGCACCGGACTCGGCTCCGGATCCCATAGTGGCTCCGGAGTCCGGCGGGCGGCCCCTTCGTAAGAAGGGCAAGAACGTGACGCCGGCAGCATCCGTTCAACCGGAGGCGCCGGATAGCTTGCTGGAGGCGCTCAATGGCGCCTCCATCAAAGAGGAACACCGCACTGTTATGAGTGCGGTGATTCAGAAGGTACAACTCGCCAAGAGCGGGCTGACCGAAGCCTGCAGCAGCCTTCTAACAGGCTTTGAGGTAAGAATCTCGATATATGTAAAATAGTACCGCATAGACAGTAGCCCCTGATGCTCGGTTCGGTGTTCGGAAGGAAAGCCGGACTGAGGATCTAAAAAGATATACGCAGGAGTCATAAAAAATATGTCAATATGGGATTGCAGGCTGCACTGCTGACTTCTGCCACGCTGACTGCGGAGGTCAATACTTTGAAGGAAAGCCTCGAGCAGTCCGAGAACGAGCTCGGCCATGCCAAGAAGCAGCTCGAGGGCAAGGAAGGTGACTAACACCTTATTAAAATTGTACCTTACAGAAAAGGATTTTGGTTGCAAAAAGAATGACAAGGATAACATGGGTATTGCAGGGGCCACTAACGAGGTGGCTACCCTGAAGGAGGCGGTGGCCGCGGCCGAACGCAATGCGGCTGCGGAGCGCACCGAGCGAGAGAAGCAGGAGGCGCGGGTGGCGGAGGTACAGCAAGAGCTCCTGGATCTCGTGAAAAAACATGAGAGCCTGGAGTGTGACTCGAAGACTCAAGAGTCTGAGCTTGCAATGGCTCTTGAGAGTGCCAAAGCCGCTAAGGCCGAAGCCTACAAGGCCCTCCAAGAAACCGAGGCGTTGAAGAAAATAGCAGCGGGTAAGGCATTTTTCATGCAAAGTAAGCATGTGAGTGTTAATTACCTGTTGCTTACCCGAATTCGGAGCTCTGCAGAAGCGTTCGCAGATCTTCCTTGCATGCTGTCGCGTTCTATCGGGCCGAGGAGGGGAGCTTGATGGAGAAGGTCTTCTGGTCTCAATATGCCGAGGCCGGACATCTGGTGCCCCTTAGCGACTAGCTGAAGCAGCTGGTCGAGCTCCACAAGGCGGCCGAACAGGCCATCGGGCCTCATAGTTCGGCTGTGGCCTAAGGAGGCTATGACTGGGAGCTACTTCGGCCTGGTGCGGCGGCTGGTGGATGCCTGCCCGTGGGTTGAAGTCATCAAGCACTCCGCCTGTATTGAAGGTGCCCGTCGGGCCCTTGCCCGCGCAAAGGTGCACTGGGGAAAGATGGATGCCCAGAAGCTCGTGACGGACCCGCCACCGCAGGGCAAGGAGCATCGCACGCCCGAGATGTATTATAAGAGTGTGCTGAAGGGCGCCCGCACTATTGCGGGTGAGTGCTCCAAAGATGTAATATTTGAGTAGACTCGCATTTTGTTATCCTGTGCGCTGAAAACTTAGTTCATTTGCGCTAAGCAACGCATTTTAATTTAAAATATTACCTTCTGTGCGGCTGTTTATCAAATCTGAGAGATGGCAAGTCGTCGGCTTCAGCCCCCATGCCACGACTGCTGGGGTGTTCGGGATAAATTTGAGCACTCTTGTTCCCATATTTGGGTCCATCTAGGGAGGCGCTCAACACAACGAACAAGGCAACCGGACTTATAATGCTTGACACTCTCACTTAGCCATAGAATTCTATAATTTTAAATTTCGGCGAAGCCCCTAGTCTTCGGAAGGCCGAATTTGGGGCGCTATCCACGCCTGGGCCGGACGAAGTCGGCTCCTCGCTCTAAGCGGCATAAGTCTTTAAGGACTCGCAAAAAACCTCTCGAACAGCGACCAGCTCTCGCCTCATCATGACGATGAGTTTTAGCTTTCTCCACTGAGGCGCTCGCCCAGCTCAACTGGGGCGCAATCGCAGTGGTTCTCCCAGTGCTACCTTAGCCAATACAACGGAACGTAAGGTACCAAAACATGGGAGCCGGGCAAACCCAACTATTGACCCAAGACATGATTCCGAGCCGATGCATATAATGCTATAAGTTCGGGGTGCCGCACTTTTGAAAGTGTTTGGACTTATCACACCATGATGCAGGAAACATAAGCCCTTGGTGTATTTAGCCGTACCAAAACGTACGGATGCGACATGTCACAAATGAACATATGTACAAAAGAGAGATGCAATTGGAAGCAAAGAGGTGCTGCATTACTTATTCAAGAAAAAACTGCTGTAAGTGCAGAACGATACAAATGGTGCGATAAGCAAGGGATGGGACTGTTAAACATGTCCCCCTCCAGGGGTAGGCTGCGGAATGGTGCATAAAACAGATTTAATGCTCGTAATGGAGACCACCTGGATATTCGTTGTAGCCTTTCACCTTCCCTGGCTGTTGCATTGTGAGTTCGGCAGGTCTGCTGCCGGATAGGGCCTCTGACGAGTGGAGTCCTGTGGGTAAAAATAAAAAAGAAAAGAAAAAAAAGAACGACACACTTGAGAGCCCATGGTGTGGTTAAGCCGTATTCTGGGCCTATCATGGTCGTGCCCCTCTACCCATGCCCATGGTATCTTCAGAGCGTAATGGTGTACGCGAAGAACCTATCTTGATGTTTTGCAGGGGTTGGGGTTGGGGCCGCACTGCTACTCGTGCTCGGAACGTGCCAGGTGGTCTAGTTGTATGTTACTCTGGGCGCGTGTAGCCGTGTTCGATCTCTTAGCGGCCAGACTCGAGAATTTCCTTAAGAGGTTGCACTGTACTTCTGCCGCGAGAGTCGCTGTATGTTCCTCTGTTCGGAGAGAGCGTTCAGTGTTTCCGTTGACCGTGATGACTCCTCGAGGGCCTGGCATCTTGAGCTTGAGGCATGCGTAGTCCGGCACCGCATTGAGCTTTGCGAACGCGGTATGTCCGAGCAGAGCATGATAGCCGCTTCGGAACGGAACTATGTCGAAGATTAACTCCTTGCTTCGGAAGTTATCCGGTGATCCGAAGACCACTTCCAGTGTAACTGGGCCTGTACAATTGGCTTCTACACCTGGTATGACGCCTTTAAAGGTCGTCTTGGTAGGTTTAGTCCTTGAGGGGTCTATGCCCATTTTGCGCACTGTGTCCTGATAAAGCAGGTTCAGGCTGCTGCCGCCGTCCATCAGGACTTTGGTGAGGTGAAATCCATCGATGATTGGGTCTAGAACCAATGCGGCGAATCCGCCATGGCGGATGCTGGTGGGGTGGTCCCTTCGGTCAAAAGTGATCGGGCAGGAGGACCATGGGTTGAACTTCGGGGCAACTGGCTCCATCGCGTATACATCCCTGAGTGCACGCTTCCGCTCCCTTTTGGGTATGTGCGTTGTGTATATCATGTTCACCGTCCGCACCTGTGGGGGGAAACCCTTCTGTCCTCTATTGTTCGGTGGTCGGGTCTCTTCCTCGTCATCGCTATGCAGCCCCTTGTCATTGTTTTCGGCAATTAACTTGCCTGCCTGCTTGAATACCCAACAGTCCCTGTTGGTGTGGTTGGCTTGATATTTGGGGGTGTCGTGTATCTGGCACGAGCGGTCGAGTATTCGGTCCAAATTGGACGGACCTGGTGTAGTTCTTTTGAATGGATTTTTCCGCTGACCGGGTTTGGAGCCTCTGAATCTGGCATTGACTACCGTATCTTCACTGTTATCGCCGTTAATGCAGCGTTTGTTTTTGTTGCGACGCGACCTGCTGTTACGGTCCTTGAAGTCTGGACTGCCAGAATTTTTGCTGAGGTTATTGCTGCGTGCTAGCCAGCTGTCCTCACCCGCGCAGAAGCGGGTCATGAGTGATGTGAGGGCTGCCATGGATTTCGGCTTTTCCTGTCCCAGGTGCCGGGCAAGCCACTCGTCGTGGATGTTATGTTTGAAGGCTGCGAGGGCCTCCGCATCCGGACAGTCGACGATTTGGTTTTTCTTGGTTAAGAACCGTGTCCAGAATTGTCTGGTCGATTCATCTGGCTGCTGAATTATGTGGCTTAGGTGATCAGTGTCTGGTGGTCGCACATACGTGCCTTGGAAGTTGTCGAGGAAAGCGGCTTCCAGGTCTTCCCAACTCCCGATTGACTCTGCTGGCAAGCTGTTAAGCCAATGCCAGGCTGGTCCTTTAAGCTTGAGTGAGAGATATTTGATGGCGTGAAGATCATCACCGCGGGCCATATGGATGCGAAGGAGATAGTCTTCGATCCAAACCGCGGGGTCTGTTGTGCCATCGTAGGATTCAATGTTCACGGGTTTAAGCCCTTCGGGGATTTGATGATCCATTACTTCGTCTGTGACGCATAGTGGGTGTGCGGCGCCTCTGTACTGGGCGATATCACGACGAAGCTCGAAAGAGCTTTGTCTATTTTGTTCGGCCCGGCCGGACTTACTGTGTCCGGCGCGACGGTTGTCGTCATGTATCATGGGGCGCCCACGCGATCCATAGATCGATCTTGATTGTCTTGCCTTATCCTCCAATATATCCCGCAAGTCCGGAGCGTTCCCCTGTGGCTTTTTGCTTTTTGAGCGATGCCGGGGTATGGTTCTAGTGAAAGGCCTAGGGGCCTCTCCGTCGCGACCACGGGGTGGTCGGTCAACCGTATTGTCTGCTGGTGATTCAGGTTCATACGCCTCCTCCTCTAATCTGGGGAGCAGCTTCCGTTTAGGGTAACTTTTGGAGGGGCGTTCGAGCTCATGCTCTTCGGCCCCGAGGACTTCAGTCCATCTGTCGGCTAGCAGATTTTGATTAGCTCTAAGCTGTTGCTGCTTTTTCTTGAGGCTGTTTCCCGTGGCCATAAGCCTGCGTTTAAAACGCTCTTGTTCGACGGGATCCTCAGGCACGACGAATTCGTCATCGTCGAGGCTTGCCTTGTCTCCGGAGGGAGGCATATAGTCCTCTACCTCTTATTATGCCGCTCTCTCATGAGGGCTGGCGTCTTCGTCCTCCTGTGCTGAATCTTGCTGGATTGGGTTGTCTTCGGCAGTGTCCGGGGTGTTATTATCTCCGGTGCCAGAATCTTCATTCTTGCTGTGGCGGGATTTAGAGCGGCGCCGCTGACGCCGGCGCTTGGGCTGTTTCTTGGAGGGGTCATCCTCCGCTGTTCCTTCGCCATTCCCATCCTTTGGGATATCCACCATGTACATGTCATATGATGAGGTGGCTTTCCAGTGCCCGGTAGGCGCTGGTTCTTGTTCGTCTCCGGCATCGTCGTCCATACCGTCGATGTCTTTGGAGTCATAGTCTAGAATGTCGGTTAGATCGTCGACAGTGGCTATTAAGTGGGTGGTGGGTGGGCTTTGAATTTCTTCGTCGTCCGCATCCCAATCGTCCTGACCGCAGTCTGGCCAAGGCTCTCCTGATAGCGAGAGACACTTTAGCAAACTCAAGATGTCGCCGAAAGGTGAGTGTTGAAAGATGTCCGCAGCGGTGAAATCCATGACCGGCGCCCAACCGGATTCGATTGGAGGGGGCGCGGGAGGTGCGGAGTCCGGCACCTCGGACAAGGTCAGTGTTCGGATCTATCGCCGTAGAGGTTGCAGCTCCTGAGGCGGTGTCTAACCATCCGTCCTCGATCTGCGCAGCCGGCTCCGAATTGAAGATCGGATTGGAATCGAGTGCGGCTTCCGGGGTACAGTCCGGCTGCAGAGCTAAATCATGCCCATCGTGATAGTGAGGCGTGCTTGGCTGTGGCCCGAACCCATCGAAGATCAAGTCCCCGCGGATGTCAGCTGTGAAGTTCAAACTTCCAAATCCGACCTGACGGCCAGGGGCGTAGCTTTCGATCTGCTCCAGATGGCCAAGTGAATCGGCCCGCAGTGCGAAGTCGCCGAATACGAAGATCTGTCTGGGGAGGAAGGTCTCACCCTGGACTGCATCGTTGTTGATGATCAAAGAGGCCATCGAGCCTATCGGTGACGACACAGAGGAACTCTCAGTGAAAGCACCAATGTCGGTGTCAAAACCGGCGGATCTCGGGTAGGGGGTCCCGAACTGTGCGTCTAGGCGGATGGTAACAGGAGACAAGGGACACGATGTTTTACCCAGGTTCGGGCCCTCTTGATGGAGGTAAAACCGTACGTCCTGCTTCATTAATATTGATGATGTGTGTTACAAGAGTAGATCTACCACGAGATCAAGGAGGCTAAACCCTAGAAGCTAGCCTATGGTATGGTTGTTGTTCGTCCTATGGACTAAAGCCATCCGGTTTATATAGACACCGGAGAGGGCTCGGGGTACACAGAGTCGGTTACAATGGTAGGAAATCTACATATCCGTATCGCCAAGCTTGCCTTCCATGCCAAGGAAAGTCCCATCCAGACGCGGGACAAAGTCTTCAATCTTGTATCTTCGTAGTCTTGGAGTCCGGCTGATGATGATAATTCGGCTATCCGGACACCCCCTAGTCTAGGACTACCTCAGCGACCCTGAAGGAAGCGCTGTCCAAGGCCGAAGACAATGCGGTCATGGAGCGCACCGAGCGAGAGAAACAAGAGGCGCGGGTGCCGGAGGTGCGGCAAGAGCTCGATGCTCTCGTGAAGAAACACGAGAGTTTAGAGCTTGACTCAAAGACGCGAGAGTTCGCGCTTGCCTTTGCACTTGAAAGCGCCAAGTCTGCCAAGGCCGAAGGCCAAAAAGCCCTCCAGGAGATTGAGGTGATGAAAAATATAGCGGCGGGTAAGACATTCTTTATGCAAAGCAAGCATGTGAAAGTGAATTACGTGTTACTTACCCGAATCTGGAGCTCTCCAGGAGCATTCGCAGATCTGCGCAGCAGTGTGTCCGACGCCGCTGCATTCTACCAAGCTGAAGAAGCGAGCTCGACAGAGAAGGTGTTCTGGTCCCAGTATGCCGAGGCCGGACACCCGGTGCCCTTGAGCGACCAGCTAAAGCAGCTGGTCGAGCTCCATAAGGTGGCCAAACAGGCCATGAAGGGCCTTATAGGCCGGCTGTGGCCTGGGGAGGTCCTGCCTGATAGCTACTTTGGGCTGGTGAGGCGGCTGGTGGATGTCTGTCCGTGGCTTGAAGTCATCAAGCGCCCTGTATGCATCGAAGGTGCGCGTAAGGCCCTTGCCCGTGCCAAAGTGCACTGGGGCAAGCTGGATGCTGAGAAGCTGGTGATGGAGGGACCACTGGAGGGGAAGGAGCATCACAGGCCCGAGATGTACTATGAGGGCGTCCTGAAGGGTGTCCGCCTTGTGGCGAACTAATGTTCCAAGGATTTAATTTTTGAGTAAACTCGCTCGTGTTTTTATCCTATGCGCTGAAAACATGTTAATATGCGCTAAGCAACACTTTCTGAATTTAAAATATTACCTTCTGTGCGGCCGTTTATTACATCTGAGAGATGCAAGTAGTCAGCTTCTGCCCCCATGCCGCAAGTGCTGGGGTATTCGGGATAAACCTGAGCGCTCTTGTTCCCATTCTTGGGTCCTTCGAGGGAGGCGCTCAGCACAACGAACAAGGCAATCGGACTTATAGTGCTTTATCACTCTCACTTAGCCATAGAATTCTATAATTTTAAATTTCGGCAAAGTCCCTAGTATTCGGAAGACCGAGTCCGAGGCGTTATCCAGGCCTAGGCTGGACAAAGCCAGCTCCTCGCTCTAAGCGGCATAAGAATTTAAGGACTCGAAAAACCTCGCGAACAGCGACCGGCTCTCGCCCTATCATGACGGTCAGTTTTAGCTTTCCCTACTGAGGTGTTAACCTAGCTCAACTGGGGCACAATCGCAGTAGTTCTCCCAGTGCTACCTTAGCCGATATAGCAGAACGTAAGGTACCAAAACATGGGAGCCGGGCAAACCCAACTATTGACCCAAGACATCATTCGAAGCCGATGCATATAATGCTATAAGTTTGGGGTGCCGCACTCATGAGAGTGTTCGGTCTTCTCACACCGTATTCTGGAGTAATTAAGCCCCTGGTGTATTGGTCGTACCAAAGTGTACGGTTGCATAATGTCAAAACTGAACATATGTAAGAAATAAATGCAATATTAGACAAGAGCTATATATTGTTTATTAAAGGGCTTCTATGAGAGCAGAACGATACAAATAGTGTGATAAGCAAGAGATGGGATTATTTGACATGCCCTCTCCAGGGGCAAGCTGTGAGACTTTAAGTAAGACAAGTATTTAGCTCGTTTTAGAGACCACCTGGGCATTCGACGTGGCTTGTTGTCTCCCTGGCTGTTGCATCGTGTGTTCGGCGGTTGTACTGCCGGACAGGCCTTCCTGAAAGTGAAGACCTGAAAGTAAGAAAAGAGAAATTACAGAATCGGGAGCCCCTAGTGCGGTTGAGCCGCATTCTGGGCGTGCCGTGGTTGTGCCCCTCCCCTTATGCCCATGGTATTTCCAGAGCGTAATTATGTACGCGTGGTACTGGTTTTGCAATCTCGCGAGGCTGGGGTTGGGGCCGCACTGCTATGCTAGATCGGAACGTACCATACGGTCTTGTTGTAGGTTACTCCGGGCGCACTTGACGTTGTCCGGACGCTTAACAGTCGGACTGGAGAATTGCCTTGAGAGGCTACTTTGTACTTCCGCCGCAAGGGCCGCTGTGTGCTCCTCTGTTCGGAGAGAGCGTTCAGTGTTTCCATTGACCGTAATGACTACGCAAGGGCCTGGCATCTTGAGCTTGAGATATGCATAGTGTGGCACCGCATTGAACTTTGCAAATGCGATTCGTCCAAGTAGGGCGTGATAGCCACTGCGGAACGGGACTATGTCGAAGGTTAACTCCTTGCTTCGGAAATTATCCGGGGATCCGAAGACCACTTCGAGTGTAACTGAGCCTGTACAGCTGGCCTCTACACCTGGTATGACGCCTTTAAAGGTCGTATTTGTGGGTTTAATCCTTGAGGGATCTATGCCCATTTTCCACACTGTATCCTGATAAAGCAGGTTCAGGCTACTACCACCGTCCATGAGGACTCTAGTGAGGTGAAATCGATCAATGATTGGGTCTAGGACCAATGCGGCGAATCCGCCTTGACGAATGCTAGTGGGGTGGTCCCTTCGATCAAAAGTGATCGGGCAAGAGGACCATGGGTTGAACTTTGGGGCGACTGGCTCCAACGCATATACGTCCCTGAGCGCACGCTTCCGTTCCCTTTTGGGGATGTGGGTTGCGTATATCATGTTCACCGTCCGCACTTGTGGGGGAAAGCCCTTCTGTCCTTTGTTGTTTGGCGGCCGGGGCTCCTCCTCGTCATTGCTATGCAGCCCCTTGTCTCTGTTTTCGGCACTTAACTTATCTGCCTGCTTGAACACCCAACAATCCCTGTTGGTGTGATTGGCTGGTTGTTCGGGGGTGCCATGTATCTGGCACGAGCGATGGAGTATCCGGTCTAAACTGGACGGGCCTGGAGTATTTCTTTTGAATGGCTTTTTCCGCTGACCGGGTTTAGAGCCTCTGAATCCGGCATTGACTGCCATATCCTCGGTATTGTCGCCGTTAATGCGGTGCTTGTGCTTGTTGCGACGCGACCTGCCATTGTTGTCCTTGGTATCCGAATTACCAGGGCTCTTGGTTTTTGTTATTGCTACGAGCTAGCCAGCTGTCTTCTCCCGCGTAAAAGCGGGTCATGAGTGTCGTGAGGGCTGCCATGGATTTCGGCTTTTCCTGTCCTAGGTGCCAGGCAAGCCATTCGTCTCGGATGTTATGCTTGAAGGCTGCGAGGGCCTCTGCGTCCGGACAGTCAACTATTTGATTTTTCTTTGTTAGGAACCATGTCCAGAATTGTCTGGCCGATTCCTCTGGCACTGAATTATGTGTCTTAGGTCATCGGTGTCTAGTGGTTGCACATAGGTGCCCTGGAAATTGTCAAGGAATGCGGATTCCAGGTCCTCCCAGCAACCAATTGACTCTGCTGGCAAGCTGTTAAGCCAATGCCGAGCCGGTCCTTTAAGCTTGAGTGGGAGGTATTTGATAGCGTGTAGATCATCACCACGGGCCATGTGGATGTGAAGGAGATAATCCTCGATCCATACCGCAGGATCTGTTGTGCCATCATATGATTTGATGTTTACGGGTTTAAAACCCTCGGGGATTTGATGATCCATTACTTCATCTGTGAAGCATAGTGGGTGTGTGGCGCCTCTCTACTGGGCTATATCACGACGTAGCTCGGATGAGCTTTGTCTGTTGTGTTCGGCCTAGCCGTATTTGCCATATCCGGCGTGACGGTTATCGTCACGTATCGTGGGGCACCCGCGCGATCCGTAGGTCGATCTTGTTTGCCTTGCCTTGTCCTCCAATATGTCTCACAGGTCTGGCGCGTTTCCCCGTGCATTGGTACTTTTTGAGCGGTGCTGGGGTGCGGCTTGAGTTGAGGGCCGGAAAGCCTCTCTATCGCGGCCACGGGGTGGTCGATCGGCCGCATCATGCGTTGGTGATGTAGGTTTAGTTGCTTCCTCCTGTAGTTGGGGTAGCAGCCTGCGCTTTGGTAGCTCTTGGAGGGGCGTTCGAGTTTGCACTCTTCGGCAGTGAGGACTTCCGTCCATCTGTCGGCTAGCAAGTCTTGGTCAGCTCTAAGCTGCTGCTGTTTTCTCTTGAGGCTGCTTGCCGTGGCCATGAGCCTGCATTTGAAACGCTCTTGTTCGACGGGGTCCTCAGGCATGACAAATTCGTCGTCATCGAGGCTTGCTTCGTCTTCGGAGGGAGGCATGTAATTATCGTCCTCGACCTCTCTGTCTGCCGCTCTCTCATGAGGGCTGGCTTCTCCATCCTCCTGTGCTGAATCCTGCTGGAGGGGGTTGTCTTCGGCACTGTCCGGGGTGTTATTGTCTCCGATGCCGGACTCACCGTTTTTGCTTTTGCGGGATTTAGAGCGGCGCCGCTGACGCTGACGCTTAGGCTGTTTCTTGGAGGGGTCATCCTCCATTGTTCCATCGCCATCCCCTTCTTTTGGGGTGTCCACCATGTATATGTCGTATGACGAGGTGGATTTCTAGTGCCCTATAGGCGCTGGTTCTTGGTCGTCTCCTTCATCCGCGTCCATACCATCGATGTCTTCGGAGTCGAAGTCGAGCATGTCTGTTAGATCGTCGACAGTGGCTACGAAGTGGGTGGTGGGTGGGTTTCGAATTTCTTCGTTGTCCGCATCCCAACCTTGTTGACCATAGTCCGGCCAGAGCTCTCCTGATAAAGAGAGAGATTTTAGTGAATTCAGGATGTCTCCAAAGGGCGAGTGTTGAAAGATGTCCGCGGCGGTGAACACCATGATCAGAGCCCAATTGGTTTCGATCGGGAGGGGTGCGGAAGATTCAGAGTCCGGAAAGGAGTCCGGCACCTTGGAGTCACGACCTCCGTGAAGGACAAGATTGGTGTTCGGCTCGATCACCGTAGAGATTGCAGCCCCCGAGGCAGCGTCCAGCCACCCGTCCTCGACCGGCGTAGTCGGCTCCAAGCTAAGGGTCGGAGCGGACACCTGAGCGGCGCTCTGGGCACTGTCCGGCGGTAGAGCTAGATCATGCCCATCGTGACAGTGCGGCGCGCTCGGCTGTGGCTCGAATCCATTGAAGATCAAGTCTCCGTGGATGTCGGCCGTGTAGTTTAAACTTCCAAATCTGACATGATGGCTAGGGGCGTAGCTTTCGATCTCCTCCAGATGGCCAAGTGAATTGGCCCGCAGTGCAAAGCCGCCGAATACGAAGATCTGTCCGGGGAGAAAAATCTCACCCTGGACCGCGTCGTGGTTGATGATTGAAGAAGCCATCGGGCCTAAAGGTGACGACACAGAGGAACTCTCAATGAAAGCACCAATGTCGGTGTCAAAACCGGCGGATCTCGGGTAGGGGGTCCCGAACTGTGCGTCTAGGCGGATGGTAACAGGAGACAAGGGACACGATGTTTTTACCCATGTTCGGGCCCTCTCGATGGAGGTAAAACCCTAATCCTGCTTGATTAATATTGATGATATGGGTAGTACAAGAGTAGATCTACCACGAGATCAGAGAGGCTAAACCCTAGAAGCTAGCCTATGGTATGATTGTTGTTCGCCCTACGGACTAAAACTCTTCGGTTTATATAGACACCAGAGAGGGCTAGGGTTACACAAAGTCGGTTACAACAGGAGGAGATCTACATATCATATCGCCAAGCTTGCCTTCCACGCCAAGGAAAGTCCCATCCGGACACGGGACGAAGTCTTCAATCTTGTATCTTCATAGTTCGGGAGTCCGGCCAAAGGTCATAGTCCGGCCATCCGGACACCCCCTAATCCAGGACTCCCTCACCCATCATTGGAATATACAAGCCAAGTTCTAAAATGAAAATTCCCACTAGTATATGAAAGTGACAACATAGAAGTCTCTCTATCACGAATATCATGGTGCTATTTTGGAGCACAAGTGTGGTAAAAGGATAGTAGCATTGCCCCTTCTCTCTTTTTCTCTCATTATTTTTGGTTTTTTTATTGGCTTCTTTAGCCACTTTTTTTTATTGGCTTATTTGGCCTCTCTTTTTTCTCACATGGGACAATGCTCTAATAATGATGACCATCACACTTTTATTTACTTACAACTCAATAATGACAACTCGATACTTAGAACAAAATATGACTCTATATGAATGCCTCCAGCGATGTACCGGGATGTGCAATGATTCAAGATTGACATGTATGAAAGAATTATGAAAGGTGGCTTTGCCACAAATATGATGTCAACTACATGATCATGCAAAGCAATATGACAATGATGGAGTGTGTCATAACAAACGGAACGGTGGAAAGTTGCATGGCAATATATCTCGGGATGGCTATGGAAATGCCATAATAGGTAGGTATGGTGGCTGTTTTGAGGTAGGTATATTGTGGGTGTATGGTATCGGTGAAAGTTGCACGATACTAGAGGGGCCAGCAATGGTGGAAGGGTGAGAGTGCGTATAATCCATGGACTCAATATTAGTCATAAAGAACTCACATAGTTATTGCAAAAATCTACAAGTCATCAAAACCAAGCACTGCGCGCATGCTCCTTGGGGAAGGGTTGGTAGGAGTTCACCATCGCGCGATACCGACCTCCACACATAAGGAAGACAATCAATAAATTAATCATGCTTTGACTTCATCACATAACGGTTCACCACACGTGCATGCTACGGGAATCACAAACTTTAACACACGTATCTCTCAAATTCACAATTACTCCACTAGCATGATTCTAATATCACCATCCTCATATCTCAAAACAATCATAAGGAATCAGACTTCTCATAGTATTCAATGCACTTTATATGAAAGTTTTTATTATATCCCTCTTGGGTGCCTATCATATTAGGACTAAATTTACAACCAAAGCAAATTACCATGATGTTTAAGAATCTCAAAATACTATAAGTGAAGCATTAGAGTTCATCTATTTCTTCAAAATTAAACCACCGTCGTGCTCAAAAAGATATGAGTGAATAACTAGAGCAAATGACAAACTACTCCAAAAGATATAAGTGAAGATCAATGAGTAGTCGAATAATTCTGTAACTATGTGAAGACTCTCTAACATTTAAGAATTTCATATCTTAAGTATTTTATTAAAACAGCAAGCAAAAAAATAAAAGAAAATGACGCTCCAAGAAAAACACATATCATGTGGTGAATAAAAATATAGCTCCAAGTAAAGTTACCGGTGAATGAAGACAAAGGAGGGGATGCCATCCGGGGCATCCCCAAGCTTAGGCTCTTGGTTGTCCTTGAATGTTACCTTGGGGTGCCTTGGCAATCCCAAAGCTTAGGCTCTTGATTGTCCTTTAATGGTAGCTTGGGTTGCCTTGTGCGTCCCCAATCTTAGGCTCTTTCCAGTCCTTATTCCATAGTCCATCGAATCTTTACCCAAAACTTGAAAACTTCACAACACAAAACTCAAGAGAAAACTCGTAAGCTCCGTTAGTATAAGAAAATAAATCACCACTTTTGGTACTGTTGTGAACTCATTATAAATTCATATTGGTTTAATATATACTTTAATATAACTTATATATGGTTCATACCCTCCGATACTACTCATAGATTCATCAAAATAAGCAAACAACACATAGAAAACAGAATCTGTCAAAAACAGAACAGTCTGTAGTAATCTGTAACTCTCAAACACTTATGTAACTCCCAAAATTCTGAAATAAATTGGTGGACGGCAGGAATTTGTCTATTAATATTCTTAAAAAAGAATCAATTTAAAAGAACTCTTCTGTAAAAAATGGCAGCTAATCTCGTGAGTGCAAAGTTTCTGTTTTTTCAGCAAGATCACATTAACGTTCACCCAAGTCTTCCCAAAGGTTCTACTAGGCACTTTATTGAAACAAAAAGCTATACAACATGATTACTACAGTATCTTAATCATGTGGAGAGACAACAACAGTAGGGGTAAATATTGGGCTGTCTCCCAACAAGGGCTTTTCTTTAATGCCTTTTTGGCTAGGCATGATGATGACAATGATGCTCATATAAAAGAGGAAACTTGATATTATTGCAATTCCTACAAGCATATATTCCTCCCTCATAATAATTTTCAGTAGCATCATGAATGAATTCAACAATATAACCATCACATAAATAACTATTTTCATGATGCACGAGCATAGAAATTATATTACTCGGCACATAAGCAAATTTCTTCTCATGAATATTAGTGGGAGCAAACTCAATAAAATAAATATCATGTGAGGCATAATCCAATTGAAAATTTAAATCAAGATGACAAGTTTCGTGGTTATCATTCTTCTTTATAGCATACATGTCATCGAAATAATCATCATGGCTAGGAACTTTATTCTCATAATCAATTGGAACCTCTTTTGAAATAGTGAATTCATCACTAAATAAAGTCATGACCTCTCCCGATCCACTTTCATAATTATCACAATAAGATTAAACACCCTCCAAAATAGTGGGATCATTACTTCCTAAAGTTCACACTCTTCCAAACCCACTTTCATCAATATAATCATCATAAATAGGAGGCATGCTATCATCAAAATAAAAATTCTCACCAAAACTTAGGGGGACTAAAAAAATCATCTTCATCAAACATAGCATCCCCAAGCTTGTGGCTTTGCATATCATTAGCATCATGGACATTCAAGGAATTCATACTAACAACATTGCAGTCATGCTCATCATACAAAAATTTAGTGCCAACCATTTTATAGATTTCTTCTTCTAGAACTTGAGCACAATTTTCCTTTCCATCATTTTCACGAAAGATATTAAAAAGAGGAAGCATATCAGGCAACCTATATTCCATTTTTTTGTAGTTTTCTTTTATAGACTAAACTACTGATAAAACAAGAAACTAAAAGATTCAAATGCAACATCTCAAGATATACCTTCAAGCACTAACCTCCCCATCAACGGCGCCAGAAAAGAGTTTGATGTCTACTACGCAATTATCTTCTTCTTGTAGACGTTGTTGGGCCTCTAAGTGCAGAGGTTTGTAGGACAGTAGCATATTTCCCTCAAGTGGATGACCTAAGGTTAATCAATCCATGGGAGGTGTAGGTTGAAGATGGTCTCTCTCAAACAACCCTGCAACCAAATATCAAAGAGTCTCTTGTCTCCCCAACACACCCAATAAAATGGTAAATTGTATAGCTGCACTAGTTCGGCGAAGAGATGGTGATACAAGTGCAATATGAATGGTAGATATAGGTTTTTGTAATCTGAAAATATAAAAACAGCAAGGTAGCAAGCGATAAAAGTGAGCATAAAAGGTATTGCAATGCTTCAAAACAAGGCCTAGGGTTCGTACTTTCACTAGTGCAAGTTCTCTCAACCATAACAACATAATTAGATCATATAACAATCACTCAACATGCAACAAAGAGTCACTCCAAATTCACTAATGGCGGAGAACAAATGAAGATATTATTGTAGGCTAGGAAACCACCTCAAAGTTATTCTTTCCGATCAATCCATTGGGCTATTCCTATAAGTGTCACAAACAACCCTAGAGTTCGTAGTAAAATAACACCTTAAGACACACATCAACCAAAACCCTAATGTCACCTAGATATTCCAATGTCACCTCAAGTATCAGTGGGTATGATTATACGATATGCATCACACAATTTCAGATTCATCTATTCAACCAACACAAAGAACTTCATAGAGTGCCCCAAAGTTTCTACCGGAGAGTCAAGACGAAAATGTGTGCCAACCCCTATGCATACATTCCCAAGGTCACGGAACCCGCAAGTTGATCACCAAAGCATACATCAAGTGAATCAATAGAATACCCCATTGTCACCACGGGTATCCCACGCAAGACATACATCAAGTGTTCTCAAATCCTTAAAGACTCAGTCTGATAAGATAACTTCAAAGGGAAAACTCAACCCATTACACTACAAAAAAAAGACACATCCATGACATTTTGGGCCGAACGAATTTTTTTCCTGTCATACATATGACACTTCTATGATGATAATTGTGACAAAACCCGGTATCATCATAGATGTGGTGGGCTCCTACTTCTATGACAAAAAATCATGACAAAAAATGGGCTTTTCGTCCAGGGCGGGCTGGAGACGCAGCTGCATGACATTCTTTGGTAGAAGCGAGGGGGAGGAAAATTTCGGGGAGTTGCCGGTTAAGGTGTGAGGTCGGGGGCTGAGCGATGCGTGTTTCTCTCGTACACGTATGCGTGTGGGTGCGAGGCGTTGGCTCTAACTGAACCCGAGTGAGGCGTTTGGCTCTAACTGAGCCCGAGCGATTGCACTGTAGGCTACGCGTTACTGAACCCGAGCGATCGATCGATGGCTGTTAACTGAACCCGATGGAGCGATTCCTTTGCTACTACTACTAACTGAAGCCGATTGATTGGATGAACAGTGA
>NC_041391.1:103046757-103051064 GCF_002162155.2 Triticum dicoccoides | reverse complement strand
GTACGCCACACCCCTCCCGATCAACAGGACGCCCGTTTCGACCGTAGGAGGTCCGTTTCCTCCGTTTTGCGGTACGCCACACCCCTCCCGGTCAACAGGACCCCCGTTTCGACCGTAGGAGGTCCGTTTCCTCTGTTTTGCGGTACGCCACACCCCTCCTGATCAACAGGACCCCGTTCCGAACGTAGGAGGTCCGTTTCCTCTGTTGTGCGCTATGCCAGGCCTCGTTCCCATCGCCTGTTCCGTCCAAGCCCTCCCGATGAACACGACCACGCATTCCGTTTCGACCCAGCCGGTTGGCTCCCCTTGAACACGACGACGATGTTGTTTCTCCGTTCCGACACAGCCATGTACACGAGCGCTCGCCGTACATAGGCGCGAGTAGGCGTTCGAGACCCCGCCCGTATGTACACATACGTGGCCGTATTTTCTTTCTTGCACCCTGGCCGCTGTAAGTACGTGTACATGCTACGTGCACACCTCTACTATGACACATGCGCGCCTCTACAACGACCAATATGTACGTACACATTCGCGACCAGAATGACAACGCTACGTACGCTTCGACCAGGTGGGTCCCAACTGTCAGGCACTTCCTTGCGTGCGAAAATGTAGCTGATGGGTCTCGGCAGTCAGAGGGGCGAATCGTTTTTTGTCCGGATGCACTTCCTTGCGTGCGAAGATGTTGTTGGTGGGTCCCAGCAGTCAGGGGGGCGAATCGTTTTTTTTTTCCGGATGCACTTTCCTTGCATGCTAAGATGTAGCTAGTGGGTCCCGGCAGTCAGAAGGAAACATTTTTTCACAAAATACGGTGGCCCGTCCGGTGGGTCCCAGCTGTCAGGTGGAGGAATAATTATTTTGCACGTAATAAGGAGGCACTTCTTTGCTGCGGCCGTGGACCCAGCTGTCAGCCTCTCCACGTACAGTCTACGTCCGATGGAAGCCGTTCCTTGACCATGTTAACCACACCGTGCCGAGAGCACCAGGGCGGTGTACAACGGCGAGGCCTATGAAGGGGACAATGCGGAGCCGGGGAAGACGCGGAAGTTGATGCCCACGTGTAGAGGAGTACGAGGGTTCACTGGTTCGCTGTGGTGTGAGGCTGTCATCGCCGCAGAATAACAGGGGGTGTGGGTGAGTAGAGGGATGGCCTGGCCAGCGGTGGGATTAGTAGGGGGCGGTGACGGCTCCGCTGCATCGCATACGGCCACAGGAGGTAGGAGCAAAAGGCACGACCGGCGCTGGTTTGGGCGGCTCGAGCAAGAAGACCAGAGGTTGAAGAAGCACTACGGCCGTTGGATGGACATTGTATGGTCACTGGAGCTAGAATCGTGCATATTGACTAAGTTGACAAAGCCCTCCGTGCCCGTCAACTTAGTAGGCCCACAAGTCAGCTTGCCACTATACTGGGTCCCAGCTAACAGGGGGAGTATTCATTTTTTTGTGTGTAATAAGGAGGCACTTCCTTGCCTGCAAAGATATCGCTCGTGGGTCCGAGCTGTCAGCGGCAGTAACATTTTTTTCGCGAAATACAGAGGTCCTTTCGGTAGGTCCCCGATGTCAGGTGGAGGAATCATTATTTTGCGCGTAATAAGGAGGCATTTCCTTGCGTGCGGCCGTGGACCTAGCTGTCAGCCTCTCCACATACAGTCCACTTCAGATGCATGTCGGTTGTTGACTATGTTGACCAGGCCGTGCCGAGAGCACCAGGGCGGTGGATGACGGCGAGGCCTAGGAAGGGAATGACACGGAGGCAGGGAAGACTTGGCAGTTGTTTCCCATGCAGAGGGGAGTACGACTGTACGAGGGTTTACTGGTTCGTCTGCCATCGCCGGAGAATAACAACAGGTGTGGGTGAGTAGAGGTATGGCTAGGCCAGCGATGGGAGTACGGTGGGGTGGTGAGAGCTGCGCGTCAGTAGAGCCAGACGCGGGGAGGAGGGAGCAGGCAGTCCCGCCGGCGCTTGTTTGAGCGGCTGGAGCAGGCAGTCCCGCCGGAGCTTTGAAGAAGCACGACGGCCGTTGGATGGACATCGTACGGGCACTGGAGCTAGAATCGTTCATATTGACTAAGTTGACAAAGCTCTCCATCCCTATCAACTTAGTATGCCCACAAGTCAGCCTCCCACCATGTGGGTCCCAGCTAGTAGGGGGAGTATTCATTTTTCTGTGCGTAATAAGGAGGCACTTCCGGTGGGTCTGAGCTGACAGCGGGGGGAACGTTTTTTTCACGAAATATGGTGGTCCGTCCGGTGGGTCCCAGCAGTCAGAGAGAAACGTTTTTTCGTGAAATACGGTGGCCCGTATGATGGGTCCCGCAGTTTGTGGAAGACAACATAAATCCCATTTGCTATTTTTTATAATTTGCAACCCATTTGCTAATTCTTAAGTAATTTATAACATCCCATTTTCTGCCAAGGACCACCGTCAAAAGTTCAACCTTATTTTGCATATTTCGATGGAGTCCGAACTGTTTTAATCCCAAAATGATAAACATTTTGTAAGAACTTATTGATTTGCCAAAAAATCGCTTTGTTTTTGTGAGCAAATAAGACGTGGGACAATTGAGTTGCTTTAAGGGAAAACCAGTGGTAAAAAAATCAGCGTTGGGTGGGAATAAACAACAAAAATAAGGATGTAAATATGAAAATGGAAATTCATGTGTTTTCAATATAATGATACGTGTATATGAACTAGTAAAACTATAGGTAGAGATTAGAAAACAGATGTAGGACATGCGTTTCAAGAGGAAAATAGAACTGGGTTGTGTGGTTGATTCGGTAAAAAAACTGCCTGCGGATGTTTTAAGACAAAATATAACTAACACTGGCGGGCCAGAGGCCAGTAGATACCTGCTGGATCTTTGTGCCCCGTTGTTGTCATGGGTTGGGCCTGTTAAAAACAAAACCATCCTTGGGCAATCTGCAGCCCAGTTGAAACTTGCTCGACCTGAAAAAGCAATATACGTGCTTAATAAACGAGAGAATTCTGCAAGTACAGACTGATAACTGGGATGCAGCACGGATATTGTTTTTTTAGCGTGATAATAAGTGCATGCACTTGTTTCGAAACAATTGGAGAACTGGGAATCCGAACGGCGGGTGCTTATGATACCCATCAAATAAAAATAAGGTGCCAGAAAATCCATTTCGAAACAAATGATTCAGCTTTATATCCACGCTGACCCTCGGCATGATGGTTGGAAGCAAATGCAAGCTCATACCAAAAGATCGTTAACAACAATACCAACTTGCGGACGACAAGGTAGTACAACTACCAATACCTAACTAACTTATAATCTTTTTACTCCTGGCCCTAGTGTTCGTCTGGTAGAAAATCTTGCAGAGGACCAGTTCCCTCTCCTTCTCTTGCTCTAGGTCCCCGAGGTGGTACTGGTGCATCACCCAGTTGGTCCTCTGCTGGTCGAAGTTCTTGTTGGTGTGCAGCACCAGATCCTTTTTTGCTGCCCGTCTGCCGGCCGTTGACCATCACCGGCAAGGTATTTCCGGTCTTGTGCCACATCGCATGCATGCCGCACTCCGATTGTATCTTGCGACGCGTCCACGTGCCCCTTTTGAACGCCCTAAAATTGTGCTGGAAGAATTGCTTCCTTAGGCCACTCAGTGTGATACCTGCAGTATTGTGGAATACAGGTTTTAGTGTATGTAGTTGGCATTTTCATAACATCTTTGGAATGTTGCAGTCACTTGTTTCACTCTTTATTAACTGCCAAATCCTTAGGTCTGCGTCTAAAAGGAAAAATAGAGCTATAAACAAAGGAATATGTTTTTGCAAGTAGACAGCCGATCGGTGTCTTACCTGGAAGTTTCTCAGGTTGGGTGTAGCATATGATGTGCTCGATGTCGATGGTTCGTATGAACAAATCGATGAGAGACTGAAATCTCGCGCAGTCAGCACTCACTTTGGCTTCAAGGTGCTCGATCAGCTCCTGATCCGTGGGATCGAACTTGACGGCAACCGGCAGCACCGGCCAATCCTTCTTCGACTTGCATCGGTAATTCTAGTTATATGGTACTCAATGTATGATCAATCGACTGTTTTAAGTGAATGATGAAAGATTTCGACAGATAAGTGGTACTCCAAATCTGAAGTCCAGAATACCCAAACACGCCGCCAGGATTCTTGTGTCACCTCACGCGCAGCGTGTTGTCACGTCAATTCAATGTGTGTACATGATGAATAATTTGACTGACGTATACTAGTACTGCTACTGTACTACTTACTAGTCGTATTTAGTGTCACAATTTATACATAGGTTTAACTAACAAGTACGCACTTAAAGTCTAA
>NC_041391.1:103035505-103046276 GCF_002162155.2 Triticum dicoccoides | reverse complement strand
ATGGCTTCTGCACAGCATCTCCATCATCATTACATCCTACGCAGGTGAGTTAGGATGCACTTGATCCGAGGAAGGTACCTATCCTTCAAACCAGAGGAGTGCTTCAAACTAACAACAATACGTAATATCCAACAAAAGAGGGTCGTGCTACAACAGCAGAATACATGGCTCAGTCTAGATATCAACACGAATCAAGTTGTGCATATTTGCTGTAGGCATGAACCACATCGCCGCATGTAGGGTTTGCAAAAGCCATCCATCGCATGGAAGCTTGATGCCTTTCACACACTGAAGATTACCTGGCAACAAGCTATGTCGACGAATCTCTGGATATGGTGATTCATGAAACCCATGGTATGATGTGTAAACATAGCCCCCCCTCACAAATGGAATTTGCATAGCACAGTAATCATCGCCGGTGATATGATCGATGATTGGTTGGATGATCGGATAATTGAGCCTGAGGAACAAGGTGTGGTTGCCGAGGCTGTAAACCCGCCTCAAGTTGAATACGCCTGGCCCAACGGAGCTGGGATCTTTCTCGAACATGAAGCATCCATAGCCATCAATGTCACGAACACCCCATGCATTGTACTGCATGTGGTTTGATGTAATGGTTTGGTCAATTTGGTACGTGCAAATGAGCATCAAATGACCGCCGTCAGCTGAATGAGTGATAAGCCACCACCCATCGGCTGCTATGGTTCCAGGTCCTGGAATCATGAAGGCCAGCGCATTTGCGTTTGCTGCAACAATTCAAATTGGAGACCAAAAAGGACAAAAATAAACAATCATGTTTAGAGTATGTGTGGAATTAAGATTATTATAACAGTGACACATATCATAGACCGAGAATTGCAATGCCGTGGTCATAATCATACCCCAAGTTAAAAAAATAAGCCAATGGCTTTCACATTCTAGCAACATGTCATGGTTCAAACATCATGTAACAATGAGAGCAAAACAGCTATGACAGCGCCTACTCATATTCTACCATAGCACTTACTACTACTGTTCTCATATCAACTCTAAGCAATAACATGCGGTGTTATAAAAATCTTGTAAACGAGAGTAACATATAGCAATCATGATGTTATGCTCATAATATGTATTCTAACAATCATTAGATGCCAATTGTTCTCATATCAACTCTAACAATAACATGTGTGGTCATAAAAAACTAGGAAATGAGAGGAACACATAGCAATGATGTGGTTATAGACATGCCATGCATTCTAAATTTGTAACAAAATGAACAGGCAGTCGTATTCATAAGGTAAAGATGAGATAAGATAGAACAATTACACGACGATAGATTCCACCAGTATAGGCAGCCAATCTGTGCGTCGACCACGTAAACGATGCCATCATGCACTATAGCATCAGACAGAAATGTTGCTTCAACAGGATTGATGATGAGCCATAACCATGTATGGCAACCGGATTCCAGATAGACTAATCCCATGTTGAACAAGGCAATGAGCTTGTAATCCATGTAGTCTTCTGATGGTGTGGGCACTTAGCAGATTACAACTTTCTGCAAATAGAGGTCGAGCCAAAAGCTTGACGCGTCTCGTGTGTAGTAGGCAGGAGTGTCCTACGGGCCGCGAGGCTCAATGTCGGCGGTATCCAACGATGGAAGGGTTATCTCTCGCTGGGTGTAGATATCCACGAGACACCATGCACTACAGGTGTGGTGGATGAGGACGATCCAGTTGTCCTTCATGCCCGCCCAGTAGTGGCCGCGCATGAAGGACATGTGGACGGGTAGTGGTAGCATGTCGACAGCCACCACGGCAACCTCCGTAGGATCGTCAAGTCGGTGTCTGGGCCACCTGCGAGGATTGGGCATCAGTAAGCAGGGTGTCTTGAAAAGAGCCGGCCGGTTGCAGACACCGAGCATGCGGCCAGACGGACGGTGCTGAGTAGGTCCATACAACTATAGATTTGCTCCAAGAGAACATCGGGGAGGGAATTCCAATCGCGGCTCTGCATCTCAGTCGGTTCTGCCATTGGGATTTTCGGTGTCTGCGAGCTAGCGAGGTAGTGGATCCGGGCGGGTGAGCGAACAAGCTTCTCCTCATGTGGCCGAGCAGTGAGCGGGGGGATATGGTACGCGCGAGCTACCAAGGAAGATGGCGCGGGCGGGCAAGCAGTGAGCGGGGGTAAATGGTGTGCAGCCAACGATGGGGAATAGAAGAGGAAGAAGAAGAGAGGAGGAAGAAGAGTCGAAGATGAGGAAGAAAGTGCATTAAATCTCAATTCTACTAGTACTACTACCAGGATATACCGTCCTTCGGAGTGTAAATAGTTACACCGATGACATGTGGGTCTACCACAAGAGGGCCCATATGTCAGTTAATGGAGGACAGAGGTGCGTAGGTGTATTTGCGGAAGTGTGCTCTATTGGCAAACATGATGGCAGTACTGGGTAAGGCTGATTTAGTAACAACAACACGCTGGTTCAGCTTATTAATTATGTGTCCCATCTACTGCAGCGTGTATTGTCACTTCACTTCGAAGACTAGTTGAGTAGTTCTCTCTGACCGAGATGGGGAATAATGGATTGCAAGGACTTCCTTTCTACAGTATCCCTATGCCTCTACGCTCACTTCACTCATTTTGCTCCATACCTAGTCACTTGTTGAAATCTGTAGAAAGACAAATACTCCATATTTGGGAACAGAGGGAGGCTTTTACTCCGTACTACTCCATCTGTTCCAAAATATATGACCCAATTTTGTACTAAAGTTAGTACAAACTTGAGTCATCTATTTTGGAACGGAGGGAGTATTTGGGAACAGAGGGAGTATCACCATATGGAGGGAGCAGAGGAAGCTTGAAATATGAACATGTCAATGGCGGGGAGTAAGCCCCATGCATGCATGCAACATGCAACACTCACACGTACACATGGACGCACGCAACACTCACGCACCCATGCGGCACACAGCACACGACGCAACACACACAGCTCACACTCAAGTGCTCAAGCTACTCCCTACGTCCGTGAAAGACTGTACATTTAGAGATTTACACATTGACTAGAGCATAATTAACGCCCAAAAGTAGCAGACTTCCGTGTGCATGCGACCATTGATATAAGAAGATTAAATGAAGGCCATTGCATGCTGTAATTAAGGATAGACAAGTAGCCTATACCTACAACACACGTTGGTGCATTAGTCAATCAATATCGATTTAGATTAAAGCTAAATGCATTGGAAGTGTAGATGTACATTATGTACCACACTCTTTGTTTTGTAGCCGATGTACACTCTTTGTTGGAAGGCCGAGGGAGGACACGTGCATGCACTCACATACACAGCCAGGGCATTCGCGTGCAAGGATTGGACTCGTGTCGCGCCTGCGTAAAGTTTTGTTTAACTGATTTCTTTGCTCTGCCAACTGACAGGTGGGACCTAGAAACCAGGTGACAATTTAACCAGTCAACAAAGTGCCACGTCGACTATGTGGCCGGTTAGTAGGGTGCAATACGGTGCTCTACGATGAGCTAGTGATCGTATAATCGCCGCAAAACTATATATAGTGACCGTATTGTTACATACTTTGACCGCCAGTGTATTTTCCTCATTTGAAATTAAGCCATATTAATCGGAAAGGACGCAGTATGGACTACTACTAGTACTAGTACTCCTTTGATGTGTCCCATCAACTCGCCGAATGAGGAGAAGCTTGCTTACTATGCCTCTCCCTCGCCCACGTGCGCGGTGCTTCATAGGACGAGGAGAGGGTTTTGACTACAGCGCCCTCTCCCTCTCCCTCCCTCTCCCTCGCCCTAGCGGTGGACGTGCATCAGTTCAATCGGTGTCAGATTGCTAGAAGCATATTGTACTGTAGTATCATCATTGTTGGACCTTCCAAAGAGGCGAAGAGCCAAGTGCAAGGTTCACACAAGTACAAACTATTGAACCTCCCGAAGAGGCAAAGAGCCAAGCGCAAGGTTTTATAGGAGTTGTCGTCCTAGTAGGAGTGTACTACAACTAAAGCGAATGATGCTATTGTATGATGCCGCCACGTCACGTATATCCAAAGCTGTGCCACCTTTTTTTCTCAAAGAGCGTGTTGGAGCCCGTGCAACAACCACACAAGTTGCACGTACACATAACACATTTACTAGTAATAAATTCTAAAGGACAAATGCCAATATGCCACACAATTTCATCTCCAATTCATGTGATAAATATGTGCACGACTAGTCTACATATATTCATAGCGCTACCGTTCACAATTACCGTACTCCACTTACACGTTATAGATGGGCTACATGCATGTCCTCCTCCAGGTTCCAGTACCAGGTGTTCTTCATGGATGGCACGATCCATAGCGGTGGGCAATGGGAATCATTGTTGCAGCTTTCTAGTCCGGTTCCGCACGATGGAGACTCATCCAAGCTGAAGCGGCATAAATCAGGGATAGCGTGTCCCAGCATGTCGTTCATCCAGCGGTGCGCAATGAAGACACAACCATGCTTCATGAATGGCAGGCCTTCCGTGTCGTGCACGGAAGGTGGCATCCGCTTCACAATGGGGTAGTTGTCCCCGATGAAAAGCGAGTACTCTCCAAGAGTGTTCCTCGGCACCGACGTAGCAACACGGGGGTCGAACTCGGCGCCGTTCATCTGGTACATGCAGCATCCCAGATCTGGACACATGGTGACATACATAGTCAAGGTCCATGCATAATAATGTTGTGCTCAAATATGGCAGTCAGTAATACTGTGCAGCAAATAGTACTACTTCGGTATAGAGGAAGTAAAATAATCGGCTTATTATATATAGCCACTCTTGGCTACATGGATGAGATAGTAAGACATGGAAAAACAGAAATGGTGGTAGCTAGTGGGTTCAAGTCTTCAAGGGCCTAGCTAGCTATACGCGTCCTCCAAGGTAAAAAGTACTCCTACTGGTACTACTAAGTATACTACTATTAAAACAATGAAAGAGAAGGTGAGAGGGTTAAAAAATGGAATACCTAGGTAGATGGTGACGGTCCGATCGTGATAGATTGTGTGACCATGTTGCACATCAGTGGTACCATGGGTAACGACTGCTAAGATATTTGATCCCCACATGCCAAAGTCAGCTACAAGGTTCCAGGTTAGACCGAATCCCTGATGCAAATGCACATCCAAGATCGGCGATCTTATTTTGATCGGGGGATGACTGGTCCCGGCAAAATAATGGCGTACCGTTAGGGATGCAAATGATGGTTTGTGCATTCCGTTTGTAATCTCCCGTACCGTAGGATGGCAAGCAGATGAAACAAGTCCCCTGGCTTGTCACCGCGAAGATGCGGCCTAGATGGCGCACGGCGTCTTCGAACGGGTAGGGGTACAAATCTGCCGTCGCCAACATGTGCCAGACTCTGCCATTACTGCGTCTTGCATTGATGGCAATCCTTATATCAAACACCGCAATGAGATAGTAATCGTCGTAGCCGTGTCGCTTGGTCGGTGGGTCCACAATTCCTATGTTCTTCAATCTCATGTAGGCATCATCATACATATTCAAGCCCAGCCAGTCCGGAAGGCCGATCCCAATGGTGGAGAAGGGGTCTACCAGAACGGCCGCACTACTGTGGATGTTGAACAAAATGATGGTGGTATCTGGCAGGAGGTATGCAAGCCAATCTTCATTGGCACCGACCCAGACCTATATATAAGACGGTGGGCAGCGAAGAAATTACGGGATGGAAATGGAATAACTACGTACTACATGATCAAACTCCATTACTGACCTGCTCATCGGACAAAATCCGACTACCTCTCAACATCGGCAACTCTAGCGGAGTCAACGTGCAACAATGGCCAGGGAGCGGTGGACTGTTCGAAGGATTGTCCCATAGAAGAACCTTCTCCTCAAGGATGCATGGAAGACCACCAAGCATGGCCTTTTCCCAAGCCTGTTTAAGCAGCGTCTTGAAAAAGTTGGTGCAGGAAGCACCGAGTCTTGCGGCGGTGAGGACGTCGGAGCGGCGTGCGATTTCTCCCAGAGGATCGTCGTCCAAGGTTTCCCAGCCCCGACAAGGGGGAGAACCTCCTAGCGAATCCATGGGAGCAGCGAGGAACTGCCTTCTCTTCGGGGGGAGGGGAACTGGCAAGGAGGATATAAGAGCGTAGTAACCGCAGGGCCTCGTCCCTTCCAACTGTAGATCGTTCCTCAGCGAAGGGGTGAGTCTATTATTTACTACTACCTCCGTCCTAGTTTATAGGTCCCCTTTGTAGTTTGTGCCAAATTTTGACTAAAGATTTAACTAACAAAATGTTAATGCATGTCAAGAAAAAATGTCTCATTGGATTCGTATTTGAACATAGTTTTCAACAATATAATGTTTGGTGACATGCATGAACATTTTGTTAGTTTAATCTATGGTCAAAATTTGGCACAAAATACAATAAGGACCAATAAACCCGGACGGAGGTAGTACTAGTACTAGCATTATGGAACGTTATGGGATTGCATTATACTATAAATAATAGCACTAGTAAGAAATTTTTGGCACTATGTAGTAGTTTTTGGCGTGGATTAAGAAATTTTGGGTATGTTTTTGCCATTTTTTATACACGCCAACTAGTGTCAAAAAATGTCTTACATTATGTGACAGAGGAGTATGTACTCGTACTGTAGCAGTACCAGTACTACTTTTCTCAACTAGTAGTGCGATGTACTGTACTTCTAGTCTAGTCTAGTATAGTGCACCAGTTTTGAACTCTTGAATCTCAGGGCCAAGGAGCTATAGTTGGAAGTGGAGGGTACTACTGTTCTCTAGAACCACCGTTGTACTATCAATGCAGGGGAAGTACACCTGCGTAGTGGCCTAGTGGGTACTCTCGGTGCTATATTCAGCCACTCCTCTCACGTAGGAGTAGCTGGCCTACTCAGCCGCTCCTCTCACGCACACACTAGCAGCCTATTTATCAGCGACAGTTACTGCGGGGGCAGAACATTTGAGTTATTTGATACAGCGAGACTAGGCTTTTCGCTTCCATTTGTGGAGGTGTAATGGATCTCGTTGAACTTTGTTAGTAGTTCCTTCTTTATGAATGAGATGAAGCAAAGCTTTTGCCTCCGTTTAAAAATAACATGTCAAGAGGAATTTGTTTTATAGTAGAGCCGATAATGGAGTGAAGTCCATGTGTGCAATGCCACAAGCTACAGAGTAGTACTAGAGCACTTTACGTACGGAGCCATATTGCACAGTTCCCAATGCCCCGCCAGGCTTTTCTGGCTCCTCGGGCTTAATTGGGAGGTGCTAGTTTAAATATGCTACTAGCTGATGAGGAAGATGCAAGCAAGGTGCGGCTAGGGCGAGCACGCGAGCCACGGGATGCTGGGAAGGAAAACCCGTTCACGTGGCTAGGCTGTCGAGTGCACCCAGATTGTGGGGCCGCACGTCCGTTCAACTTCAGAACTCAAACTACCCATGTAAAATATGGCTCGCAGCGAAGTGTAGTAGTACTATTTAAAAAAAAAGGCCGCCGCCGTGCGTTCTGCCGGGATCGAACACTCAAAACGAGGTATACACTCCGGCGACCACTAGTAGTACTCGTTGGAGTACAACGCAACCTAGAATCGCCTTTTGTCGCTAGTAGTACGTACATTGTTCCTTACAAGAAACCCCTAATACTGCAAGAAACCACTAAAATGCCAAGAAACTACTACCACTTGCATACGTGGTAGACTTAAGATAAGACTACCTTATCAACCATTGTACATGCTCTTACCAACAAAAATCCTCGAGTGACCTCCTACCTCCTGCCCGTCCACCTAGTCATCCTCGGCCATGGGACGCAGCTACCGCCGCCGGCAGAAGGCGAGGTCAAAACCACCTGCGGTGCGGAGCCCATGTTGCGGCAGCCCGGATGCCAGCTCCGTCCGGCGCTCGCGGCCGCTAGCTAGCCAAGATAGCTCCGTCCAGCTGCTTGTCTGCAAGGTTTGCTAGCTAGATAGGCACGGCAGCGCGGCGGCTTGCTCGCGCGCACCGCGCTCAGGCCAGCGATCTGGCTCGAGCGAAGGCCAGCACGGCGGCTTGCTTGCTCGTGAGTCACGCTCGGGCTAGCCTGCCAACCCGCGCAGAGGCCAGCGCGGCGTCCGGCCCATGCGGCAGAGCGGCGGCCAACTTGCTCATCACCGACGCCACCGATGAACACGCATCAGTACTGTTTGAAGTAATGTTTAGGAAAAATAATGATTTGAGGGGGAATTACAGGATAGAAGGTCAGATGTGGGTCCCTCGTGTCAACGGTCAAACAAAATGTGTTGGTTTAAGCTGCCTCATCAGCACGGACGTGTGGGCCAACCCTGTCATAAATGGGTTTAAACGAACCTATTCGGCAGGAGTACTAGGTAGTAGTTTTTGGCGTGGATTAAGAAATTTTGGGTATGTTTTTGCTATTTTTAGTACAATAGATTTTCCTAGGGCTGGTTGAAAGTTGTAGTTTTTTTTTAAATACTCATCATATTGTAAGTACGAGTGAAAGTTAAGCTTTGGAAGCCAATAAGCAAGGCTAGTTACATAGTGCATATGTGTACATGATTGAAAGTAAATATCAACCATGAGTGACTAATATCTTGATGGAAAACTCGAAACTATGGAATACTAGGAAAAAAGGCATGGTTGGAAATACTAGCAATGTTCATGTCCGTTGCAACGAATCATAATTAGAACACTACAAGAAATATGTCAACTTGTGACCAGCACAATTGGTCACTGAATGGTCACCGTTTTCAATTTGTGACCTTTTTGTGACCAAAAACATAAGGTCAAAAGCTGGCGGTCGTAAACTAACTATAGCGACCTTTCTTCTGGAATGGACGTAGACGTTTATGACAAAAATACATCTACTGTGGCGTTTTGGTCACTAGCAGCCTCCCCAGGCCACATAGGCATCCGACGTGGCAATCTGATATGGCAGAAGAATCAGCCCGGTCCAATTCAGCGTTTTACATGGGCCTAGCCCAACAATTCGGCCTTTCTATATTTTTTCCCTGTGCTTTTACTAGCTACATGGGCCTGGCCCAAGAATTCGGCCTTTTTATTTTCTAGGCCATGGCCTTTTTTATTTTTTTTCCAAAAGATGAGCCCACTAGTGAGATGGGACCTAGTTGTCAGGTTCTAACAAGTGGGTCCCAGTTGTCACTGTTATATTCTTCAGATCTCAATTTTCCAGTAAATAAATAACAATATTTAAATCCGAACAGAGAGAAAACAAAATGCTTCAAACAGAGCATGACTAATCAGGAAAAATATGGTACACATCATGAATACAATCAGAAAGAGCCAAACTTCGCACATTATTACAATCAAACTTGTTCATCCTGGTAACAAAGCAAGGACGGTTCATCCTGGTAACACATTATTACTGAAAAATATGGTTCACATCAAGATTACAAAAAAAATGTTCACATCAGGTAACACAACTCTCACCAGATAACTAGCTCAAATGCTTCTCCCAACTTGTTCATCTCTGACCTCACGACAAAACATGAATGAAGGCCAGCATCTGCAAGTTATCAAGAAAAATGGGTAGAAGAAGCAAAATGCGACATTTTTACCATTTAAGCATAGAAGAACAGGGTCAACAACATTTCAATCTTCGAAAATGAACCAGGATTTCAATCTTTGAACAGCAAAAAATTGATACAGTAGATCATTTGCGGTTTAAAACAACCCCTAAGCAGAGACATGTTGACACATTCATTTGGCAACATCTGTAGAAATTGAACCTCATAAACATGCAATGTGGAATTTGTATCTCAAAGAAGTATACATACTTATCAGGTTTAATTAGCACATAAACATGCAATGTGGAATTTGTATCTCAAAGAAGTATACATACTTATCAGGTTTAATTAGCACACATAAGCCAAATGCTAGTACCTCTGATTAGTACACAAGATAGGATTCAACAAAGGAAACAAGAAGGTGGCTACAGTACAAAACTAAGCTCATCACATAGAATAAAATGATATTAAAAGTAAGCTCAGCATAAGCGTATGAGTTTTTTTGGCACCACCAGATCAAACATAGCAACGCCAGAATAATCATATGAATCATCATTTGCTCAGCCCATCTTCCAAGGGCAACTTCTTCATCATTCTAGGTAAATTAAGATGTTAAATGAGTAAAACTAGAAGTATGCTACAATCATATGGTACTGGTTAAAAAATGTGACTAGAGGACTACACTTGAAAACATCACTTGCAATGCCTACTGGAAGGAGCAAGTGTATAGAAGAACACAAACATTTGACAGGCTGGCCATCAGTCTTTAAAACCTTAATTTTGTATTCCTCAAAGAGAATCTCAGGAATATGTTGTTGTAGCATCATCTGACTAGCCAATCCATCATTAACACATGTGCACACACAAAGTAGAGAACGATTTGAAATCAAGTGCAAGAATTGCAGTAGCACATACAACTAACATGTTACGGTTTGTGGGTGATGGGGAAAATGCATGTGAAGTGCAATCACAGAGGGGTGTGTACAATACACACCATCTTTGCACTACTAGAAAAAGGGCTATAGATGGGATGGACACTAATGGCGCACTGTACATGTGGTGCGTCATTACTAAATACTAATGGCGCACCATGTGTTAGTGCGCCATTAGTGTGCAAATACTAATGACGCACCACATCCCACGGTGCGCCATTAGTAAAAAAAATTATAATTTTTTTAGAACTACTAATGGCGCACCGTGGGAGTGGTGCGCCATTACTAATTTCAACTACTAATGGCGCACCA
>NC_041391.1:102996847-103035291 GCF_002162155.2 Triticum dicoccoides | reverse complement strand
AGAAAATGATGGAAATGTCAAAAAAGTAAAAGAAAATAAGTTTCCCATGTGATATGTGGTCTAGTTGATGGGAAAATTTGCAAATGTGAATTTCGACTTTATTTGCAAAATCTCTCTGGAATTTGTAAATATGGGCATAACTTTTGCATACTAACTCGGATGAAAAAGTTTTTTATATGAAAAATCATCTACTCGAAAAGTTGCATCCAAATTTAATGGGGGGGGACCCCGTTAAACATTTTCAAAATCCTCAAAAACCAAACAGAAAAAAAGTTACGGGCCTTTTAAGATCTGGAGAGGCAAAAAAATTCAAACTTACTAATGGCGCACCTGCCCATGGTGCGCCATTAGTATCTTCGCGCCTTCAAAATTCAAAATAAATCAAATAAATAAAAAAAGTTACTAATGGCACACCTGCCCGTGGTGCGCCATTAGTATTTTCCCGCCTTCAAAATTCAAAATAAATCAAAAAAATAAAATAAAGTTACTAATGGCGCACCTGCCCGCGGTGCGCCATTAGTATGCCGTATATATGGCTGGGCGTGTCCTCTCCTCCTTACCTCTTCATTCTTCTCCTCCACTCCACCTCTCCTCCACTCCACCTCTCCTCCACTCCTCCACTCCATCTTCCCTTCTCTCCTCCACCATACTACCCTTCTCCTCTCCGGTGACCTCCTCCTCCTCCTCTCCGGCGACCTCCTCCTCCTCTCCGGCGACCTCCTCCTCCCTCCTCTCCTCTCCTCCCCTCCCCTCCCCTCACGGGTTCTCCTCCCTCCTCTCCGGTGAGCTCCTCCTCCCTCCTCTCCTCCCACCCCCTCATATATGTGGCCAAGTTACCAGGAAAAATAACAAAATTTTAATACGGAAATTATTTTAAAAATGTGTTCTCAGAAACGAGCTATCATGTGTGGAGATCAATGGCTTTCAAGCCAAATGATCAATCTTATGGCCACATTCATGGCATAGTTTGTTCAAATGATCTCATATTGTGCACAAGGGTGCATATTGGAATCGCAAACAATGTTGCCTAAGGAAGTTTTCATTTTCTTTGGACGAAAAAATCATTTTCCATTTTTTGAGTGCCCAAAATGAGTTTTTTTTGTGAAAAAACTACCAAATAATTGTTGCAAATTTGGACCAAATCAATTTTATGGAATACTAGGACATATTTAATTAAATTGACAAAATGGTCGGGTGTACGTTTCAGCTGGAAGCGGGTCAAATTTGAACTGCGGCTGCCTCATAGTTTGCTATTTATTTTTTCCAAAAATCATTTCTAGGTACAAAAGTATCTATTTAATAAGATAAACACCAAAAAAATTCCCAGATTCAAACACTAGCTAGGAACGGTCATTCCCGCCGTCTTGACTGCATTTTGAAACGGGAATAAAAAATTCAAAAAAAATCAAAAAATTAGAAAACCTTTGCATTGAGTCATTATATGTGGCCAAGTTACCAGGAAAAATAACAAACTTGTAATACGGAAATTATTTTAAAAAAGTGTTCTCAGAAACGAGCTATCACGTGTGGAGATCAATGGCTTTCAAGCCAAATGATCAATCTTATGGCCACATTCATGGCATAGTTTGTTCAAATGATCTCATATTGTGCACAAGGGTCCATATTGGAATCGCAAACAATGTTTCCTAAGGAAGTTTTCATTTTCTTTGGACAAAAAATTCATTTTCCATTTTCTAAGTGCCTGAAAGGAGGTTTTTTTGTGAAGGACCTCCCAAATAATTGTTGCAAAATTGGACCAAATGGTTGGGTGTAAAAAGTTTTCATCCACCTCTGGTGAAAAAGACAAATTTCCGCCGATTCAGCTTGAAGTGGGTCAAATTTGAACTGCATCTCCCTCATAGTTTGCTCTTTATTTTTTCCAAAAAATCATTTCTATGTACATAGGTATCTATTTAATCAGAGAAACACCAAAAGTTTTCAAAGATTCAACCACTAGCTAGGAACGGTCAAGCCCGTCGTTTTGACCGCATTTTGAAACGGGCATAAAACATTAAAAAAATCAAAAAATTGGAAAACCTTCGCATTGTGTCATTATATGTGACCAAGTTTTCAGGAAAAATAATAAACTTGTAATAAGGAAATTATTTTTAAAAAGTGTTCTCAAAAATGAGCTATCATGCGTGAAGATTCATGGCTTTCAAGCCAAATGATCAATCTTATGGCCACATTCATGGCATAGTTTGTTCAAATGATCTCATATTCTACACAAGGGTGCATCTTGGAATTCCAAACAATGTTGCCTAAGGGAGTTTTCATTTTCTTTGCATGGAAAATTCATTTTCCATTTTCTGAGTGCCCAAAATGAGTTTTTTTTTGTGAAGGACCTACCATATATTTGTTGCAAAATTGGACCTAATCAATTTTATAAAATACTATGCCATATTTAAGGCACAATTGACAAAATGGTTGGGTGTCAAAACTTTTGATCCACCTCTGGTGAAAAAGACAAATTCCCGTCAATTCAGTTGGAAGCAGGTCAAATTTGAACTGCAGCTGCCTCATAGTTTGCTCTTTATTTTTTCCAAAAATAATTTCTAGGTAAATAAGTATCTATTTAATCAGAAATACATGGTTTGATGGCGAGACATCGAGGTTTGGACGGGGGCCGAGGGCCCCAACTCTAGAGCGCGTAAGCTCGCATGCCCGCCGCGTGACCGTGGCGTTGCCATGTGTTCAGGGCGGCCTGGGAATGTCTAGTGGGTTGGGCACTCCCCAGGTAGGTGCTAGGAAGAAAATCACAACATAATATTCTCACGAGGAGAACGATCGATGCTCAAACATGAATAAGCAGCCAAGTGTTTGATTTGCGGTACGGGAAATGCACATGGCTAATGGGCGTGAGTTTTGGCTGAGGATGATCATTTACTCATAAGACCGTCTTCACAAATTTTCACCTCAAAAGGAGGAGCCTAGGTGGTACTTGCTTTGCAAAGTACCACACTAGACATAAATACGAATGTTGAAGCTGGGCTCAAAATAATGAATGGATTGAGCTGGAACTTGGTGGAGGATGGTTATTTGGGCATAAGAAAGCACTGTAGAAAATGGATACCATTTGGACATGCCAAAGTGGTACTTCCTTCACAAAGTGCTGCTTTGAATACGATAGGAAAATGAATATTGTTGAGTTATTTTTGAACTAGGCAAGGAAGGTTTTTGACATATTTGATGAAGATATCATCCAAACAATTTATGAGAATTTTTTGAGAATTTTTTGAATAACAGAAATATAGGTTGCTTCACAACCTAGGGCAAAAATTCACACATGGACATGACACATAGGCAAAACTGATGAGATGGCGCCTAGTCATCACAACCCACCACAATCTACAAGATTATGACCATCTATATTGGTCATTAACAACTAGAAATAAGGCAGCGGACCTGCACTGTTTGCTTTGTGACCATTTCGTGTAAGGAAATTACAACCTTTCTGACCAAAATGGTCGCAATGGTTTAGGGTTTGGAGCCCCCGAACAGCTTTTGACCAATTGGTCTCAAATGGTCATAGATCTATGACCAATTCTTCCAGGGTCACTAACAGAAGGTCACTAGTTGACATATTTCTTGTAGTGGAATAATACTTATTCACAAACTTGGTACAAAATACTCTAATTTTGATATACATATGTTTCAATTAGAATATATTCCTTGGGCTGCTTTGGTGAGGTCAGGGAGGGATGTGGTTGGTTTTAAGATACTATTTATGGGTTTTTCTGCAAATTGGTAGACAGGTGGGATGTTGTTGAGAAAAGGCAACAATTTACCTCACAATCGTTAGATGTAGATCTAATGGTTAGAAACGACGGATGGCAGACACACCAGCATCACCAACTTAGTCTTGTGTAGGAGTACCAGCAAGATCCGTGCATTGCAAGGAACATCAAGATGCATTTTTTATAAAACACTTGTTGTGATTGACCCTTGCGGGAGTAATCCCATGTGTAAAAACTAATGATATCTCGAGAAATATGAGATAAGGTGAAGAGGAGTGGGGTGTGGTGGTGGTTGGTGGTCGGACTGAGCGGAGGCATGGGTATTGACAACGCCGACAGCAGCCACCAGGCCAGTTTATTCCAGAGGCTTCCTTTCTTAATTGCTCAACCATGAGGTTTGTTGGAGATAGGGATGAACGAGGGAAGGCCTTGTCTGCAAATTTGGAGAGGGGTGCGGGTATCTTTTAGTTTAATTTCCATCCGTCAGATATAGATCGGACGGTCTATATTGCAAGATGGCACACGTACCGTCATCACCACCTCGGTTTTTTATAAGAGAAGAAATATAAGTATGGAGATACAAACGTATTATCGATACTTGCTTCCATAAACTAGCATCTACATTCTATTCAATGCCTCGACATGTGGGGCCTTAGCACAATGACTTCTCGACTATGTAAAACAAAGATTTTCCTGTCGCCGATAAGGAGGGGGTGACGGCGGCGCGCTTTTTGGCTTGCTCTAGTCCTAGTAGTCATACTAGGTGGTCTAAGCACGTGTAGATTTATTCTTTTTCATGTCTCGTGTTCACCGTACTACCATGACTGTTGATGAATAGATGGTAAGTTATTCACGGGGAAACCCTTGATGAGCGTGTTTGCGAGAGAGAGAGAGAGAGAGTGTGCGTGTGTGATATGTTAGAGACTAAGGCAATGATAACAGATTCTTTGTGTCTATGTGTGTGGAGGATAGAGAGAGACATGTACATGGGGCTTTGTGTTGTGTAACATGGAGACAAATATACATAATTAGAGAGTGAGTGTGTGAGATACACATGCAGACATGGGAGAGATGAGGATCCAGATAAATGGGTGTTTGTGCGTGTTTGTGTGTGTTTGTGCACGCGTTTGTGTGTGAGAGGGAGAGAGTGTACGTGGAGTAGAGAGACCACTGATGATGTAAACCTAGTATAAGGGAAGGGGGAATGGTGTGACATGTGTAGTAGCGGGATAGCACGGGTGCGGGCTAGGGGAGCAGGCTATTTGGAAGAGACATCGAGTGTGTGTGTGGGAGAGGGGTGTGAGATTGAGAGAAAGAGAGACCTAGCTACGGAGAGAGAGAGAGAGAGAGAGGAAGAGAGGGGGCGAGAGGGGTCGTTTGTATCCATAAATGGCATATAGATAGGGAGACAATGTTGATGTTGTCTGAAATTGGCCTATGAACGAGACACAAGGGAAGCGAGTCATCGTGTGTGTGATAGGGACTTCATGAGAGATCTAGAATAGATGGTGTAGAGAACAATGTGCGAAATCGAGAACGATTATACATTAGGGGGCTATGCAAAGAGTCACGACATATATGTATGCAGGGAAGGAGCTGGGGCGGGTCCGCATGTGTGAGAGATAGAAAGAAGAGAGTGGTGCACAAGGAGACAAAGTGTGCTTGTTTGCAGTCGGGTGGTGTGTGAGGTGAGTGCGTGAGAACCACATAACTAGGGAGATACACGTTTGGGGGCGACGTTTTGTGTGTATGGGAAATATACACTCTACATAGTGCGTGTTCTTGGGTAAGAGAGAGAGCGGGAGACCTAGAGAGTGAGGGAAGAGATGTGTGCATGCCCGAGAGACAAAGTGATAGATACCTATGTTGGGGTCTGGACTTTACAAGAGAGAGGGGTGTTAATGTGCTCGTGTGTTGGTGTTTGGGGAGAGAGAACGACTTATGTATGCGTGTGTGTGGTGGTTGTGGTAGGGGGGGGTTGACTTCAGATAAAGAGTGAGGTGTCTACATTTGAGGGACTTTAGCGTAATTGAGATATTGTGCACTCATGGTTGATCCATTTGTTTCATAGTTTGTACTATGAGATAATGATACTTTTGAACATGCGTGATATACCTTGATGTACCAGAATTACAAACATAAGATTGGAATTTTGGAATTCGACTCCATCATTAGTTTTTGTAATTCATTTAAACGGAGGTACATTTTTTAAGCCGGGATTTCGTGATTTCAAATTCATACATCAAACCTAGAGATATACACATACGGGCATGTTCAAACTTTATAAACATCCAATTTATTCATACACATACACATTTTTGCTTTTGTCATCATATGTAGGATAAACACATTTGGAATTTCATTTGAATTGGACCATATGATGGTATTTGCTTGTAGTAGCTCAATGATCCATATTTGAATTGAATGGACAATCTAAGTTTCGAGTTGGAGACATTGATTTTCAAAACTTGCACATTTTTTTGCGTGCAAAACAAACAAATTGTCGGCCAGGATATCATAGTCGGCCGTACGAGAGCAGAATACTTATAATTTTAGGCTCCAAAAGCTTTCAAACTTCCCGCTCACATCAAAATATCACGCACCCAAAAGTTTAGCCCTGTGATATTCCTGTTTTACCCCTGCCACATGAACGGAAAAGGGCTACTTTGGTAACTCCATTGTTTTCCACTCTTTGCCCCCAACATTCTTCCCCATAGCCGCTCCCCTTCCCCTTCCCGACTCCCAACCACGGCTAGCCGCTGAATCTAGTCCTCCGCCGCAGCGGTAGACCTCACACCCCGCCGGATCTACCTTCCGCACCTTGGAACCCCCAACTGCCAACTCACCACTTCACCGGAGCCGCTTCAGCGACTCGCTTGTCCACCGCTCCAGATCTCCTTGACCGCCATCATGGTCCACCGCACTGGATCTGCTTAACCGGCGCCCTCCACCACAGCATAGGCCCTTCACTAACTCCCACGTCCGCCCCTTCGCTGGCCCTTCATACAAGCCCTCGTCTGAGGCAACAGATCCGCCTTGCCGAAAGCACTATACAACGCGTCCGCCGAAGCCTTCGTCCACTGCACCGGACCCACTCCATGGACACCATATTCAACTCCACCGGCCCTGCTTTACCAACGTCGCAGCCTCATCAGGTTATTTCGATTTGTACTCCTTCGGTTTTTCTCTTTATCATGCAACTATTCACTTACATACAGATGAGCTTTCTTGTATGTCGACAGGCGCCGCAACCGTAGCACCGGAGCAGCTTCAGCAACGGCGACAGCCGGCCGAAACTCAACCACAACACGAGCACCATCGACGATCCTTAGCTATCAAGTATGACAACGATACCCATACACCGCCGTGAATCAGGTACTATTATCCAACGACCAGTGCCTACGTTCACTTTCCTAGCATAAGCACCGCACCATTGAATTTCTTCAGGGCATCATTCAGTTTTTCATGAGATGCGTTATTCTGCTTGCACCTGCAGGTCCATACTTCTGGCAGTGAACATGTTACATGTGTTAAATTACATACCAGTGCACATATAGTTAATATGCTTTAGTTTTGTTCTGATGGCACCTGTTGGTTCCATCAGACTGCTTAATGTTCTCTATGCTTAATTACACATCAGCAAACTAGCATGTGGTTCCGCTGCTTTTTGTTGGTTTTACCCTACATTTTCTGATGCTAGCTATTACATCACTGCTCAGAACCTTTGTTCATTACTTGTTTGTGTGTTCTTGATCTTCCCAAGTTGCATGACTAATTTGATGCTTCTATTAATTATGGAGCTGCCAACCCCATCAAGCAAAATATTTGTTCTTTTGGCGCTGGCACCTCAAACAAGCATAAAAATAGAGGGAAGCAGATATATCGTCATGTATGCACACACCCTTCTTTCATTAGTTTAGATGAACCATTGATGATCAATTCGGACCAGTGCATGCGATTAAAATTAATTTTACCTAAATAGATGGTGCATAATAAACTACAACAACTAGATTTGCAACCATGGGATGCTGAAGATATCTTCAAAGAACATTGCAACAGCAGCTAGGCTTCACAGCAACATATGGTAAGCCAGTGTGTTTTAGTACATTTTAAATGTAATGCGAGTGGGCTGCTTTCTTGGCTTGTGCCCTCAACGTGTAATCCTACCGAATTACAAATAGTTCAGTTGTCTGCTTTGTTGTATTGCTTGATTAGAATGCTTGTTTGTTGTTACATTATACCTGAGTTGGCCAATATGTCAGCAGTGCCTGCTGTACTATCATAAAGAAATGCATGGCTATTTCATTTGAGTCCTTAACTTTTCCTCTCAACTTCATCACAAGACTGTCTTCGTAGTTTATATGAGGCCACACTGTTAAGTGCTTTCTCAGATTATTTCAACTGCTTAGATGCCTTGGCAACTTAAATATAGCGGTTGTACACTCCCTTTCAACTTTCATCTTACCATTTTAATTTCTTTTCGGCTGATGCTGCTTCAAACCATTTAAATGTAGTTTGCCATGCTCGGCAATAATTCGTCCGTCGTTTACCATGTAAGTTTACTGCCTGGATCATACGATAACTATCTCTTACTTATGTCCAGCGGAAACCTTTCAGGATGCCGTTCAGACTAGGACACAATGTACAACCCCAGAATCTATTTGTGGAAGCAGTGCGCCATCCATGTTACCAGATGGTAGTAGTTCAGAGGCAACACCGCCGGAGAGAAGTATGAGCACAGATATTATAGTGCTTGAGGCTCTACTAGAGGCAGAAAGAGATGGTGTGGCTGCCATGAATGAGGTAATCTTTATCTCGAGGCTGGAAATTACGTAATTAGCGGCACGCATTATGCAAGCAACCCAAGAATTGGAGGAAGTAAGAAAGTTGCATTTGAAGACGGAGGAGGTCCTGCTGTTTCTGCTATCTGAAGCCCAAGGTAATCCCCGTTCTTCTTTAGATACCAGTTGAAATTGTCATTAGATTATTGTACTTGCATGTTGTGTCATGTCTCTAAATGGACTATGTTGGAAGACCCCCTATGTTGTCCGGAATTCCATGTTGTCCATGTGTTGTAATGATCCGAATTTTTTAGGCGAGGTAATCCTCAGTACTTGTATGATTGACATAAGGTGAACTATTTTCATGTGAGCATATTGTATTGGATGAAATAACTGTTTGAATCAGAGTGTATCCAACCTACTAAATTCGAAGATCATGGTATTTCTAAATCATAATCATATATAAAGGTGGAATAAATCTTTGTTGTGGTTTTGAATAAATAAATAACAAAACATATAATTATCTGTGGATATTCGTAATCGAATACAAACTGGATTTGAATTTTGTTTGCCAGGTCCCAGGGCAAACGTGAATGCTAATTCTCCAAAGTTTTGAACGAAGCGGCTAAACACCCACTATAATATGTGGGCTGCCTGAAGCAAGTGTTTGCGAGATGGAAATTACTGTCTACCCCTGACACTTGACATCCTTATCGACCGGATTTAAACTGCTGTCGATAGGTGTAGACTAGTAACTTCAATCAGACGTGACACGACGGCCTCTGAGCCCATTCAGACACGGTGGGCGCCAGACGTGGGCGGCAAAACACATTTGGTTCAAGCTCGTCCGAAAGACATGTGTTTCTTCCTCCATTTCGCCATTCATACATGGTGGGCGGCAAAACAAACTCTCCTCGTCTGAAATCGATGTAGGCTAATATTTTAAATAGGGGCAGATGTGTAACTTCGATCAGATGTGACACAACCGCCCTACCTGTCAGCCCCGTTCATACACCGTGGGCGCCAATCGTGGGCGGAAAAACACCCTTTACTCGCCCGAAATAGTTACCGGCAAATATTTGGGAGATGCGAGATTACCGTCCTATCCCCAACCGATGCGATGTCTGAAACTTTAAACGGGGGATAAGTTCGTAACTTTCCCCCATTTCAGAGAAGCGCGTCCCAAAGTTTGAGATCGCCCCCCTCCCCTCCATTTCCCGATTCATACACCGTCGGTGGCACGACAACCTCCGCACTGCGGCCAGCCTCCTCTATCCGCCACCCCATCCTCCACCTTGCTGGAGCCGCTACCCCTACCCCGTCGTCCACTGCAAGATATGGACGTCTCTCGTCCAGGCGCTGGACCAGGATCCTTTCATCGCCTCATCTCGCTTCATCGGCGCCGTCGTCCATGTTGCCGTTACTGCTCCTACGACCGCCTCGTCCACGGCAACAGGATATATCCCCCGACCCAGCCGTCTGCCGTCTAAAGTTTTCTTCCCCGCCGCCGACAGCCATCGCACCTGCAGCACCCTCAACATATTACCATAGGCCTACACATCGTCGCAAGAGAGGTGGTACTCTTCCATATGTTCTTAAGTTATTGATCTCACCCGGACAATAGATTGTAATTTGTTTACTTTCTTTTCTTGTCCGTACCAAATCGTAGTGGCTAGTTGAAAGCTAACATTGGTTGCGAAGTAGCTTTGTCCGGTTTGCACCTTCAGATCCGCCATGGCACAGGCACTATACTCTTAAAGCTTACGGTTTCCCCCCTTTATATTCACTACCATCATTGTAGGTACTTCGTGTCGTGCTAGCACTGCTCCTCAAGACCTCAACCCAAAGCTTACGTGTTCAAATACGAGTCTGATATGATGCTCATATCACTAAAACAGAGAACATTTAATTGGTCACCTAATGTTCCTATATTCGTTTCGAAAAGCATGTGCGCCACCCACTGGTCCAGCTAGTTCCACTTTCCTGATTTTTCTCTTAATGCTTAGGGTTTTCCCCTTTTATCTACTCTACTATGATCTCCGTAGGTGCTTTCTGTTGTACTAGCATTACTCCACCCTTCAAGCTAAACAACACAACACTCAGAATTCGAAAGCTTAGTTGTTCAAATATGATTGTGATATGATACTGATATTAGTTAACCGACACATTTAATTGGTTAGCTAAAGGTCCCACTTGAGTTTCCAAATGCCTGTCGCAACACATAGAGAGATAGCACAATTGCATTTCTTTGTCACTTGTTGACCGTACTTTCTTGTCCATACCAAATCTTAGTTGTTATTTCAAAGCAAACATTGGATGCTAACTACCCTTTGCGCAGTTTGCAGCTTCAGATCTGCCATCCCACTGCCACGGTCAACACTGTACTGATCATGCTTATGTTTTCCCCATTTTATGATGACCACAATCAGCCTACGTGGTTCGTGTCGTAATAGCACTGCTCCACCCATCAAGCTAAACAAGCTTAGTTGTACAAATTCATATCTGATATTATTGCTGATATTAGTAAAACTGAGAGATGTTTAATTGGTTAGCTAAATGTTCCTACTTTAGTTTCGAAATGCATGTGAGCCACATATGGAGAGACCGGAAAGAATTGTATTTCTCTGTGCGCTCTGGTTCATCATGGGTGGCCAACCGACATTGTATTGAAAGACTTGTAATATCAATCTGCTTGCTCTTCTGCTCTTCTTTAAGATGATACTCTTCTCTTGCGGTCGACTGGTCAGGTCGAGTTGTTCTCCCTTAGTATATTTTGAATCTGTTAGGTCAGGTCGATTTGTTCTTCTTTACTATATGTTGAAGCTATCATCTGCAAAGATTCATCACTTCTGGAGCTCTCATATTTTGAGGAGTAGGCCACATTATATTAATGCACATAACAAACTACAGCATGCATGGCATCTTTTAAAAGAATTGCAGAGATAGCACAAAGGGGTTTACAGGGAGGCAGTATTGGATTAGAATCACTTATGTATTACAAAGAAAATCTCACTTGTTTTTATGTTTTCATGCATGCTAGATATTGAACATTATCAAAATGAATATGAGAATGGGCGCACGAGAGGAATATTGCGGAACGATCAACTGGCTAACAAACTTGGCATGGTGGAGGATGGCCTATCTTATTCACCCATCAAGGTGCTTGCTCTAACTTTGCAAAGTTGTATTGGTCGCACATATTTTGCATCTGACCTCTTGCATTTCTTCTACTTTGTTACACCATCTGCTTAGTTTAAGCATCATATATGAGTATATGCCATAACTATCCATTTTCGGTACCTATTCCATGTGTCGTCACACTATGTTTTTCCAGTCAAATGTTGTTCTTTCGTGATAGATGTCAAAAGGAAGAGGGTGAGTGCAGATCCTCAAGGAGTACAAACTAGGTATTTGGAAAAGGTAGTGGTACCTGTTAAATCAGATAGATCAGCAGCCACAGAAAACACAGGCCCAACTGTACCACACTTTACCCCTACTCCAGTGGACAAACCCCTATTAGAACTGCTGGGAGCCCAGCGTCAGGTACTGTCTATTGTATCAATTCAAAATTTGAACTCCTAAATTTCTGCTTGTGCCTTACCTTCTCTCTTGTACGAAAACTAATTTCAGATGAATCTCCTTGCTCAAAGGATCATACGATCTCAAAACAATAATGGGCTCTGCATTGCTCTTGTCAGTACCTCTCCCCCTTTTGCCTTGTAAGGGCTGTACTTAATTAATTGCTATTTGATTATGTATCATTAGTCTGCACCTGAGCTTCATTATCCTCTGTTTCTTCCAATATTATTTTATCTATATTTACTCTTTGCAAAATGTAGAATAATGGCAACGCTTATAAATAATTTTCTTTGGGGAATTTATTGAATTATCCTTCCATCAACATGGAGAAGGGCTTTTTCCAGCCCGTGTTAACATGTAATGTAAGTTCATCATTCTCAAGCCTTCAAACTTTGTTCTAGTATAGATTTGGATAGGCATCATTGCCTCCACTACAGTTTGCTTTCCTGTTTACATTTGATTGGATGTTTGCAACAAGTACCAGTTTCAAAGTGTAGTTTTAAAAACATGTTCCTTATGCAGAACAGATCCATTTATTTGCTTATATAATTGTGAAACCTGTTACGTGTCTCCTTGTTTCTCTTTCAGAGTCGTATCTCTTACGCCAGGCAGAACTTTAGGGAAGATAGTGAGCCAAACCATCTTGAGGACAGCGATATGACCCCAAGGTCCTTTCTTGATGAAAACAATGAGTTGAAGCTACTCACTGATAATCCCCAAGTGCAAGGAATCATCGTAGCAATTCCCAAAGGTGGAAGTGATAAGTATGGAGTGTCGAACCCACAAGGAGCTAAAGGTAAGATCAATATTCTCTCAAGCCCTATCTGCCACTGATACGACTCTACGTGCACCGAATGTTTGCTTCCAACTAGAAACAAGAAATAAAACTTTGTTGTGGGTATAGAGAGGATAACTTTGTATGATATCGAAGAGCTAAAATATAAAAGTAGGTGCTGTTATCGTAAAGTTTGAATATATTACTAAATAATATAAATAGAGAGTGTGGAATAATGGTGGATCGGTGTGCGGAATTGTCCTAAGCAATTGTTAACAAGACCGGTAATGACTATTGCAATTTCATATGAGGGACAGGCAAAAGCTAACATACTTTCTCTACTTGGACCATATGCACTTATGATTGGAACTCTTGCAAGCGTCCGCAAATACTAAAGATCATTAAGGTAAAATCCAACCATAGCATTAAAGCATCTAGTCCTCTTTATTCCCACACGCAACAACCCCTCTTACTCGGGTTTGTGTTTCCGTCATTCACCAACCCACTATAAGAGAATCATGAACGTATTGCAACACCCTATAGCGGGAATCCCTCACGCTTGCACGACATGGAGGGCACCATAGGATAGCATCAAAGTGAAACATACAACTCATACCAATCTAGATCGTCAATCAACCCAAAGACAAAAGATATCTACTCAAAACATCATAGGATGGCAACACATCATTGGATCATAATATGTAGCATAAAGCGCCATGTTCAAGTATGGATTACAGCGGGGTGCGGGAGAGTGGACCGCGTAAAAGAGGTGAGGATGGTGATGATGATGGTGATGTTGATGAAGACGATCACCGCGGTGATGATTCCCCTCCCGATGGCACTCTGGTGCCACCAAGAGAGAGGAGAGGTTCTCCCCCTTGTGCTTCCTCCTCCATGGCTTTCCCCCTCTGGTCCTTGGCCTTCATGGCGATGATGGCCCCTCCGAGATCCTCCTCCATGGCCTCCGGTGATGATTGAGCCCTTCGGCAGGGTGCCAGAGAGGGCCTAGATTGATTTCTCGTGGCTACAGAGGCTTGCGGCGGCGGAACTTCCGATCTAGGTTAATTCTCGAAAGTTTCAGTATTTATAGAAATTATTGGCATTGGTTTCATGTTAGGGGGTCTCCGGGCCGTCCACGAGACAGGGGGGCGCGCCCTCCCCTAGGGTCGCGCCCTCCTATCTCGTGGGCAGCCTAGAGCTCTTCTGGCCCAACTCCAATGCTCCTTGGTCTTCTTTTGGTCCATAAAAAATCCTCAAAAATTGGCACATCATTTGGACTCCGTTTGGTATCCCTTTTCTGTAATACATAAAAACAAGGAGAAAACTGAAACTGGCACTAGGCTCTAGGTCAATAGTTTAGTACCAAAAATCATATAAAATGATATATAAATGCATATAAAACACCATAGATGGGTAATATAATAGCATTAATACTTCATAAATTATAGATACGTTGGAGACGTATCAGCATCCCCAAGCTTAATTCCTGCTAGTCCTCGAGTAGGTAAATGATAAAAGAAATAATTTATGAAGTGTGAATGCTTGTAATGGCACAAGTTTGATCATAGATAATTTCAATCACCTTTTCTAGCATCAATATGTGTCATAATAGTAGCTTATATCATAAAACTTTTCATGATCAAGTAACAATCTATTCACAATGTCAAGTATGGTTCAGAAACTTCATTGAGAACTAAAAAACTATAGTCTCGGTCATTGAGGCAATTGCAATTTATCATAACATCAGAAAGAGTTAAGAATAGAGCTTTTTAGCAGGTCCACATACTCAACTATCACGCAATATTTGTGGTTATGGAGTTTCAGCCAGACACTGAGAAAGATAGGGGCTTATTGTGTTGCCTCCCAACATATTCACCTTTAGGTGATGTCAACAATAATAGCTCATGCTAACTTACATACAATTGGATATATATATCATGATCTTTCAAACACGAGGAGCTCGCCAAAGGATAAAATGAAAAAGGGAAAGTTGAGGATCACCTTGACTCAAGCATAAAGTAAAAACATAAAGTAAAAGATAGGCCCTTCGTAGAGGGAAGCAGAGGTTGTCATGCGCGTTTAGAGTTGATGCACAAAATCTTAATGCAAAAGAACGTCACTTTATATTGCCCCTTGTATGTGGACCTTTATTATGCAGTCCGTCGCTTTTATTACTTCCACAACAAGATCGTACAAAGCTTATTTTCTCTACACTAATAAGTCATACATATTTAGAGAGCAATTTTTATTTCATGCAACGATGACAACTTACTTGAAGGATCTTACTCAATCCATAGGTAGGTATGGTGGACTCTCATGGAAAAACTAGGTATAAGGACATTTGGAAGCACAAGTAGTATCTCTACTTGGTGCTAGGAATTTTTGGCTAGCATGAGGGGGAATGGCAAGCTAAACATGTTTGGAAGGTCAATGACAATATACTTTAACTGAGATGTCGGAAAACATAAACCATTACGTTGTCTTCCTTGTCCAACGTCAACTCTTTTAGCATGTCAAACTTAATGAGTGCTTCACAATCATAAAAGATGTCCAAGATATATTTGTATGTGAACCTATCTTTCCTTATTACTTCCTATTAATTGCAACGATGACCAAAACTATGTTTGCCAACTCTCAACAATTTTTATGCCTCATACTTTCTATGTGTGAAGTCATCACTAACCATGTTATAAGAATATGAAACATATAAAAAATCATATTTATGACATTCAACTTATCCAACAATTTACTCGAAGGATATACATGAAGCACATGAGTAAATGACAAACGACTCCAAAAGATATGAGTGAAGGACACTGAGTAGTCAAATAATTAACTAGCCATGGAAGGGTTCCCCCTTTTTTATTCAATAATTCAGATCCAATTATTTTATTCAAACAACAAATAAATTGACATAAAATGACATTGCAAGGATAGCACAACTCATGTGAAGAAGCAAAAGCTTAGGCTCAACCCATACTGACCGATAGTTGTTGAACAAGAGAGGTGGGATGCCTACCGGGGCATCCCGAAGCTTAGATGCTTGAGACTTCTTGAAATATTATCGTGGGATGCCTTGGTCATCCCCAAGATTGAGCTTTTATGTCTCCTTAATTCCTCTCATATCACGGTTTCTCTTTTTACCAAAAGCTTCATTCATAACAAACTCAACAAGAACTCGTGAGATGGGTTAGTATAAACCAATACAAAACCTTATAATTTTCTACTGTAACAAAGCACTAAAATTATTATTAAACATTTAATACTAATTGCCTCTGCATAATTAATACTCCTATCCTCAAATAGAATCATTAAACAAGAAAGCATACGCAAACAATGCAAACATAACAGCGATCTGCCAAAACAGCACAGTCTGTAAAGAATGCAAGAGTATCAATACTGCCCTAACTCCAAAAATTATGACCTAAAATGCCCACTGTAATACATTTATCAAATCTTAATATGCAAAAATATTCAACATTATACCATTCTCTGACTTTTCTAGGAAATTTTTGCAAGAGCGGTAAACTTTCTGTTTTCAAACAGCAACAAGTATACTAGCAAAATAAACATGGCAAAGGCTATCCTTGACTTTTTTATTGAAAATAAAGATGCAAAACATTAATCTAAATACCACCTAGAAAATACTAACCAAAGAAAATGACGCTCCAAGCAAAACACATATCATGTGGTGAATAAAAATATAGCTCCAAGTAAAGTTACCGATGAACGAAGACGAAAGAGGGGATGCCTTCCGGGGCATCCCCAAGCTTAGGCTCTTGGTTGTCCTTGAATATTACCTTGGGGTGCCTTGGGAATCCCCAAGATTAGGCTCTTGCCACTCCTTATTCCATAGTCCATTGAATCTTTACCCAAAACTTGAAAACTTCAACCACACAAAACTCAACCAAACTTCGTGAGATAGGTTAGTATGATAAAGAGTAAACCATGCACTTTGATACTGAAAAAGACAAGGTTCATAATTGTTTTCACACAATGCCTACTGTACCATATTATTTCTACAATTTATATTGAGGAATATAAGACATAGAAACTAGGAAACAAGCAAACTATGCAATGAAAACAGAATCTGTCACAAATAGAACAATCTGTAATGATCTGAACAATAACCATACTTATGCTACTCCAAAAATTATGAAATAAATTGGTGGACGTGAGGAATTTGTCTATTAATCTTCTGCTAAAAGAATCAACTCAAAATCACTCTTCTGTAAAAAAAGGACAACTAATCGCGTGAGCGCAAAGTTTCTGCTTTTTACAGCAAGATCACATTAACTTTCACCCAAGTCTTCCCAAAGGTCTTACTGGGCACTTTATTGCAACAAAAGCTATAAAACATGATTAATACAGTAGTTTAATCATGTAGACACACAAAAACAGTAAGGATAAATATTGGGTTGTCTCCCAACAAGCGCTTTTCTTTAATGCCTTTTAGCTAGGCATGATGATTTCAATGATGCTCGCATAAAAGATAAGAGTTGAAACATAAAAAGAGCATCATGAAGAATATGACTAGCATATTTAAATCTAACCCACTTACTATGCCTAGGGATTTTGTGAGCACACAATTTATAGGAACAAGAATCAACTAGCATAGGAAGGCAAAACAAGTATAAATTCAAAACTTTAAGCACATAGAGAGGAAACTTGATATTATTGCAACTCCTACAAGCACATATTCCTCCCTCATAATAATTTTTTTTCAGTAGCAACATGATAACAACTTTGTTCTCATACTCAATTGGAACCTCTTCCGAAATAGTGGAATACTAACTAAAGTTGACACTTCCAAATTCACTTTGATAAATATCGTACAGAGATTCAACACCCTCCAAGATAGTGGGATCACTAATTCCTAAAGTTGACACTCTTCCAAACCCACTTTAAATTATAGTATTATTCATACTTCAAAAGATATAAGTGAAGTTCCTCGAGCATTTTACCATTAATATAGACTAGCCAACATACAAGCTCAAAATATATAAGTGAAGTGTACAAAGCATTCTATAAAACAAATGAAGAGATATCTCATACTAGCATTAATATTAAAGGAAAATACAAACACAAAGGACACAAGTCATGTGAACAAAACAAAAACTGAGGTACACCGATATTTTGTTGAAGAAGAAAGATGGGATGCCACCGGGGCATCCCCAAGCTTAGATGCTTGAGTATCCTTTCAAATATTTACTTGGGGTGCCTTGGTCATCCCCAAGCTTGAACTCTTGTCTCTCTTTATTCCTCTCACATTGGTAACTCCTCGTTCTTCAAACACTTCATTCACAAAAACTTAAACAAAAACTTTGTGAGATCCGTTAGTGTAATAAAGCAAACTACCACTTTAAGGTACTGTAATTAACTCATTCTTTGTTTATATTGGTGTTGAACCTACTGTATTCCAACTTCTCTATGGTACATACCGCCCGATACTAGCCATAGATGCATCAAAATAAGCAAACAACACAAGAAAAACAGAATATGTTAAGAACAGGACAGTCTGTAGTAATCTGGAAGTTTAGTAAACTTATGTAACTCCAAAAATTATGAAATAAATTTTAAAATTTTAAAAATTTGTACATAAGTAATGTGCAGAAAGTTTCAGACCCATTTGACTTTCCAGTAAAAAATGTAAATTCATGAACTACAGCCAAAGTTTCTGTTTTTGTTCTGCACATAGTAAACAAGCAATCTTATCATGCTAAAACCAAAGCTTGAAATATTAATTTTATAATACAATGGTTATATACAAGGGGATAATTATTTACAGAGAAACTTCCATGAAAAATTCTACATTGTTTCCGTGAGCATGAACACAAGTGCTCAAGGTTGACCCCCACTTCTTCAATGCATAACTTTCCAATCACTTCTCTTTTTGAAAAACTTTTTAGGCATGAGAGGCAAGCAATTCATTTTTGGTATTTTCATTATTTTTAATTTTTTTGTATGTTTCACCCACAACTAAACAGGAAAAAGAGGAAAAACAAAATTTACTTAGTGAAGAAAGCAAACAAGCACACACGAGAATATCAACCCCATGCTATTGCTCCCCGGCAACGGCGCCAGAAAAGAGCTTGATAATCCCCAACTACAAGTAATCATCGTAGCAATTCCCAAAGGTGGAAGTGATAAGTATGGAGTGTCGAACCCACAAGGAGCTAAAGGTAAGATCAATATTCTCTCAAGCCCTATCTGCCACTGATACGACTCTACGTGCACCGAACGTTTGCTTCCAACTAGAAACAAGAAATAAAACTGTGTTGTGGGTATAGAGAGGATAACTTCATATGATATTGGAGAGCTAAAATATAAAAGTAAGTGCTGTTATCATAAAGTTAGAATATATTACTAAATAATATAAATAGCGAGTGTGGAATAATGGTGGATCGGTGTGCGGAATTTTCCTAAGCAATTATTAACAAGAACGGTAATAACTATTACAATTCCATATGAGGGAGATGCAAAAGCTAACATACTTTCTCTACTTGGATCATATGCACTTATGATTGGAACTCTAGCAAGCGTCCACAAATACTAAAGATCATTAAGGTAAAACCCAACCATAGAATTAAAGCATCTAGTCCTCTTTATTCCCATACGCAACAACCCCTCTTACTCAGGTTTGTGTTTCCGTCACTCACCAACCCACTATAAGCGAATCATGAACGTATTGCAACACCCTACAGCGTGAATCCCTCATGCTTGCGCGACACGGAGGGCACCATAGGATAGAATCAAAGTGAAACATACAACTCATACCAATCTAGATCATCAATCAACCCAAAGACAAAAGATATCTACTCAAAACATCAAAGGATGGCAACACATCATTGGATCATAATATGTAGCATAAAGCACCATGTTCAAGTAGGGATTACAGCGGGGTGCGGGAGAGTGGACCGCGTAAAAGAGGTGAGGATGGTGATGATGATGGTGATGTTGAGGAAGACGATCACCGCGGCGATGATTCCCCTCCCGATGGCACTCTGGTGCCACCAAGAGAGAGGAGGAGAGGTTCTCCCCCTTATGCTTCCTCCTCCATGGCTTTTCCCCTCTGGTCCTTGGCCTTCATGGCGATGATGGCCCCTCCGAGATCCTCCTCCACGGCCTCCGGTGATGATGGCCCCCTCCGGCAGGGTGCCAGAGAGGGCCTAGATTGATTTCTCGTGGCTATAGAGGCTTGCGGCGGCGGAACTTCCGATCTAGGTTAATTCCCGAAAGTTTTAGTATTTATAGGAATTATTGGCATTGGTTTCACGTCAGGGGGGTCTCCGGGCCGTTCACGAGATAGGCCCCCCTAGGGGCGCGCCCTCCTATCTTGTGGGCAGCCCGGAGCTCTTCTGGCCCAACTCTGATGCTCGGTGGTCTTCTTTTGGTCCATAAAAAATCCTCCAAAATTGGCACGTCATTTGGTTTCCGTTGGGTATCCCTTTTCTGTAAAACACAAAAACAAGGAGAAAACAGAAACTCGCACTGGGCTCTAGGTCAATAGGTTAGTCCCAAAAATCATATAAAATGATATATAAATGCATATAAAACACCATAGATGGGTAATATAATAGCATGAATACTTCATAAATTATAGATACGTTGGAGACGTATCACTCACCAGCAGGTGTGAGACAACCTCTGTGCAGTTGCTGCCTCAATCAGTTCGACTTCTTCAGTCTCAACTTAAAGCGGAAAGGCTTGCTTCAGCTCATCTCCGACTTGAAGTCAAAGATGCAATGAAGATGTCAGAGGACTGCCGTGCGCACCATCATGCCTTAAATCTAGTGTTGATGCATCTATCGTTGACACAACTAAGGTCTACTCGGCTTCTTCAGCTATTTGGGGGGCCCGACCTGGCCAGGCCTAGTGCCTATTGAAGTGCTCTCAGTTTTCTATATTCTTTTGTTGGCGCGTTTATTTGCACTAGTGGCGAACTTTGATGCCCAGTGGATGTAATATGTGTGATAGCCATGATAGCCTAGCGTATGTTGCTTGCTTATTTATTTCCTTGTTGTCTTGTTTATTTGTTTGCTTGTAGTCATTGCAGTTCTTTTTCCACGGTTTGCTAGTGGATACAATAAACTATTTTTTTAAACTAGGCCACAATAACCATGGGCTAATATTTACTGTAGTGACACTGGGCCTCCTACGGGCCATAGAAATAGTGGGCCTCCTACGGGCCATAGAAACAGTGGGCCTTCTATTGGCCGTACAAACAATGGGCCTTCTATGGGCCGTATCATCAATGGGCCTTATACGGGAAGTATGATCGATTGGCCAAACATGGGCCAATAGTAGGTCGCATTATGGTCGTAAACGGGCTAGAGTTGGAATCCTCCGTTCATGGGCCGTCCATAACGGTCCATCGTTAATAGGCCATATTTCATGACGCTATGAAAACGACCCAATGTGTTAACGGACCACAAACGGGCCTACTATAACCACGGGCTGAATTTGGCCCATAAGCAGAAAATGACAGTAACGGGCTGTAAGTAAACGAATGCTGGAAATGAGCCCAAGAATAAATAGGCTCTAAGAAGGCCGAAAGATAACATGGGCTGGAAATGGCCCAACAGAATAACGGGCCCTTAATGGGTATAAAGTGATACACTGTTCATTACGGGCCAGTTTCACCACGGGCTGTTAATGGGTTTAAAGTAATGCACTGTTCATTACGGGCCAGTTTCACCACGGGCCGTTAATAGGCCAAGAGTTACATAGGGCCTCATATGGGCAGAAGGCGTCATGGGCCATACATGGGCCTGAAGTGAAAACGGGCTGGAATCATATTGGGTGGCCCAAATGAAGCTACTTGGCCTAATTTGAACAAGGCGTAACGGGCCTTGGGTTAGCGTGCTATAAATGGGCTATATGTGAACAGGCCGTTAACAGGCTTTACATGGGCCGACCTGCCACCTTTTGACCAAGTCAAACGGGCCGGCCTTTTCACAGGAATGGGCCTCTGTTGGGCTGTGCCACGTGTCGACGTATGATAGGCGCCTTCTGTCCAATGAGTGGATGACATCTGTCCCAACGGTGAGCCAACATGTGTTTCCTCCAGCTAATGATGATTTTACACGTGGAAAATCCCCATTGGTCGGGGCTGTTAATGGGTTATCGGATCCAAAACCCGAACCGATAGCTTAACAGCATTCCGTTACGGTGGATGCCACGTGTCGGTCACCCTTGACGAAAGCACTTCTATGACACGCGATTTATCGCCATGGAAGTGGACACTTCCGTGATGATAATTTTGGTAATGTCATGGAACACTTCTACGACAACACATGTATGACTATCTTGATTCTGTCATAAATTTGTCATGGATGTTCATGCATGACAAAAAACGCGACCTACTATGACAAACACGTATCATCACGGAAGTGTATTTTCTTGTAGTGTTACAAGAGAGTAGAGGGGGAGAAACATCATAAGATCCAACTATAATAGCAAAGCTCACGGTACATCAAAATCGTGCCAAGTAAAGAACACGAGAGAGAGAGAGAGATCAAACACATAGCTACTGGTACATACCCTCAGCCTCGAGGGTGAACTACTCCCTCCTCGTCCTGGAGAGCGCCGGGATGATGAAGATGGCCACCGGTGATGATTCCCCCCTCTGTTAGGGTGCTGGAGCAGGGTCCCCGATTGGTTTTTGGTGGCTACAGAGGCTTGCGGCGGCGGAACTCCCGATCTAGGTTATGTTTCGGAGGTTTCTGTATTTATATGAGGGTTTGGCATCGAAAGCAAGTCAGGGGACTCACGGGGTGTCCACGAGGCACAGGGGCGCGCCCTAGGGGGGCGCACCCTCCACCCTCATGGGCCCCATGGGACTCCTCTCCTTTAACTTTTTGTTCCAGTATTGTTTGTATTTTCGAGAAAAAATCTCCGTTGATTTTCAGCGTATTCCAAGAACTTTTATTTCTGCACAAAAACAATACCACGGTAGTTCTGCTAAAAACAACGTTAGTCTGGGTTAGTTCTAACCAAATCATAGGAAAAGCATTTAAAAATATTATAAACATGGCATGAATACATCAAAAATTATAGATACCCCAGGTTTATCAAGATTGACCACAATCTTTGAAGATGTGCCTAGCTGTGGCAGCCCGGCTTAGAGCAACCAGTTTAGCTTGCATTGCCAGCCCAGAGATCAAGTCTTCTGGCAACACACAACAACATGGTATGGAAACAACCACTTTATTGATGCTAGCAGAAACATAATCTGATATTACATCGAGATAAGTGGCCAAGCAGCACACACGGTGCAGCTGAACAATATGTACATTATTTAATGACCATGAAGGGGCCTCAGTCACATAAAACTACGAGGCAGCGGAATAACGATGAAGTGGACCTCCATAGCACAGGGACACCGATGTGGACATGATTCTAGACGCTGGAAGCACTCCAATCCGATATGACTTGCATGAAAGCTAGCATGATACGCCAGGTCAGTACATTGAATGTACTTGCAAGCTCACAAAAAACATAAGCACAATGACAAACAATATCATGAAAATTAATCAGGTCAATGCAATGCAAGTAATATTGCTAATGCGATGAAACCAACATGTGCACTGAGTCCCTCAGACTCGCTTACCAGATGGGTTAACATTGTAACCGAACGGTGCTCATACCCGGATCACAACTTAAGCCAACGACTTACGATCATCACATGGTCCACCAATCATCATAAAACCAGTGCGAACAATAACTATTTCATGTCCAAGATTAATTATAGTTGTTTATCCATGGTGTGACTTACTTCCGAGTTGTGTCCATAACAGAGGACGCGGCTATCGATAGATTAAATACACTCTACAAAGGTAGCTCACTTTACCCACACCACAGAACCCATGGCCTCGTATTCCCACTTGGGTGGACCAACGGCATTTCGACGAAACCCTTCCCTTGCCTTGACACTCTTCCGGCCACTCCGACCCACTCCCTCTTAGGGCTAAGTCATGGGTGGGCCCATGCCTACCAAAGGCATCTTCGGCCACTGTTGTGGCAAAACGGTCCCAAACAGGGACAAGGTACCATAAAAACAAACGGGCATACAAGGTTATGTATGCTTACTAGCCCAGGGTACCGCACGCCCATAACCTTCCCTCGTTGGAGGCACCGACAAGAGGCACGACAAAGGACCGAATAAGACCCCCCATAATGTAAATGTGGTCGCACTGAGAAAAACTCGATTCAGTGGCACCATGACTTGATCAATGTTATATTCAAGTTGGACTATTATCATGTTAAGTTGAAAATAAACTCACTCCAAGTCATACGATGCCATGATCATGCACCTATTCGATATGCACAACATGCAACTCATAACAACGGATCAACATCACTACTTTCTTGCACTACTCGTCAATAAGCCTTACTGATTTTACTACACTTGTTATTATCAAACATCATTTTGATTAACTTATCATTTATATGAAAATCCAATTATCAAAAAGAAACTACAATTATTTATCAAAGCACTTTCATTAACCAAAAACTTTACTCTACTTGGTTAAACTAGTTCATGCAATCAACCAGTAACTAAAACAAGCATAACAAGCATGACAAAGTAACTAAGCATTAAACCATAATTATTTAACTAATTTAAATGCATGAAAACTAGCTCATATTCAAGTAGGAAAATCATAGATGTTGATATAACACCATCCAAATGTTATTGTGGCTTGACTTAGTGCAGAGGAGGTTCACACTCCTCCTGGATAGCTTCAAGACAAGTCTCTCTGAGGGAGTCCCGGATTAGGGGTGTCAAGATGACCGGACTATAACCTTTGGCCGGACTCCTGGACTATGAAGATACAAGATTGAAGACTTCGTCCCGTGTCCGGATGGGACTTTCCTTGGCGTGGAAGGCAAGCTTGGCGATACGGATATGTAGATCTCCTCCCATTGTAGCCGACTCTGTGTAACCCTAGGCCTCTCCTGTGTCTATATAAACCGGAGGGTTTTAGTCCATAGGACGAACAACAATCATACAATAGGCTAGCTTCTGGGGTTAGCCTCTCTGATCTCGCGGTAGATCTACTCTTGTACTACCCATATCATCAATATTAATCAAGCAGGAGTAGGGTTTTACCTCCATCGAGAGGGCCCGAACCTGGGTAAAAACATCATGTCCCTTGTCTCCTGTTACCATCCGCCTAGACGCACAGTTTGGGACCCCCTACCCGAGATCCGCCTGTTTTGACACTGACATTGGTGCTTTCATTGAGAGTTCTGATGTGCCGTCGCCATCAGGAAGGATGCCTCATCCCGTCTTTAAAGACGGCACTGTCGCTAAAGGAGCTTTGGCTATCGGCCAGACTCTCCGGCTAGGCGGTTTTCTTATGACTGCCTGTTCGGCCGCCATGCCGACGATGACTTATCGGGTCATCAAAAGCAATCTCCACGTCAACCCGGAACTCGCCGAGCAGCTAGATCCGATGGAGATCTCTTCCTTAAACGAGCTCTTGGATCACATTGCTGCCCTGGGAGTCGCTACAGACTACGATCAGATTGGGCTTAAACTCGACCGAAGAGAGATTAACTCTCCCCAGGTAACCCACCATGTTGTAGTGGTGGAGGAACAATGCGGCAAGCCTTCATCTATCTTAAGGACTAGTTATGTCCGGATTCCCGATCCCTCCAAGCCGGATACCCGCGGAGGGGAGGACGTCACTCAAGCCCTGAACCTAAAGCCAGGCAGCAGGCTAGATTCATTGGACGACATCCAAGAACCCAAGCTTCCCAGTTCGGAAACTCCTTGGCCCCTGAGTCTCAGATTGTGCGAAGTTCCGGATTTAATTCCACCCGCCCACCCAAATATAAGGGATCTATCCCAAATTCGTCAAGAGCCCGCTGAAACAGTACACCATTACTGGGCCAGATTCCTCCTGGTTATGAACAGGATAGAGGACTGCCACGAGGAGGATGCAATTTAATTCTTCTACAATAATTGCACGGACAACAGAATCCTCAATGCCATATGTCGCCGTGAAATTACATGCTTCACCGACTTGGCATCCATAGTACGAAAGTACTGTGTGATGGAAAGCGCATGGAAAACCAAAATAAAATTTTGGGAAAATCCGGCCCTGAATACAACCCCAGTCCGAAATAAAACGGTGCATTATCACCAGGCACCTGGGTTAAACACCAGAAAGCAAAAACCCTCTATGGGGCATGGAACCGTACTTCGGACCTTCTTCTCAAACCAATCAAATCCACCCCTCGCTTCGAGTGCCAACACCCAAAGCTCTAGTTTTAGGCGCTTCGGACCTTCGAAGATGTCCGGCTCCGACCTTCAGGGCCGGTGGATGCCTTCCTCCATTACGGAAGAAGATGTGCGAAAGCTAAGAGATGCCAGGTATCTAACCAAATCTCTCATAGACTGCCTACTCAAGGGCAAACTGTTCCCGCTCCCCAGCCCGGTGAAAGCATGGTGTTCGCATCTCACTTCCTTTGGGGGCTAGGCTTCCCGATCGATCCCTTTGTGAGGGGGCTTATGTTTTACTACGGGCTGGAGTTCCATGACCTAGCTCCGGAGTCCATCCTCCAGATCTCGTCCTTTATTGTCGTGTGCGAGGCATTCCTCCATATCACCCCCCACTTCGGATTGTGGCTAAAAACTTTCAAAGTGGAACCGAAAATGATCGAGGGGCAGCACGCTGAGTGCGGAGGGGCTATAATAAGCAAGATGGATGACACTCCATGGCCCGAAGGCTCTTTCCAAGAGGAGCTCGGGCTATGGCAATGGGACTGGTTTTACATCACAGCCCCTAGGGGCACCACATGGGTGGCACCACCTACTTTTCGCTCGGGACCCCCACCATGGCTGGCGTCATGGGTTAATGAAGGACTTATCTGGGGGCCGCCCAAAGACGTGCCCCTGCTGTAGGGCCGTATTCGAGATCTTCTAGAAAGAGATATCAATTTGACCGTAGTGGTGCAAGTCATGGTGATTCGCCGCACACTGCCCTGCAAACGTCGACCTCTCCGCTTGTGGGAGTTCAATCCGGAGGGACCATGAGTCCTACAACATTTCATGGGAATGACACCCGTGGAGATGTACAAATTGTTCTTCGGATCACAAGCAAGGTGTCCGGATTTGTCCGAGGACGCAGGTCTGAGCTGCAATCGACCAGATGCTAAAGTAAGTAGCCCCGTATTTGGATACACCATCCATATATTTATCAAATCTACCCTTTAGCAGAGTTGTCCTTTGAACAGGAGTGGATGGCGAAGGCAAAGCTTATCAGGTGTCCAGCCCCCCTGCCCGAGACCGTGCTGAATCCCATGCTGACCAGGATGCTGGAGGTCGCGCCGTTGGCAGAAGGCAAAGGGGGGACCCAAGGAGCTACCGCCTCCACGAAGGAGGCCGTTAGGAAGGGAAGAATCGAAAATTCTCCCGACCGGGGAAAGAAAAGGACTGCCTCTGAAGACCCGGAGGTGATAACCTCAAAACGGGGAAAGAAATCTTCGTCAGAGGGTTCGGCACCAGAGAATGCCACAGCCGAATCGCCCCCTAAAGAGGACCCGCTCTCCCCCGAGACGTAAGTGAAAGGAGGGGTTCCATAATGAGTCACACTCATGTTTTATTCCTGAGGAAAATAACCGAAACACTATCTTGCAGTTCGGATCTCAACCATTCTCAGCAGAGCTCATCTTCAGGGGATCTTCGTCCAGAGATGATAGAGAGTGAAACGCCTTGTTCCACAGTCTCACGAGGCTGGCGACCCCGAGGTATCGTCCCGGAGGGTTTTTTCAAGTCCGGACCCTGGAAAAGGTCGTCAGACTAGTCCGGCACCCTCTTGCGCGCCGGCGGAGTGGCTGAAGGATCTGCTTGGTAGGGCGTCCATCTAAGAAGAACACCTTATGTTGATGGATACGGTGATTGGAAGGATTTCATCCGCGGAAAGTGGATTGTACGAAGCTGCCAGGAGTTTACTAATAGGCTTTGAGGTATGTAAAAAGGTGTACCTTTTTGTAGAGCCGCATATTAAATGTGCCATGTATGAATAGTAGCCCCTGAGACTCTGTGTGTCGTCACGAGTGACGGCGCACAGAGGATCATAACCCCAGGTATAATATGTCGCCTATTCCATGAAGGTGGCGAGGCGTTCGGTGGCTAGCCGGACTGATGAATCTGCCGAACTAAAGCGGCAACTTGACGTAGCAGATGCCGACATCGCGCTTGTAAATAAGCGGCTGGACGAGGCTCAAGGTATGTTCAAAAGACACCCAGCAATAGGAGCTTGATGCTCGGGCCTTATATATATATACTTTATGTAGATGGTGCTGCTGCCGTGGAGAACCTTCGGGCGGAACTTGCCCGAGCCAAGGAGCAAGCAAGGAAAAGTGATGCGGCTGCCGTTAAAGCGGCTGAAGAGCTAAAAGCCGAACAGGCTGCTCACTGCCAGAGCAAGAAGGAAATAGCCGAGATGGCCATAAAATTGAAGGATGCTATCGACCACTATAAATTTCTTGAACAAGAAGATAGGGCGTCTCAGAAGGACCTTGAAAAGATCACTGCCGAAGCCAAGGATACTCGCTCTGCCATGAGAGCAATGAAGGAGGAGTTGCGTCAGGCCGGAGATATCACGGCTGGAAAGCCTTATATGCTGCGGATGAAGTTCGGAGACCCCAAGTATGTTCCATTAGACCCGCAGTGGAGTGCGGAAAACGCTTATCTGGATTTGGCCGCAAGTGCGGCGGACGCGACCAAACACTTCCGCGGCCGAGGTGACCATGAATTGGAAGAGCTTTTTTCGTCGCAGTACCACAATCTAGAATGCCCACTGTCAGTATCCGACCGTTTAGCCGCCTGGTCGGAGCTGAACAGATTATCCGTACTCGCCATGAGGTATGTTGCGAGTCGTCTGTGCCCGGAGAAGCCGGAGCCGAAGAGTTATTTTGGCTTGGTGCAGCAGTTCCTTGGTTCGGTGCCGCATGCTGATGCAATGAAGAGGTCGGCGTGCATAGAGGGCGCACAGATGGCTCTTGCCCGTGTCAAAACATACTGGGCAGATAGAAGGCCAGTATTGTTGCGTCCCAGGATTCGGACGAAAGCCGAGTACCTGCCAAGCACTATTTTGAGGAAGTTCTTCCTGGCGCTCGTATAATAGAGTCACAGTGCTCGAAGGATGTTGTGTTCGAATAGCTTATACTATTTGTAAAACGAATTTTGTTTTTATGAAACAAGCATTTTATACTTGTGCTTGAAAGAATCATGATGCCTCCTGTGCGGTCGTTTAATGTATATATTTGTATATAACCTGAAAGATGGCAGTCGTTGGCTTCAGCCCCCGCGGATAGAATGCGGGGGTGTTTGCAAAAGGGCGCCTTTTCACACTTAATCCAACGTCTTGGTCCTACAAAGGAGGTGGTGGCGCGGCGAACTAGGCAACCGGACTATAATGCTTTATCACTTTCACTTAGCCATAGGAGTTTGACAGTGGGGCTACTAAATATCCCCTAGGGGCACCGCGCTCGCCCGAATTCGGGGCGCTAGTGTGCCTGACAAGGAAGCGGCCCTTCTTTAATGCGGGGGAATCCTAAAGATTCTGAAAGTCATCGAGTGGTTGACCAGTCTCTCGCTATATCATGATAGTCAGTTTTCGGCTTTCTCTATTGAGGTGCTCACCTGGACGAACCGGGGCACAATCGCAGTAGTTCTCCTGGTGTCGCGTTAGCCGATATAACGGAACGTAAGGCAGCAAAACACAGGAGCCGGGCAAACCCAACATTTGACCAAAGACATGATTCAGAGCTGATGCATATCGGGCCAAATTCGCGACGCCGAACACTCCCTAAGGTATTCGGTCTTTATGAAGACGGGCCGAAATAGAGCCCTTGGTAGAAAAGCCCCTAGTGTCCAGGTATGTGCAAAAATTCTGGCGTGGCCACATGCCAAGACGCCAGCCTCCTCCTCGGCTATAGAGAAAACCGGGGGATGTTATCAACAAGAGACAGTAAAAAAGGTTTACGCAGGGTCTTAATCCTAAAAGAATCCTTGAAACGGGACCCTTTTGCACGTCTGCGCCTGTGTCTCCGTTGTGCCGTATCCTGGACGGGTGTAGCACGATGTTCGTCTGCGAAAGAGAGGAACTTAGTAAAAAATAAGCGTGCGAGAAATCTATATCGAAATAAATAAAATATAGTTGGAGCAAGAGGTGGGCCGTATTGTCTCCGGGCGTGAGCACACGGAGCCCCTTGCACGGGGGTATGCAGCTTTTAAGCATGTTGATGCCGGACTCGTCTAGCCGTGTCCGGGATAGTAGGGCTGGATTAGTGGGCGGCTGTCTAGGTAGCCGCACCCTTGCCCGTACTTTGGGGGTCAATTTATGTTCCCCTATAATGAAATGATGCCCTTTGGGACGGGCATTTTGAGTGTAAGGGATGCGTAATGCGGTATTGCGTTAAAGCGGGCGAAAGCTTCACATCCCAGTAGCGCTTGATAGCGACTTACGAATGGGGCGATGTGGAATGTTAGCTTTTCGCTTTGGAAGTTGTCGGGTGATCCGAACGTGACTTCTAACGTAAGGGAACCCATACATGGGGTATCCGGGCATGGCGTTACTCCTTGAAAGGAAGTGTTGCCGAGGTGGATTATAACTAGGTTTACCCCGAGTTTGCGTACTGTGTCCTGATATAACAGGTTCAATTCGTTGTCGCCGTCCATAAGGGCGTTTGTAAATTGGAGTCCGTTAATAATTGGAGTCCTGCGTTCTGGTCTCCTCTGGAGTAATCCTGATGATCGAAGGTGATTGGTTGTAACAACCAGTGGGGTTGCTCTTGCGGGGCTGGCTGTACGGCGCGTGTCTTCGTAGGTGTCGTTCTGCTCTTCCCTTTTGTCACATGAAGTAGATTTAATGTCTTGACTTCTTGTGGGAACTTCTTTTGTTCTCCGGTGTTCTACTTGTGGGGTGCATCGTCATCTTCGCTTGGTGTGTTGAGCCCCTTGTGTTCGGCGTTGAGCTTGCCGGACTGCTTAAAGACCCAACAATCTCGGTGGGTATGGTTTGCGGGTCTCCCTGGAGTGCTGTGGATTTGACATATTTTGTCCAAAATTTTGTTGAGGTTGGATAGCTCGTCCCTATCGTCTTTGGGGGGCGGCTTTTTCTGATTTTGCTGAGAGCTTTTGAATCCGGCGTTTACTGCCGTGCTCATCGGGCTGCTATCCTTTATCCGACGCGGTTCTTTGTTACGATGTGGCTTCCCATTCCCATCTCTGGGTTCGGACGTATTCGGGTTGCTGGTGCTGCTTCTCGCGAACCAGCTATCCTCTCCTGCACAAAAGCGGATCATGAGGCTTGTTAATGCGGCCATTGTTCGCGGCTTTTCTTGGCCGAGGTGTCTGGCGAGCCATTCGTCTCGGACGCTATGTTTTAAAGCTACTAGGGCCTCTGCGTCTGGACAGTCGACTATCTGATTCTTTTTGATAAGGAATCTGTTCCAGAGCTTCCGGGCTGACTCTCTGGGCTGCTGAGTTATATGACTCAGATCATCTGCATCCGGGGGTCGAACATAGGTCCCTTGAAAATTTGCCCGGAAAGCATCCTCAAGCACTTCCCAACTTCCCATGGTGTTTTCGGGAAGGCTTTTAAGCCAATGCCGGGCTGGCCCTTTGAGCTTAAGGGCTAATTATTTTATGGCGTGGAGGTCGTCTACTCTGGCCATGTGTATGTGGAGGATGTAGTCCTCGATCCAGACTCCAGGGTCTGTTGTTCCGTCATATGCTTCTATGTTCACTGGCTTGAATCCGACTGGGAATTCATGGTCCAGCACCTCATCGGTAAAACATAGGGGGTGTGCGGCGCCCCTGTATTTAGGCGTGCCGCGATGTTTGGGTATTTTTTGCGTTGCATCACTCACTGGAGCTTGCTTTCTTGGCCTATAGATGGATCTGGTTGGGCAAGTTTTCTGATGCGAATTCTTGGACGGATCGCGCGCCATATTTAGTGCGGCGTCCTTTGATGCGTGAGATTGATCATAGGGTCGTCTATCCGACCTTGTGGCTTTCTTATTTTTTGACTGTGGGGGCTTTATGGCCTCTTCGTCAAATTCCGGTAGTAGTTTCCGCTTCGGATAGCTCTTTGTGTGGCGACTACTGCCGTACTTGTGTGCGGTATTGAGTACTTTGCCCCATCTGATCCTAAGTGCATCTTCCGCTGTCTTGAGACTCCGCTTCTGCTTTCTCAGGCTACGTGCAGTGGCGACGAGCCTTTGGTGGAGGTTCTGATGTTCCAGCAATTTGTCTGGCATGAGGTCATCCGGGCTATTATCTTTCCCGGGGTTTGGTTATTCGGATTGTCCACCCTGTTTGGACGGATGCTCAATGGCATGTTTATCGTTCGTTGATTCACCCTGCTCTATGGCTGGGTCTTTGTCGAGGTGGGGCTTGGCCTTGCGCTTACGCCGCCGCTTCGATTGTTTTTTAGGGGAGCGATCCCTGGCCGCATCCTTTTGGTCCTCGTTGTCGTTTCTGTTGTATGTGTCCACCGTGCATACATCGTATGATGAGGTGGCTTTCCGGCGCCCTGTAGGTGCTGGTTCTTGATCGTCTCCTTTATCGGCGTCCATACCGTCGATATCTTCGTAGTCGAAATCGAGCATGTCGGTTAAATCGTCGACAGTGGCTATCAAGTGGGTGGTGGGTGGGGTTCGAACTTCGTCGTCCGCATCCCAACCACCCCAACCGTAGTCCAGCCGGGGTTCTTTTGACAAAGAGAGAGACTTTAGCGAATTTAGGATATCGACAAAGGGCGAGTGCTGAAAGACGTCCGCAGCGGTGAACTCCATGATCGGAGCCCAATCGGGTTCGATCGAAAGGGGTGCGGGATATTCAGAATCCGGAACGGAGTCCGGCACCTTGGAGTCACGGGCCTTGCAAAGGACTAGGCTGGTATTCGGCTCTATCGCCGCAGAGATTGCGGCTCCTGGGGCGGCATCCAACCGTCCGTCCCTGGCTAGCATAGTCGGCTCCAAGCTAGTGGTCGGAGTGAACACCTGAGCGGCACTCTAGGTGCTGTCCGGCGGCAGAGCTAGATCATGCCCATCAGACAGTGCGGCGCGCCCAGTCGTGGCTCGAATCCATCGAAGATCAAGTCCTCGTGGATGTCGGCCGTGTAGTTTAAGCTTCCAAACCTGACCTGATGGTCAGGGGTGTAGCTTTTGATCTACTCCAGATGGTCAAACGAGTTGGCCCGCAGTGCGAAGCCGCCGAATACGAAGATCTGTCCGGGGAGAAAAGTCTCATCCCGGACCGCCTCGTGATTGACGAGCGAAGAAGCCATCAGGCCTAAAGGCGACCACATAGAGGAACTCTCAATGAAAGCACCAATGTCGGTGTCAAAACCGTCGGATCTCGGGTAGGGGGTCCCGAACTGTGCGTCTAGGCAGATGGTAACAAGAGACAAGGGACACGATGTTTTTACCCAGGTTTGGGCGCTCTCGATGGAGGTAAAACCCTACTCCTGCTTGATTAATATTGATGATATGGGTAGTACAAGAGTAGATCTACCACGAGATCGGAGTGGCTAAACCCTAGAAGCTAGCCTATGGTATGATTGTTGTTTGTCCTACGGAATAAAACTCTCCGGTTTATATAGACACAGGAGAGGGCAAGGGTTACAGAGAGTCGGTTACAATGGGAGGGGATCTTCATATCGTATCGCCAAGCTTGCCTTCCTCGCCAAGGAAAGTCCCATCCGGACACAGGACGGAGTCTTCAATCTTGTATCTTCATAGTCCGGGAGTCCGGCCAAAGTTCTTAGTCCGGCCATCCGGACACCCCCTAATCTAGGACTCCCTCAGTACTCATGGATGGTGGCAGCGGATTGAACCTCATCTATGAGGAAACCCTTCGAAAGATGGAAATAAACTAGAGCCGCATTGAGCGAAACAACACAACCTTTAGAGGAATAATCCCCAGTCGGGAAGCGTGCTGTACAGGAAAAATCACACTGGATGTGGTGTTCGGCACGCCGGACAATTACAGGTCCGAGGAGGTCACTTTTCATGTGGCCCCGTTCAACAGCGGATACCACGCTCTATTAGGGCGAGAGGCATTCACAATTTTTCAAGCTATACCCCATTACGGGTACATGAAGCTCAAAATTCCCAGACCCAATGGAATCATCACTCTTGCTATTGACCCGGACATAGCACTCTGCGCCGAAAATAAGACAGCCGCACTGGCCCTTGAGGCACTTTCCGAAGCCCTAGCAGCCGAGGAACAGACTGCGCTGCGCTCCATGGTGAACAGGGATGACGTGACACTCGATAAAAGATCCAAGTCCACCTCCTTTAAACCGGCGGACGAAATAGTCAAATTCCAAGTCCATCCAACGGACCCTACAAAAACGGCCTCGATCGGGGCGCAATTATACCCTGGTGTAGACGCCGCACTACGAGAATTCCTACGCGAAAATTGGGACACTTTTGCCTGGCACCCTTCAGACATGCCAAGAATCCCACACAGGCTGGACGAGCACAGCCTAAACATCCTAAAAGGATTCAAGCCTGTCAAGCAGGCTCTTCGGCGTTTCTCCGAACCCAAGAGACAAGCCATGGGAGAGGTGTCACGCCCAAGATGCGACCCTATCCTAAAGGAACTCGAAGGTCCCACCAAGGATAGAAGCGCATCTTGAAGACGCTGTTGCAATGTGGATATCATTACATCAACATTACATAATAGATAGGGATACATACATAAGGCATACAATGCCACACGAATACAACATCATCTTACATAAGAGCACCATCCGACTATGGATGAAACACAAACAGAAACTCGAACGACATCCACCCTGCTAGCCCAGGCTGCCGACCTGGAACCTATCCCCTGATCGAAGAAGAAGCAGAAGAAGAACTCCAAAACAAGCAAACATCGCTCTCGCGTCATGAACATCGCATAACCTATACCTGCAACTGTTGTTGTAGTAATCTGTGAGCCACGAGGACTCAGCAATCCCATTACCATGGGTATCAAGACTAGCAAAGCTTAAAGGGTAAGGAAGGGGTAAAGTGATGAGGTTGCAGCAGTGGCTAAGCAAGTATGGTGGCTAACATACGCAAATAAGAGCGAGAAGAGAGCAAGCGGAACGGTCGTGAAGCTAGCAATGATCAAGAAGTGATCCTGAACTCCTGCTTACGTCAAACATAACCCAAAACCGTGTTCACTTCCTGGACTCCGCCGAAAAGAGACCATCACGGCTAGACACACGGTTGATGCGTTTTAATTCGGATCTGGTGTCAAGTTATCTACAATCGGACATTAACAAATTCCCATCTACCACATAACTGCGGGCACGGCTTTCAAAAGATTATACCCTGCAGGGGTGTCCCAACTTAGCCCATGATAAGCTCTCGCGATCAATGAAGGATATACCTTCTCCCAGGAAGACCCTATCATACTCGGAATCCCAGTTTACAAGACATTTCGACAATGGTAAAACAAGACCAGCAAAGCCGCCCGATGCGCCGACAATACCGATATGAGCTGCACATATCTCGTTCTCAGGGCAACACCAGATGAGACATCCTACGAGTAAAACCAGATGTCGAGTTTCCCCGAGGGGGCCCCGCAGCCTACTCGGTTTGGACCAACACTTAGACAAGCATTGGCCCGGGGGGGCTAAAATAAAGATGACCCTCGAGAGAGCGGCCCCCAAGGGAAAAGTAGGTGGTGGTGATGCAAATGGTAAAACCAAGGTTGGGCCTTGCTGGAGGAGTTTTATTCAAAGCGAACTGTCAAGGGGGTCCCATAAATCTCCCAACCGCGTAAGGAACGCAAAATCCGGGAACATAATACCGGTATGACGGAAACTAGGGCGGCAAGAGTGGAACAAAGCACCAGGCATAAGGCCGAGTCTTCCACCCTTTACCAAGTATATAGATGCATTAATTAAATAAGAGATATTGTGATATCCCAACATAATGTTGTCCACCATGGAGCAATCTTCAACTTCACCTGCAACTAACAACGCTATAAGAGGGGCTGAGCAAAGCGGTAACATAGCCAAGCAACGATTTGCTAGGAAGGGTGCAAAAGGTTAGAGGCTGACATGGCAATTTGGGAGGCTTGATAAACATGTGATAGGTAGCGCAGCATAGCGATAGAACGAAGCAACTAGCATAGCAATTATAGTAGTGAGATCCAGGGTGACAGTCATCTTGCCTGAAATCCCGCTAGGAAGAAGAACGAGTCCATGAACAAGATGAAGCCACGAAGACGAACCAAGCGTAGACGAACGAGTCCTCACGATCGCACCGAAAACGGGAACTATCGAGAAGAAGCACACAACATGGTAAACACACCACACATAGACAAGACATGATGCACAACAAGCATGATGCATGACAAAGCTACATGAAGCTACTCATGGCAAGAGACGATGTAAACAAGAGCAACACATCAAAGCAAGTTTAAATGAGGCCGGAAGCAACATATAACAATTCCGGTAAGTCCTCATATGCAAATTTCGAAATTGGTCCAGATCTGAATAAACCTTATGTTCAAGTTGTTAAACAGCAAGTTAAGTTGCACCAAGATGATCTACACTAGATTCTAGTCAAGTTGCATATAAAGTTCATTAGATTTGGAGCTACGGCCTAGAAGATATGAGCAAAACAAGTTAAACATGGCTTGATGCAAAATGCATTCAAACTTCAAGCAAACACACCAAAACAAGGATTCAACATGAAAATATGAAACTACATACAAAACTAAGCAAGTTTCATATAGAGCACACTCAAAACAGAGCAACGGTTCAACACATACACTAGACAAGTTATAGCAACAATCTGTCCAAAACAGCAACTAGGCATATTGCAAGCATCAAAACAACATGCTACAGCACCCCAACCTGAGAAAAAAAGGCATGGACATGATGTTCAGGTAAAGCATAACAAAAGATGAACACTGAGCTATCTCCAGAAACTACTAGAACATGCTCAAAAAGGCATGGCAAGATTGCAAATAGTAATAGTTTGAGACTGCAGAAATAACATCAGGTTGCAATGTTTAGAGCTATCAAACAACATGTTACATGAACTTATCATGGCAAACAAAGGCATTGCATGAAACTACTAAATGCATAGAACAAAAGTCTTGTACTGACCAAGAGCCAAAAAGGATCAGAAGATATGATGGCACCCATGTAAACATGGCAAGTTATATGACAGATTCATACATGGCAGAAACAACAATAAGTAGGCATGTTGGTGAGCTTGTACCACTCACCACAGAGCAACACATGGCATGATAAGGCAACCAACAGTAAGAAGACATGTTTATGAAGCTAACAATGGCAATAGCAAGTGCATAGGGTGCATGGATCACTAGCAACAATCATGGCAACATTGAACTTAAAGTTAACATGTTGTCAGCAACATTATTTAGCAATTTGAGAGCAAGATTAAAACAAGCTACAGCAGGCTATAAATGCAACCAGGCACTTGGATGAATAAAGCATGACATGGATAACAAATCATCCTTAGTGAACATCTCCATATTATGCATGGAATGACTTGTAGCAGCAGGTTTACATAGCATCACAAAATAACAGATTCAACCTAGCAAAACTGTAATAGCAAGTACACTACTTCACGAGCTCGATTCACTCACCACAAGTCATTGAACGACAAGATAAACATAGCATCAGAAAGAAGACATGTTTATGAAACTAACCAAGGTAAGAACAAGTTCATAGCATGCAAAGGTCAACTACAACAACCTTGGCAAAATTGAATGACATGTACACAATCTGCCAGGAAACATTTTATAGCAAAAGTAGAGCAAGAAAATGACATGCTAGACTACTCCATAATTGCTAACAGGGGCATGAATGGGTATAGAATAACCATATGTTTAAAACATCCTTAGTGAAGTATCTCAAAATATGCTTGTATCTCTCTGTAGCATCAAGTTTACATGGCATAAAAATAACAGCAGAACAGGGACTGAAATCAGCAACATCACGAAGCCTAGTTTGCATGCTTGTTCTAGTCACCACATTGAACACAAAAATACATGGCATACACGCCTGTAAATATGGCATGATGTAGCATAAAACACATGTAGACATCAACCTCATAGGATGCACACACAAAATGCAACAAAAAAGACAAATCATCAAGTTATAACAGTTTCAACAGATTAACATCATATAGCACTCTTGCAACGATGATTCAGGCATCAAGATGAACTCAAACAAACATGATACAATGGAATGAAATGTATAGCATCTCATGATGAACATTTTGATATATAATGCATGCAAAACGGAGCAGTATGCAGTAAGTTATGATGCGTTGAACAGGGCATGAAAATGTAAAAAAATAGGGACTTGGACAAAAAACAGGGTCAACCTTCGGGATCCACATCTGGACGGCGCAGATGACGAGGACGACCGGAGGCTCGCTGGAGAAGAGAGGGAGAGGATGCCAGAGTGGGGAGGAGCGGGATCCGAGGCGGCGGAGGCGAGGCGAGGGGCGGCGCGGCGGAGGCTGACGGGCGCGGGCTCGCGCGGGAGGAGGCGGCCATCCCTGGCGGCG
>NC_041391.1:102931267-102996463 GCF_002162155.2 Triticum dicoccoides | reverse complement strand
GGGCCCGGGCGGTGGCGCGGTCGGGCGGCGGCGTGCGCGAGATCGGGCCTGCGCGGGCCCCAGATGGGCTCCGTGGGCCGCAGCGGCGTGGAAGCCCGGGAGGCGACGTGGCGAGACATGGTTGGCTGAGGGAGGCGGCGGCGGACGTGTCCTGAGCGGCACGGACGCGTCCGGCGCGCGGAGGAAGAAGAAGGCTAGGGTTAGGGAAGGATTCATCCGCGAATTGAGGGGAGGGGCTAATTTATAGATTCTGGGAGCTAGGAGAGTGCAAATGAGGAGCGGTTTTCGCCCACACGATCATGATCGAACGACCGAGAGCATGGAGGGGGTTTGGATGGGTTTCGGGCCAGTTTGGAGGGGTGTTGGGCTGCAAGACAAAAGAGGCTTTTACGGTTCCCCGGTTAACCGTTGGAGTATCAAACGACCTCCAAATGGCACAAAACATGACAGGCGGTCTACCGGTGCTATACCAAGGTCGCTTGGCAAACCTCGGGACATTCCGAGAAAGTTTAACACCCGCTCACAACGAGAGACAAAAAGGGGGACGCCGGAGGACATAGGAGTGCCGGATTGCAAAACGGACAACGGGGAAAATGCTCGGATGCACAAAATGAACACGTATGCAAAACAGTGCACATGATGACAAGATAAAATGCAACATGCAAGCAAGTGACATGGCAATGACGGCGAAAAACTGGCAGACACCTGGCGCATCGAATCCGGGGCGTTACAAGAGGAGCTAGCCAAACTACTGGAGGCCAGATTCATCAGAAACATAAAACATCCAGACTGGCTAGCAAACCTGGTGATGGTACCAAAGAAGGACAAATCCTGGCGCCTATGCGTCGATTTCAAGTACCTCAACAAGTCTTTCCCAAAGGATCCCTTCCCCCTCCCCCCCATCGATCAAATTATCGACGCCACCGCAGGACACGATTCATTGTGTTTCCTCGACGCATACTCCGGCTACCATGAAATTAAGATGGCAGAGCCGGACCAAGCCGCAACGGCATTCATCACCCCATACGGCCCATTCTGCTTCAACACAATGCCCTTCGGGCTCAAAAACACCGGCGCAACATATCAGCGCATGATTCAGACATGTCTGGCAAACCAGATCAGCAAATAGTGGAGGCATACGTAGATGACGTGGTCGTCCAAACCAAGCATGTCGAAACTCTAGTAGACAACTTGAGGCTCACATTCGATAACCTCCAGACATATGACATCAAGCTTAACCCGGAAAAATCCGTTTTCGGCATACCAGCCGGAAAGCTCTTGGGCTTCATTGTATCCGGTAGAGGAATTGAAGCAAACCCAGCCAAGATCCGAGCTCTGTCACAATTGGATATTCCAAAAGACCTCAAACAAATACAAAAATTGACTGGATGCATGGCGGCCCTAAGCCGCTTTATCTCCCGCTTGGGAGAAAAGGCATTACCCCTTTATCGCCTCCTCCGGCGCACCGAACACTTCGAGTGGACGGATGCCTCCACGGTCGGACTCGAAGAAATAAAAGCCATATTGGCAACAAACCCGGTCCTGGTCGCGCCTAACATTGATGAACAATGCTATTATACATTGCGGCAACTCATCAAGTTGTAAGTGCAGTGCTCGTCGTCGAACGAGAAACGGATGGACACAAATTCCCCCTTCAAAAACCAGTTTACTACGTGTCCACTGTCCTCACGCCATGCAAGTCACGGTACCCGCATTATCAAAAGATAGCGTACGCGGTGTTTATGGCATCCCGGAAGCTGCGACACTATTTTCAAGAGTGTTCAATAACAGTAGCCTCCGAAGTACCTCTTATCGACATTACAAACAACCGCGACGTGACGGGCCGGATTGCCAAATGGGCCATTGAGCTCCTCCCGTTTGACATAACCTACAAGCCACGGCGAGCTATCAAGTCGCAAGTTTTGGCCGACTTCGTCGCCGAATGGACTGAAGCCGAACTCCCTAAAGAGTACGACACATATTCCAATTGGGTCATGCACTTCGACCGCTCAAAAATGTTAGTTGGTCTAGGGGCTGGAGTCGTTTTGACATCCCCAACAGGAGATACAGTTCAATACGTACTCCAGATAATGTATACAGACTCTAATAACGCAGCCGAATACGAGGCCCTTCTACACGGTCTTCGGATGGCAGTCTCCATGGGCATTCAACGCCTAGAGGTGCGTGGGGATTCGAACCTTGTGATATCTCAAATAAATGGAGACTTTGATGCGAAGGATTCGAAAATGGCAGCTTATCGCAACATCGTCCTAAAACTATCAGCTCGGTTCGAAGGCCTCGAATTTCACCATATAGCCCGGGAAAACAATCAGGCAGTAGACATCTTGGCACGCATCGGCGCAAAGCACGATGCAGTCCCCCCCAACATTTTCTTCAAAAGGCTATCCAAGCCATGCGTATCATGGGAAGGGGAATCCGAAAATAACAGCCCGGATCCAACCGCACCGCCCGACACTGAACATTCTGACACAGCGGGAGGCTCGGCCAGCGAAATAACATCCTCAACCCATGAAATAATGGCAGTCATTGCCCCGTGGACAAAACCATTCCTAGCCTACCTGACCAGGCAGGAACTTCCAGAGGACCAAAATGAGGCACATTGCATAGTGCGGCGATCTAAAGCCTATAAAGTCCACGAGGGAGAGCTTTATAAGAAAAGCACCACCGGAGTCTTTCAAAGGTGTATCTCCAAAGAGGAAGGGCGAAATCTCCTGGCTGAAATTCATGCCGGACTTGGTGGGCACCATGCCGCAAGCCGGGCCCTTGTAAGCAAGGCCTTCCGTACAGGATTTTTTTGGCCGACGGCCCGGGCAGATGCTCAGGACTTAGTCCAACGATGTGTCGGTTGCCAACTCTTTGCTAAGCAAAGCCATATGCCACCCACCACCCTCCAAAGTATACCCATCACCTGGCCCTTTGTGGTCTGGGGGCTAGACATGGTTGGACCCCTTAAAGTAGGAACCCACAAGCAAAAATACTTACTGGTCATGGTGGACAAATTCACCAAATGGATAGAGGCCAAGCCTATTAAGACGGCTGAATCCCGACCGGTGATAGACTTCATATCAGGGGTCGTACACCGTTATGGCATCCCCCACAGCATCATCACTGATAACGGCACAAACTTTACGGCCGACGAGGTCAAACTCTGGTGCAAAAACATGGGCATCAAGCTCGACTACGCTTCAGTCTATAACCCACAAACTAACGGTCAAGTCGAGCGTGCAAATGGTCTAATCATGAGCAGCATCAAACCCAGGTTAGTGCGGTCCCTCAAGGAATCTAATACACACTGGGTAGAGGAGCTAGACTCCGTACTATGGGGGCTGCGGACCACGCCGAATCGTACCACCGGATTCACACCATTTTTTACGGTGTACGGCGCAGAGCCAGTTCTGCCCTGCGACAGAATTCATGACTCACCTCATGTGCGCATGTACGAACAAAGAGAAGCCGAGCTCGATCAGCAGGATAGTTTGGACGCCTTGGAGGAGGAGCGTGACGTGGCAAAAGCCCGTTCCGCATTCTAACAACAGCAGGCTCGAAGATATCAAAGCAGAGAAGTACGGGCCAAAACTTACAATGTTGGCGAGTTAGTTCTACGCCTGTCGGACAAGAAAAAGGACAAACTCAAGCCCAAATGGGAAGGTCCCTTCATCATTGACCAAGTCCTGACTGGTGGGGCATACCGTCTGCAAGATGCATCGGATAACCGACTCGAGCCGAACCCATGGAACGCAGCCCGTCTCCGAAGATTCTACGCCTAGCGCCGGACTCTGTGTTCGTCTCCTTCCTCTGTCTATTTTTTCATATTAGTTGTCTTATATTTCTCTCCTTCTCCCTCCTTTTCTATTACAACCTTTAAGGGCTCGTTCGCGCCTTATTCGCAAACAATTGATGTGCTATCCGCGCTCATTATACCCGGGGGCTTCTTTAACAGAAGCTTGTTTATACGGGCCTCATGCCCAACACATGTGTCACACTTCCGCATGTACCTTTTATTCACCATTATATGCATCGATATAACTTAAGTTTTGGCCAAGCTAGGTTGCCTGGCTCCTGTGCTTACCCCTACATTCCCGATTGTTCGGCTAGGCGGTAAAGGGAGCACCTCTGCGATTGTTACTGCCGGGTCAGCCGGATGTGTACCTGAGATTGGGAATATTCGGTCGGTGAACTAAAGATGATTTCCCACTCTTTTATCTGCGGAAGTGTGACACATGCCTCCGGACATGCACTTTAGGACATGCACTTTAGGGCATGCCTCCCCCAGATGTTTTTCTGCTTTTTTCGCAGTCCGGACATGCACTTTAGGGCATGCCTCCCAGGGAAATGAACCCCTAACGGAACTATTCTCCATGGAAGATGTTTCTTACTAACCATGTAATATAACATAACTAGTTGGGCACTTGTCTGTTCAAGCACTAATGACCCCTACGCCTGGTCTCCACGCATGCCCCGGTTCTTACATAACCGAGAAGGTATTCGGACACACTCCAGACTATCGGGTCCCGAGGTTGAAGCGAAAAGGTCCGCCATGACAAACGATCTACAATCCGACTAGAAGGCATTTTACATGTCATCTTAAAATTACATAGTCAATTTGACTGGGTATATTCCTCTTTAATACCATCGAGCAGGCTGTCTAGTTTACAGTCCTGTTGGGAATATTTGGTGGCCAACTCTACCTGGCCGTACACTAAACTCATAGGTATCTCCTTCCCATCGGGCCCCGTAGGTCCGACCTCGGCCATGTGGTTTGGGTCAGCCTTCATGTACCGCGTCTTCACCATGGCCCAGGCCTCCCTGGCACCTTGACGGCAGGCCGATATCTTCCATAATCGGAAGCGCCGCTGCGCTCCCTTCAGCTTCTCTGCAAGCTCTCCAAGGCCTTTGGGCATGGAGATGGACGGCCACAAGGCATGGGCGACGCCTTGCATTACCTGCCGAACTCGTTCGTGCAGTTGTGAGAGCTTGGGAAGAAGGTCACCCGTAGAACTGGGCATTTCCTCTGCAGGCCGACCTGTCAGCATACCTACAGACATAACTCTGTCAATCGACTTCCTCGCCGAACTCTTTTTCGAAGTTCGTTCAAGCACTTACTAAAAATGCCGCGTCGAAGCCGCCGATTCTCATTCACAGAGTCCGACAGCTGAGCACGAACATCCTTTAGTTCCTCGCCCAGCTGTGTGTTTGCATCTTGGAGATTATTCTTCTCTTGCCTCACCCTCGTAAGCATGCTCTCACCGGCCTTTAACCGGCGCAAGATTTGTTGCTTGTCCGGATCCACCTCGGCGCCATCTGCAATATTATCGTCAGATTTGCACACATGCCGCACTTCACAAACATAATTATCTTTCAAAGCATATATTACCAGAGGGGGTCTCCTTGGCCTCCCCTGCTGCGGCTAGTGCGGCCTCAAGTTGGGCTTTGCACTCTTCCAGCTCCTAGGACAGTTGGGTATTCTTTTCTGTAAGATCCTGCATAACAAATGATCCTTAAATCAGTTATTCTAACTGTTTCAAGTCTCGGGGGCTACTGACATATATAACCATCAAATTTTCTCACCCGTATGTCTTTTACATACTGCTATGTGGCTCTGGCTAGACCATTTTGAGCGGCACGGAGGTACGCATCTCCCATATTGAAGGCATCTAACGCCTCTTGGGAGAAACAAGCATCACGAAGAACTGTCCGGTGACGCATATGGTTCATGGCACTCTCCACCTCGGAATTGGTGGCAGACAGCCTGTCTGCATCCTTTGTCGGAGGAGCGTCTGGTGCGCGCCTCGTGCTCGTGTACGCTTCCGGACCCGGCCTTGTAGCCTGGCTGGGGGAGGCGCGATTGGCAACCTCTCCGGATATGGTCCAGCGAGCGCTCTTTTTCCTGAAGAGAGCACGAGCATTAGTATGCCTTGAGGGAATAAAACCTGGGAATAAAATGGCACGCCATACCATTGCGCCGGTGTCTCAATCCGGACCGCACTTCTTTTCAGCCTGCCGGCCCTTGATGCCCCTTGTGGGCTAGCCACCGCAGGCTTGGCCCTCCGCCTCAAGGACTTCCCCTGCAAAAACGCCATCGGTATACGGTGAACGAAAATAAGCACGGATGGATCATTTTAAAAATGCTGGGACTTCGGTCTCAGTTACTTGAGAGGCTGGAAGCAGTCCAGGATAATCGGCCGTAATGGCCACCAAGGCGTTGTCCTTGCTTAATTGATGAAACACCCCATCGATCAGCTCCACAGATAAGTTCGGGTCCTCTTGGGAGTCCGGATCGAAGGACCGTTCCGGGTCCTCGAGTTGTGGAGGGGGGCTTTTTATCTCCTTTACAGCCTGGCGTAGCTCCTGTGTTGAAATTGCTAGACTGAATACTTAACTATGGGAATATTAAATGGGTGAGCGAGCGAAAGTGTCCGCTTACCCAGCTTGGAGGATTGTACGTAGAAAATCCGCCCCGTGGGTTGACGCGGAGGAATTCCTCCTCTTCTCCCTTGTTCAAAGCGGACAAGGTCTTTATTAGAGCAGAAGCCGAATCCGGCCCCTTGCGGCCGCACCGGGTGTTGTTGTCCTCCCTATTGAAATCCCACATGGGGTGGCCTCTATAATGAAGCGGCTGCACCCCCCGCATAATGCATGTTGCCATGACCTCAATCGTGGTCAGTCCGGAATGAGCTAACAACCTTATCCGGTTCATCAGGTAAACAACGTCCTTGTCATTTTCCTTCTGAGGGCTCCGTGGACGCCAACTTAGGCGCTTCTTCAAAGGAGCATTATCAAACTCAGGGAGGCCAATCCGAACAGGGTCCGGCAGGGGGACATCTTCTATATAAAACCATTCTGAAGGCCAGTATTCGGACGGCTTCTTTGGGGTTCCGGATAGATATCCGGTCCCGGCGATGCGCCATAGTTCGGCTCCGCCCACTTGATATATCGACCCCTCCCGAGAACGGGGCACAAGGCAGAACAACTTCTTCCACAGTGTTAAATGAGCCTCGACGCCCAAAAACAGCTCGCAAAGGGCTATGAAGCCCGCAATATGCAATATGGAGGCAGGTGTAAGGTTGTGCAACTCGAGGCCGTAGAACTCCAGGAGCCCCCGGAGAAATGGATGAATTGGAAATCCGAGCCCTCTTATCGATAAGGGACAAGGCATACCCGCTCTCCCTTGGAGGGATTGGGGACGCTCTCTGCTTGCGCTCCGCCATTATAAGTGGCAAGCCCGGCTCGAACCGGGACCATGTGGGCGGGGGGGGAGAAACCCCTTGGCTTGGAGTGCCACTAGGTCGCTGTGCGGGACGGAGCATCTCTCCCAATCTCCAGGCTGAAGGCTGGGGGGGCGAGAGGAGGAGCTACGTCGACCGGCCATGATGGAATTGATCTCTGTCAAATGCGCTCCGCTGAATGCCCGCGAAGGGAAGATGGTGTGATTCAGATCTAAATCCCCGCCTCTTTTATAGGCAGCTCATTTGCGCAGCTAGGGGTGTAAATGAGAAAAACACCCTGGCTTTTCACATTCGTTTGACATGTGGAAGATGGTCATTATTGGGCACAGAATCCAAGGTGCGCAACATTCACCTGAGGCTGGACACTATTCAACAGGTATATGGAGTTTGGAGAAGAACCCGCCTTAGAATGCCGAAGACAAATCTGCGCGCAGGACTCATCGTCATTGAAGCCTGGTTCGGGGGCTACTGAGGGAGTCCCGGATTAGGGGGTGTCCGGATGACCGGACTATAACCTTTGGCCGGACTCCTGGACTATGAATATACAAGATTCAAGACTTCGTCCCGTGTCCGGATGGGACTTTCCTTGGCGTGGAAGGCAAGCTTGGCAATACGGATATGTAGATCTCCTCCCATTGTAACTGACTCTGTGTAACCCTAGCCCTCTCTGGTGTCTATATAAACCGGAGGGTTTTAGTTCGTAGGACAAAGAACAATCATACCATAGGCTAGCTTCTAGGGTTTAGCCTCTCTGATCTCGTGGTAGATCTACTCTTGTACTACCCATATCATCAATATTAATCAAGCAGGAGTAGGGTTTTACCTCCATCGAGAGGGCCCGAACCTGGGTAAAAACATCGCGTCCCTTGTCTTCTGTTATCATCTGCCTAGATGCATAGTTCGGGACCCCCTACCGGAGATCCACCGGTTTTGACACCGACAGCCAGTCTTCGGACACCTTCTTTGGGTTGCCGGATAGATATCCGGTCCCGGCGATGCGACAAAGTTCGGCTCCGCCCACTTGATATATCGACCCCTCCTGAGAACGGGGCGCAAGGCAGAACAGCTTCTTCCACAGCACGAAATGAGACTCGATGCCCAAAAACAGCTCGCAAATGGCTACGAAGCCCGCAATATGCAATATGGAGGCAGGTGTAAGGTTGTGCAACTAGAGGCTATAGAACTCCAGGAGCCCCCGGAGAAACTAATGAATTGGAAATCCGAGCCCTCTTATCAAATAAGGGACAAGGCATACCCTCTCTCCTTTGGAGGGATTGGGGATGCTCTCTGCTTGCTCTCCGCCATTATAGGTGGCAAGCCCGACTCGAACCGGGACCATGTAGGCTGGGGGGAGAAACCCCTTGGCTTGGAGCGCCACTAGCTCGCTGTGCGGGACGGAGCATCTCTCCCAATCTCCAGGCTGATGGCTGGGGGGGCGAGAGGAGGAGCTACATCGACTGGCCATGATGGAATCGATCTCTGTCGAATGCACTCTGACAAATGCTCGCGGAGGCAAGATGGTGTGATTCGGATCTAAATCCCCGTCTCTTCTATAGGCGGCTCATTTGCGCAGCTAGGGGGGTAAATGAAAAAACACCCTGGCTTTTCGCATTCGTTTGACACGTGGAAGATGGCCATTATTGGGCGCAGAAGCCAAGGAGCGCAACATTCACCAGAAGTCGGGCGCTATTCAACAGGTATATGGAATTTGGGGAAGAACTCGCCTTGCAATGCCGAAGACAAATCTGCGCGCCGGACTCATCGTCATTGAAGTTTGGTTCGGGGGCTACAAAGGTAGTCCCGGATTAGGGGATGTCCGGATGACAGGACTATAACCTTTGGCCCGACTCCTGGACTATGAAGATACAAGATTCAAGACTTCGTCCCGTGTCCGGATGGGACTTTCCTTGGCATGGAAGGAAAGCTTGGCGATACGGATATGTAGATCTCCTCCCATTGTAACCGACTCTATGTAACCCTAGCCTTCTCCGGTGTCTATATAAACCGGAGGGTTTTAGTCCGTAGGACGAACAACAATCATACCATAGGCTAGCTTCTAGTGTTAGCCTCTCTGATCTCGCGGTAGATCTTCTCTTGTACTACCCATATCATCAATATTAATCAAGCAGGACTAGGGTTTTACCTCCATCGAGTGGGCCCGAACCTGGGTCAAAACGTCATGTCCCTTGTCTCCTGTTACCATCCGCCTAGACACACAGTTCGGGACCCCCTACCCGAGATCCGCCGGTTTTGACACCGACACTCTCCAGAACCACAAAACAAAATATCAAGAACCACTCTGAAAATCACCAGAAATTATAGGCAGCAAGAAAAAATCCACACTTTGGTGTGCTGCTAGAGCTTTCTGAAACAAACACAATGCAAAAAGAATCAACTCATTTGGACTTATAGGCTAGGAGATATCAATGGTCAAAGTTCTGGTCAAAATATTTGAATATATTTTAAATAACAGAAAACCTGGGGGGGTGACGTCGATGGCGTAAAGCCAGAAGACGCCTCCACTCGTACCGCTTCGGGTGCGAGTGGAGAGGCTGACACTGGGCCCCATCAGTTAGGAGAAAGGAGAGGGGGAGATAAACGGAGTGCGGCGAAGCTTCGCTGGAGCTCACGCTGGCGAGGAGGGGTCTTTGGGGAAAACTAGAGGGATAGGATTGAAGAGGGGGCTACGGCGCACCTGCCTGTACCCATGGCATGTCGAGAGATGGCCAGAGCTTCTCGCAATCAACCTCGCAAGTGGCAGCAGCGGTCGGGACACTCTGGAGAGGAAGAAGGCGACGGCGAGGGGCAGTTCCAGGGTATCTACGGCTTCCAGGCGTCACCGAAGGATCTCCGGGGACGCGCCTTAGTGGTTGGTTGGGCTCTAGGAGCTCGGGGACGGGGTGGCTAGGTTGCGGGGGTCGTCGGCGAGTTCAGGTCGGGCATGGCGGCCGGAGGCCTGCCCGGCCGGGCTGCAGCTGTGCTGCGTGTTCGTGGAGGTTGGGTTGTGCAGTGTGTGGCTTCGGGACGGAGAGGAGGGCTTAATTAATAGCCAGAGGGGGAAGGGGGCAACGTGTTGTCTGATACGTCTCCAATGTATCTATAATTTATGAAGTATTCATGCTATTATATTATCTGTGTTGGATGTTTATTGAGCGTTATTATACACTTTTATATTATTTTTGGGACTAACCTATTAACCGGAGGCCCAGTCCAAGTTGCTGTTTTCTGCCTATTTCGGTGTTTCGTAGAAAAGGAATATCAAACGGAGTCCAAACGGAATGAAACCTTCGGAAGAGTTATTTTTGGAACAAGTGCAATCCAAGAGACTTGGAGTAGACGTCAGGGAAGCAACGAGGTGGTCACGAGGGTCCAGAGCGATCCCAACCCCCCTGGGTGCGCCCCCTGTCGGTGTCAAAACTGACAGATCTCGGGTAGGGGGTCCCGAACTGTGCATCTAAGGCTAATGGTAACAGGAGGCGGGGGACACGATGTTTACCCATGTTCGGGCCCTCTCTATGGAGGTAATACCCTACTTCCTGCTTGATTGATCTTGATGATATGAGTATTACAAGAGTTGATCCACCACGAGATCGATGAGGCTAACCCTAGAAGCTATCCTATGATTATGATTGTTCTTGTCCTACGGAGTAAACCCTCCGGTTTATATAGACACCGGAGGGGGCTAGGTTTACACAGAGTCGGTTACAAAGAAGGAAATCTACATATCCGAATTGCCAAGCTTGCCTTCCACGCAAAGGAGAGTACCATCCGGACACAAGACGAAGTCTTCTATCTTATATCTTCATAGCCCAACAGTCCGGCCAATGTATATAGTCCGGTTGTCCGAGGACCCCTTAATCCAGGACTCCCTCAGTAGCCCATGAACCAGGCTTCAATGACGATTGAGTCCAGCGTGAAGATTGTCTTCGGCATTGCAAGGCGGGTTCCTTCTCCGAATACTTCCAAGTAGATCTTGAACACAAGAATCATGTCTGGCTCTGCAAAACCAAATTCCACATACCACCGTATAGAGTATAATATTTCACGGATCTAATCTGCTCACAGTTTATTCATAGCGTGACATTACACTACGGCCCGGTTACTATTCGAACCGTTTATCAGCCTGCCTCAATGAGGCGGTTTCATTGGCATGTCTTGTTGAAGTAGAGATCGTGTCCCCTTATCATGGGATTGTCATCAATACGGGTGTGGGTACCCCAACCGTGCCATTAACATGGCGCTTGGGGAATAAGCGAGTCTTAGGGAATGTGGGGAGGCGCATGATCCGCCTTTATAAAGGGATAAGGATTCCCCTCTTTCACCCACGGCTTCTCCTTCCTCTGCTTATCCTTCCTCTCGAGCTCCAACGCCCAAGCATTCGCCTTCTCCACCCACTAAAACATTCCGAAAATGTTCGGATCGGGAGATGGAGGCAAGTAGATGGCCTCCACTGTCCAGGAGAAGGATATCAAGGAACTTCGGGAGGCCTGGTATCTGGCCGAGAAGACCATGCATTGCTACGTCTTGAGCTTGCATTGGTTTTCCTTGAAGAGGAAAGGGTGATGCACCACAGTAGCTTAAGTATTTCCCTTAGTTTTTGAGAACCAAGGTATCAATCCAGTAGGAGGCTCCTCACAAGTCCCATGAACCTACACAAACAAACAAAGAACTCACAACCAACGCGATAAAGGGGTTGTCAATCCCTTCACGGCCAGTTGCGAAAGTGAGATCAGATAGAGACAATATGATAAGATAAATATATTTTTGGTATTTTATAATACAGATGCAGAAAATAAAGATGCAAAAAAAGTAGATGGAAAGCTTATATGATAAAGAATAGACCCGAGGGCCATAGGTTTCACCAGAGGCTTCTCTCAAGATAGCATAAGTATTACGGTGGGTGAACAAATTGCTGTCGAGCAATTGATAGAAAAGCGAATAATTATGAGATTATCTAAGCATATCATGTATATAGGCATCACGTCCGTGACAAGTAGACCGACTCCAGCCTCCATCTACTACTATTACTCCACACATCGACCGCTATCCAGCATGCATCTAGAGTATTAAGTTCATAAGAACAGAGTAACGCATTAAGTAAGATGACATGATGTAGAAGGATAAACTAAAGCAATATGATATAAACCCGATCTTTTTATCCTCGATGGCAACAATACAATACGTGTCTTGCCACCCTTTCTGTCACTGGTAAGAACACCGCAAGATTGAACCCAAAGCTAAGCACTTATCCCATGGCAAGAAAGATCAATCTAGTAGTCCAAAACAAACAGATAATTTGAAGAGACTTGCAAAGATAACTCAATCATACATAAAAGAATTCAGAGAAGATTCAATTATTATCCATAGATAAACTTGATCATAAACCCACAATTCATCGGATCTCGACAAACACACCACAAAAATAGATTACATCGAATAGATCTCCACAAGAGAGTGGGAGAACATTGTATTGAGATCCAAAAAGAGAGAAGAAGCCATCTAGCTAATAACTATGGACCCGAAGGTTTGTGGTAAACTACTCACAACACATCGGAAGGGCTATGGTGTTGATGTAGAAGCCCTCCGTGGTGGAATCCCCCTCCGGCAGAACGCCGACGATGGCTCCAAGATGGGATCTCGCAGATACAGAAGGTTACAGTGGTGGAAATATTTCTTCGGTGGCTCCCCGGATGTTTTCGCAGTATGCAGGCTTATATAGGAGGAAGAAGTACGTCGGTGGCCGCCTGAGGGGTCCACGAGACAGGGGGGCGCACCCAGGAGGGGTGAGCGTGCCCTCGTATCTCGTGCAGGCCTCAGCTGCTTCTTGGCTTGCACTCCAAGTTCTCCGGATCATGTTCATTCCAAAAATCACGCTCCGGAAGGTTTCATTCCATTTGGACTCCGTTTGATATTCCTTTTCTTCGAAATACTAAAATAGGCAAAAAACATCAATACGGGCTGGGCCTCCGGTTTGTAGGTTAGTCCCAAAAATTATATAAATGTGTAAAATAAAGCCATAAACATCCAAAACAGGTAATATAATAGCATGGAACAATCAAAAATTATAGATACATTGGAGACGTATGAAGCATCCCCAAGCTTAATTCCTGCTCGTCCTCGAGTAGGTAAATGATAAAAACAGAATTTTTTATGTGGAATGCTACTTAGCATAATTCTCAACGTAATTTTCTTTATTGTGGCATGAATGTTCAGATCCAAATGATTCAAGATAAAAGCTTATAAAACATAAAAATGATAATACTTCGAAGCATACTAACAAAAAATCATGTCCTATCAAAATAGCATAGCCAAAGAAAGCTTATCCCTACAAAATCATATAGTTAGGCCATGCTTCATTTTCATTACACAAAATACTCCCAGCATGTACAACCCCGATGACGAGTCGAGCAATTGTTCATACCTTTTAATGCGCTTCAGCTTTTGTTCAACTCTTATCCAATACATGAGCGCAAGCCATGGACATAGCAATATGGTGGTATATGGTGGTGGTTGTAAGGACAAAAAAAGGGAGAAGATGGTCTCACATCAACTAGGCGTATTAACGGGCTATGGAGATGCCCATTAATAGATATCAATGTGAGTGAGTAGGGATTGTCATGCAACGGATGCTCTAGAGCTATAAATGTATGAAAGCTAAACAAAAGAAACTAAGTGGGTGTGCATCCAACTTGCTTGCTGACGAAGACCTAGGGCGTTTTGAGGAAGCCCATCATTGGAATATACAAGCCAAGTTCTATAATGAAAAATTCCCACTAGTACATGAAAGTGACAACATAGGAGACTCTCTATCATGAAGATCATGGTGCTATTTGAAGCACAAGTGTGGAAAAGAGATAGTAGCAATTGTCCCTTCTCTCTTTTTCTCTCATTTTATTTTTTTCTTTTTCCTTTCTTTTTTTTCTTTTCTCCCTTTTTTTCTTTTTTTTTCTTTTTAGTGGGCTTCTTTGGCCTCTATTATTTTTATATAGTCCGAAGTCTCATCCCGACTTGTGGGGGAATCATACTCTTCATCATCCTTTCCTCACTGGAACAATGCTCTAATAATGAAGATCATCACACTTTTATTGATTTACAACTCAAAAGCTAGAACAAGATATGGCTCTATATGAATGCCTCCGGCGGTGTACCGGGATATGCCATGAATCAAGAGTGACATGTATGAAAATTATGAAGGTGGCTTTGCCACAAATACGATGTCAACTACATGATCATGCAAAGAGCAATATGACAATGATGGAGCGTGTCATAATAAACGGAACGGTGGAAAGTTGCATGGCAATATATCTCGGAATGGCTATGGAAATGCCATAATAGGTAGGAAGGTAAATAATGGGTTCATGATACCGGCAAATATTGCGCGGTACAATAGAGGCTAGCATAGTGGAAGGATGAGTGTGCATATATCCATGGACTCACATTAGTCATAAAGAACTCATATACTTATTGCAAAAGTCTACTTAGCCCTCGAAGCAAAGTACTACTATGCATGCCCCTAGAGGGATAGAATTGTAGGAAAAGACCATCGCTCATCCCCAACTGCCACTCATAAGGAAGACAATCAAAAGAGCACCTCATGCAACAAATTTGTCAGACAACTTTTACCATACGTGCATGCTACGGGACTTGCCAACTTCAACACAAGTATTTCTCAATTTCATAATTATCCACTAGCATGACTCTAGCATTACTACATTTATATCTCAAAACAATTATCAAGCATCAAATTGATCCTAGTGTTTAATGCACTTTCTATAGTAGTTTTTATTATACCCAACTTGGATGCTCATCATTTTAGGACCAAATTCATAACCAAAGCAAATACCATGCTGTTCTAAGAGAGTCTCAAAATAATATAAGTGAATCATGAGCGACTAGCAATTTCTTCAAAATTATTCCACTGTCATGCTCTAAAAGATATAATTGAAGCACTAGAGCAAAAACTATCTAGCTCAAAAGATATAAGTGAAGCACATAGCATATTTTAATCAAGTGGGATTTTCACAAAAGGTGTGTACAACAAGGATGATTGTGGTAAACTAACAAGCAAAGACTAATATAATACACGACGCTCCAAGCAAAACACATATCATGTGGCGAATAAAAATATAGCTCCAAGTAAAGTTACCAATGAACGAAGAGGAAAGAGGGGATGCCTTCCAGGGGCATCCCCAATCTTAGGATTTTGGCTATTTTGAATATATTGGGGTGCCTTGGTCATCCCCAATCTTAGGCTTTTGCCACCCTTTATTCCATAGTCCATCAAATCTTTACCCAAAACTTGAAAACTTCACAACACAAAACTCAACAGGAAATCTCATAAGCTCCGTTAGTGAAAGAAAACAAAACCACCCCATAAGGTACTGTAATGAACTCATTCTTTATTTATATTGGTGTTAAACCTACTGTATTCCAAGTTCTCTATGGTTCATACCCTTACATACTAGCCATAGATGCATCAAAATAAGCAAACAACAAACGAAAAACAGAATCTGTCAAAAACAGAACAGTCTGTATTAATCTGTAGCTAACGCAAACTTCTAGAACATTAAAAATCCTACCAAAATAGGACGTCCTAAAAATTTTGTTTATTGAACATAATCAAAAAGAATAAATGCAAAATCACATTCCTGTGATTTATTGAATTTTTTCTCGTGAGCACAAAATTTCTGTTTTCCAGCAGAATCAAACCAACTCATATCATAGGTTATCCTATAGGTTCTACTTGGCACAAACATTAAATAAAATATGAAAACACATCTAAACAGAAAGTAGATGCTAAATGTATTACTAAACAGTAAGAAAAACAAAAAACACAAAGAAAATTGGGTTTCCTCCCAACTAGCGCTATCGTTTAACGCCCCTAGCTAGGCATAAAAGCGAAGATAGATCTAAATAGTGCCATCTTTGGCATTTGATTCATTGGTAGCTCGCATAATAGATTCATAAGGTAATTTGACTTTCTTTCTTGGAAAGTGCTCCATGACTTTCTTTAATGGAAATTGGAATCTAATATTCCCTTCCTTCATATCAATAATCACACCAATCGTTCTAGGGAAAGGTCTACCAAGAATAATAGGGCAAGAAAGATTGCAATCTATATCAAGAACGATAAAATCAACGGGCACCAAATTTCTATTTGCAACAATTAGAACATCATTGATTATTCCCATTGGCTTCTTAATGGTGGAATCTGTAAGGTGCAAATTTAAAGAGCAATCATCAAGATCATGGAAACCTAGAATATCACATAAAGTTTTCGGAATCGTGGATACACTAGCACCCAAATCACACAAAGCAAAACACTCATAATCTTTAATTTTAATCTTTATAGTAGGTTCCCACTCATCATTATGTTTTCCAGGTATAGTAACTTCCAAATCAAGTTTTTCATCAAAAGATTGCATCAAGGCATCAACAATATGTTTGGTAATGACTTTATTTTGACTATAAGCATGAGGAGAATTAACAACGGATTGCAACAAGGAAATACAACTTTCTAAAGAACAATTATCATAATCCAAATTCCTTGAAATCCAAGATAGTGGGTTCAATACTATTTAAAAAGTTTTGACCTCTCCAATTGCACTTTTACCAAATTTTGTATCAAGATCCAAAAACTCCAAATTATCGGAACACTTTTTAGGAAAAGTTGATTCACTTTTAGTACCATTATTATCAAGATTCATATTGCAAAACAAGGATCTAATAGGGGACACATCAATAACTTTAAGATCTTCATCATTATTTTCATGGAAACTAGAAGAACACACTTTTATAAAGCAATCTTTCTTAGCACGCAATCTAGCGGTTCTTTCTTTGCACTCGTCAATGGAACTTCTCATAGGTTTGAGAGACTCATTGATATCATGCTTAGGAGGAGTAGATCTAAGTTTCAAAGAATCAACATCGAGTGAAACTCTATCAACGTTCCTAGCCAAATCATCAACTTTGAGCAATTTTTCTTCAAGTAAAGCATTAAAATTCTTTTGAGAGATCATAAATTCTTCCACACTATTTTCAAAATCAGAGGGCATCTTATTAAAATTACCATAAGAATTATTGTAGGAATTTCCATAATTATTAGAGGAATTGCTAAGGAACGGTCTAGGATTAAAGTTTCCTCTATAAGCATTGTTTCCAAAATTATTCCTACCAACAAAATTTACATCCATAGATTCATTATTATTCTCAATCAAGGTAGATAAAGGCATATCATTGGGATCAATAGAAGAACTCTTAGTAGCAAACAATCTCATAAGCTCATCCATCTTTCCACTCAAAACATTAATGTCACGCCCAATATGCGACCCTATCCAAAAGGAACTCGAAGGTCCCACCAGGGATAGACCCACATATTGAAACGCTTTTGCAAGGTGGATATCATTACATCAACATTACATAATAGAAGGGGATACATACATAAGGCATACAATGCCACATAAATACAACATCACAATACATCAGAGCATCATCCGACTACGGATGAAACACAAACAGAAACTCAAACGACATCCACCCTGCTAGCCCAGGCTGCCGACCTGGAACCTATCCCCTGATCGAAGAAGCAGAAGAAGAACTCAATGCAAGCAAGCATCACTCTCGCGTCATGATCATCGCAGAACCTGTACCTGCAACTGTTGTTGTAGTAATCTGTGAGCCACGAGGACTCAGCAATCCCATTACCATGGGTATCAAGACTAGCAAAGCTTAAAGGGAAAGGAAGGGGTAAAGTGGTGAGGCTACAGCATCGACTAAGCATATATGGTGGCTAACATACGCAATTAAGAGCAAGAAGAGAGCAAGCGAAACGGTCGTGAAACTAGCAATGATCAAGAAGTGATCCTGAACTCCTACTTACGTCAAACATAACCCAGAAACCATGTTCACTTCCCGGACTCCGCCGAGAAGATACCATCACGGCTACACACGCGGTTGATGCGTTTTAATTCGAATCTGGTGCCAAGTTATCTACAACTGGACATTAACAAATTCCCATCTGCCAATAACCGCAGGCACGACTTTCAAAAGATTATACCCTGCAGGGGTGTCCCAACTTAGCCCATGACAAGCTCTCGCGATCAACGAAGGAATAGACCTTCTCCCAGGAAGACCCGATCAGACTCGGAATCCCGGTTTACAAGACATTTCGACAATGGTAAAACAAGACCAGCAAAGCCGCCCGATGCGCCGACAATCCTGATAGGAGCTGCACATATCTCGTTCTCAGGGCAACACCGGATAAGCAAAGCGTACAGGAACCGACGAACCAAGTTGCCAAGGAATGTCCCGCACGGTGCTCTAGGTTGGACCAACACTTAGACAAGCATTGGCCCGGGGGGCTGTAATAAAGATGACCCTTGGGTTAATTACTCCCAAGGGAAAATATAGGTGGTGGTGAGGCAAATGGTAAAAGTCAATGTTGGGCCTTGCTGGAGGAGTTTTATTCAAAGTGAACTGTCAAGGGGGTCCCATAAATCACCCGACCGCGTAAGGAACGCAAAATCCGGGAACATAACACCGGTATGACGGAAACGAGGGCGGCAAGAGTGGAACAAAACACCAGGCAAAAGGCCGAGCCTTCCACCCTTTACCAAATATATAGATGCATTAATAATATAAGAGATATTGTGATATCCCAACCAAAATCCTGTCCACCATGGAGCAATCTTCAACTTCACCTGCAACTAGCAACGCTATAAGAGGGGCTGAGCAAAGCGGTAACATAGCCAAACAACGGTTTGCTAGGAAGGGTGTCAAAGGTTAGAGGTTCATGGCAACATGGGATGGCTCGACAAACAGATGATAGGTAGCACAGCAAAGCGATAGAACGAAGCAACTAGCATAGCAATGATAGTAGTGAGATCCAGGGTAGCGGTCATCTTGCCTGAGATCCCGCAAGGAAGAAGAACGAGTCCATGAAGAAGACAAACGGGAGCAGTCGAACGAATCCTCACAATCGCAACATTACCGGAACTAAGAAGCAACACCGGAAAGAAACAAACAACATGGTAAATGCACAAGCATAAACATGGCATGATGCACAAACAAGTATGATGCATGTCCAGTTTAAAGAGCATGGCATGGCAAAGTGCAACAAACAATACTACAAGTTAAGTGGAGCTCAATATGCAACCAGTTGCATATTGACGAAACACCACATGCAATTATTTAGTTTGATCTCATTTATGTACCCAACAATATTAAATGTTGTTAAACATGGCAAGAGGTGAAACATATGAAAACTACCTATCTAGGCAAGTTTAAATGAGGCCGGAAACAACAAACAACAATTCCGGAAAATCGCCATGTGCATATTATGGATTAGGTACTGTTCTGCCCTAAACACAATTTTAATGTTGTTAAACAGCAAAATAAAGTGGACCATGTTAAACTAGGCATTTTTCCACCCCGTTTACATATAAAGTTTATTAAAAACAGAGCTACGGTTATTTAGTTATGAAATAAATCATTTTAACATGGCATTTATGCAAATTAACACAACCAGCATTTTAAACATTTTAAACATGGATGAAAATGGCATATTATTAATCTACACAATTTTCTGAGCATTTTACATATATAAAACATTTTAATCCGATGCACGGTTTATTAGTTATTAAATGCATGAAGTTAAAGGGGGTTTCTGCAAATCTGTTAAACACTGGATAATGATTAAATCGCAGTTAAGGAAAAAAACGCACACGGGTTGAATCTGGACGGACGCCCAATAGAGGAAAAGGCCGGGGCTGCTCACCCTGGGCCTTAGGCCGGTTCAGTGAGGAAGGTGGGCCGAAGGGTGGTGGACCGGGCTGCTAGCATGGTGGAGCAGGCCGGGGCCCACGTGGGGGTTGCGTCCTCTTCCCGATCCCTTCTGGATCGAGGAGGCTGGGCGGCGGGCGGCCGACGCCGATGCGGCTCCGTCGAGGCACGGAGCAGGCTGGAGGAGGCAGATCCAGGGCGGGGATGGCTGGGATCGACGGATTCGGGCGACAGCTTGCCGGATCCTGGAGCGGCGGCTGCGGAGCTCGGAGCTAGGGGCGGCGCCATGGCGGGGTTCCTGCAGGGAGAGAGAGAGAGAGTGAGGAAGGATTAGAGCAGGACGGGAGATGGCAGAGGCGGCGACCTGGGACGGCGGAGAGGCAGGGTCCGGCGGGGCTCCGGCGACGGCTGCAGGCAAACGGGCTCACCGGCGCTGCGGGAGAGAGCAGTGCTCGGGCTCCCTCCCGATATAGATCGAGCGAGGCAGCAGGGAGCTCAGGGCTGCGGGCTGAGGGACGGGCCCCGATGGGCTTCGGGGGCCCCGTGCGGCGCCTGGACGGGCCGCGGCGGCACTGGCTGTGGGGAAGGCGACGTGGCGCTCGCCCAGTGGCTGGAGGCTGCGGCTGGGTGGCGGTTGGCCAACCGGGATGCGCCAAGTGGCGGCGGTGGGCTTGGCCGGTGCGGAAAACGAGGCCGAGGTGGGAGGTGGCGGCGGCTTCAGGTTAGGGGAGGGGTTAGGCTAGATTAGACTAGGGTTTAGTCCGAAAATGGACAGGGGAGGTCCATATATAGCAGGAGGGGCTAGGGTTGGGGGTTAGGAGGGGTTTCGGGACCCTCGGATCGCGATCGAGCGGCTCCGGACAGAGGGGGGACTAGGTAGACTGTGGATAGAGGCCTCGGACTGGGAGAAGAGAAGAGAAGTGCAGCCCGGCGGCAGTTTCGGAGACCGAAACGTGCGACGAATATACCGACTATATTGCGGTTATTTAATTAACGGTTGGGCAGTCAAACGAACTCCGAATGCGACGAAACTTGGCAGACGGCCTGTCTACACTATAATAAGACCGCACGACAAGTTGCAACCCATTCCGAGAACATTTTTATGCCACTTATAAAATAATATTACGGAGGTGCCGCGGGCGCGTGCGAGTGTGTCTGGGCTCGGAACGGACAACGGAGAGAACCGGCGGAACCCGAACGGATGGAAGTTTGAAAACAATGATGGCAACAGAGTGCCAATGCAATGCGAATGATGCGATGATGAAATGCATGACACGAACCAAATGCAAAACAAAAGACAAAGCCCAACCATGAAGGAAATAATAAATCACATCTCCGAAAAAGGCAAGAGTCGGAGTTACGAATATGGAAAGTTGTATCCGGGGCGTTACAACACTCCACCACTACGAGAGGATCTCGCCCCGAGATCTAGGATGGCACCAGAGGGAAACGGAAGAGGACGAGAAGAGGTAAAACTAAGTTGCTTCTTTGACGAACGAGTGAAACCACGAACCTTGAGAGGTTGAGCAATTAGAGATGAACGAGATTGCAAACAATCCATTAGAAAAGAGGAACAAGGAACATTACGATAACTTGAAGGTTGCAAAGACATGAATCAAGAGTTTAATGGACAAGATAGAATTCGAAACCACTCCGGTTAAAACGAGATAAGAATGAATAATAATGACATAATTTGGACAGCACTCTGACTGTAAATGGAAGGAATTGAACAAGAACTTGAGAAGATGAGAGGATACTTGATGAAATCAACAACACACTGCCTCCGGAAGTATTGAAAAAATGGCACAATGGGTAAGAAGGATTTCAGACAGCACTCAGGTTGAAAAGAGAGGCAAAACTTGATAAGATGAAAGAACTTGAAGAGATGACACAACACTCCGGTTAAATGGATAAGCACGAAAATGACATGATCTTGACAAAACGAGATGATGGTTGAAGAGAGGAACATCACAATGCCTTTGGGACGAAAGAGTAGAAGTTAGATTGTTGGGATAAAGGGACGGAGAAGAAAATGAAATCTTCTGCCACAAATGAACTCGGAAAGCACCCTTCCTAGAAGGTTACAACGGGGTTGTTGGAAAACCAACAACGAAAAGAACAAGATTGTTGTGGGCTTATGGAACACATCTCAAAATTATGAGGTGACATTCTGCCACTAACGAAATTGCTTGTTTGAGATCGACGAAGAGATGAAAAAAACCTCTTTCACCGAGAAGGATATGGAGAAAGCTTGGATCAATGATAAGCACCACAAATAGCAACATTCCCAATGGAAGGCTTTAGGTGAAATATGACACAAGATAACTCCAACGAAGAGATTAATATGGGTTGAAACAATTCATGATCGAAGAGAAAATGATGGTTTCACAATATCTCATTCTTGACAACTTGTGAATCATAAAACTTGAAGGAAATTGTCAAGAGTGACATAACACCACCTCAAAGGATAAGGTAGAAAGGATTGCACTTTGGAATGCAAGATGAAGAATGCTTGAACTCCTCAAAACAAGACATGTGTTGAACACCATGTTTATTTTTGAGTATAGCTTGACGGATCATAACTTCGAGAGAAATCTTGAAGAACCAAAATGAGAATGAAAGAAATCCTTGATGAACCATCATGTAGAGACTCCATGAAGAACTCCGGTAATGAAAGGATGATAGAAAGAAAGAGAAGTTGAAAACACAAGGTAAAGCCTTGCGAAGATTTAGATGGAGCTTTGCGACGATATAACCGAGAAAACTTGGAACTCCGGAAAGAAAAGATGAATACTAGAACCGAGAATTACTTCATCATGAACAATCTCCGGAAGAAGGAATTAATCACTTGGATGAAACAAGAATAAGAATTATGTCATGCCTATCCTTCACCAATTTAAATTGATGACAAGCAACGGATTTGTCATACTACTTATTCTCGTAAAAAGGATCAAGATAGATATGGCACAAACTTGTGAAGGTCTTCAAGGAACCACCGGTAGGATTTGGAAACAACGAATATTTGATATCATAACGGAGGAACAGAAATCTTGAACGAACCACCGTAAGAATTGAAAATGAAAGAAGTAAAGGGGTGAAACACCGGTGAGAATTAGAGAACGAATGAATACTTGAGGGAATTTGATACAAGAGAACGAAGAGATCACGAGCTGATTAGAGAATACTTGATCAATGCACCGGTAAGATTTGGATAACGAGAGATGAGGGTTGAGAATGAGGAATTATGACATGATGGCCTTCGGAGGAAAGAAATGGAAACAACTCACGAAATGCTCCGGATGGTAAGAAAAGAATTATGACAATCGCAAACAATTATGAGAGGATGGCATGAAGCTAGAACCATGACTCTCTGGAAGAACGGTTAAGGATTTAAGAGGAACTCTTCTTCGGTCTTCAAATGTTGAGAATGATGATGAGAACCACCATGAATTGTTGAGATACTCCGGTATGATGACAAGCGAAGAGGTTGAGCCAACAATGAAATGATTTGAAATCGATCTTGGAAAAGATCTGACTGATGAAATTCATTCTTACGTCAAACTTGGAAATGAATTTGAGAATGGCTCCGGGGGGATTAGAAGAGTCAGGTAAGATCCTGGGAAAAGACCTGTGGGTTAGGGGCCACTCAAAAGAAAACACTGTTGAAAGATTGGTTGAAAGGGGGGATTTCACCGGTTGAATTAAATGACTTGAATGAGAAAACAATCTCCAAATATCTTGAACGGATTGAGAATGGAAACACAAGTCTTCCGAGATATCTTCAACACTCTGGAGCAAATGAATAGAGAGAAGTGAAAGATTAAGAGGTGCACCGGTATGAAAAGGCATGTGACACGAGGAAAAGAATATGATCACACAAAAAGCTTGAATTAAATCCACCGGAGAAGAAAAAGAACGAAGGGTGATGAACTTGAAACTGTTGAGCATCTTCATGGGAAATCACCAGATAAGAACATTGAAAGAAACGAATGAAGAGACTTCTCACAGATAAAAGGATACATGATTAAGAAATCTGAGTCCTTGAAGAAAAAAAGGGTGGGAGGGCGGGAAAACAAAGGCAACTTGAGGAAAACGGAACAAACACCGTTGAGAAAACTTAGAATTGATCTTGCGGATGGGGAGAATGATGGGATCATCTCGAAGAGAAGCGCACCGGTTGGAAATGAATTAACATGACAACCTCAATGATCAAAAGGATTAGTATTCACATAGCAATATGAGAACACCGTTTGGGAAAGGTATGGATTCAACACTTGACATTGAAGCAACTCGAATACCACAAATAAAACAAAACAAAGGATTGGCTTGCAGAAATAAGCCGGAACAAACATATGATAGAGATTTCGTCCGAAGTTTTCGTGGTGGGGCTCACACGGGCTCGAGTGTACAGCACCGTCATGTACAAGGCAGTGCACATAACATACGAAGTGTCCCCGAACCAGCATAGCCAAGGGTTCTTTAAGACACAACGAGACCACTGTAAATCGACCGTGGAAAGGCGGACCACTAGACGTTGAACCCCAATCTCATATCATGCATCTGTCGAAAAGATATTCTAGGAGCTACTTGAATTCCCACATATAAATTCCCGAAACTTTCTGGTTATGCAATCTGGTGTTCGGGATACAGGGGAAGCAATATATATTTCACCCAAAACTAACAATACCTACATCCAAGCTGTATCCATCCGTCAACACATAACCAAGAAACCTTCGGAAATCGTGTACCTCAACCTTCGAAAAGCATCCGTTATACAAGTTATGGCAATACTCCCGAGCTCGCCCCAGTACAGGGTTATCGGGGTTATCTCACCAACAACTGCATAAAAGAGATTTTCGATGTCGGCAAAACTCAGGTATTCCAGAACTGCAACGATAAAATTGTGACGACAACACCTCAGAGCTCGACTCCCCGGGTCAAAGCCACATAAATAGACAGGAGGCACCAAGAACAATGTTCTCGTCACAAAACCATGGGAACGATTCCAAGATACCCGCGTGATCCTAAAAAAATTTGAGTGAAATTTGAGGAGAGGAAAGTCAAAACATCTATGTCAGGAGTCCTCACCAGAGCGACGAAGGGGGCTGAGGAGTAAAAAGAAGTCCTACTCTCCGATATATATAATCCTAAGACTCAAAATAGTTTTCTTCTAGACTCAACAACGGCCAACAATCAAGGGGGCTCCTAGGGTCGGTCGAGGCTCTGATACCAACTTGTCACGCCCAATATGCGACCCTATCCAAAAGGAACTCGAAGGTCCCACCAAGGATAGACCCGCATATTGAAATGGTTTTGCAAGGTGGATATCATTACATCAACATTACATAATAGAAGGGGATACATACATAAGGCATACAATGCCACATAAATACAACATCACAATACATCAGAGCATCATCCGACTACGGATGAAACACAAATAGAAACTCAAACGACATCCACCCTGCTAGCCCAGGCTGCCGACCTGGAACCTATCCCCTGATCGAAGAAGCAGAAGAAGAACTCAACGCAAGCAAGCATCGCTCTCGCGTCATGATCATCGCAGAACCTGTACGTGCAACTGTTGTTGTAGAAATCTGTGAGCCACGAGGACTCAGCAATCCCATTACCATGGGTATCAAGACTAGCAAAGCTTAAAGGGAAAGGAAGGGGTAAAGCGGTGAGGCTGCAGCAGCGACTAAGCATATATGGTGTCTAACATACGCAATTAAGAGCGAGAAGAGAGCAAGCGGAACGGTTGTGAAACTAGCAATGATCAAGAAGTGATCCTGAACTCCTACTTACGTCAAACATAACCCAGAAACTGTGTTCACTTCCCGGACTCCGCCGAGAAGAGACCATCACGGCTACACACGCGGTTGATGCGTTTTAATTCGGATCTGGAGTCAAGTTATCTACAACCGGACATTAACAAATTCCCATCTGCCAATAACCGTAGGCACGGCTTTCGAAAGATTATACCCTGCAGGGGTGTCCCAACTTAGCCCATGACAAGCTCTCGCGATCAACGAAGGAATAAACCTTCTCCCAGGAAGACCCGATCAGACTCGGAATCCCGGTTTACAAGACATTTCGACAATGGTAAAACAAGACCAGCAAAGCCGCTCGATGCGCCGACAATCCCGATAGAAGCTGCACATATCTCGTTCTCAGGGAAACACCGGATAAGCGAAGCGTACAGGAACCGACGAACCAAGTTGCCAAGGAATGGTCCCGCACGGTGCTCTAGGTTGGACCAACACTTAGACAAGCATTGGCCCGGGGGGGCTGTAATAAAAATGACCCTTGGGTTAATTACTCCCAAGGGAAAATATAGGTGGTGGTGAGGCAAATGGTAAAAGTCAATGTTGGGCCTTGCTGGAGGAGTTTTATTCAAAGCGAACTGTCAAGGGGGTCCCATAAATCACCCGACCGCGTCAGGAACAAAAAATCCGGGAACAAAGCACCGGTATAACGGAAACTAGGGCGGCAAGAGTGGAACAAAACACCAGGCAAAAGGCCGAGCCTTCCACCCTTTACCAAATATATAGATGCATTAATAATATAAGAGATATTGTGATATCCCAACCAAAATCCTGTCCACCATGGAGCAATCTTCAACTTCACCTGCAACTAGCAACGCTATAAGAGGGGCTGAGCAAAGCGGTAACATAGCCAAACAACGGTTTGCTAGGAAGGGTATCAAAGGTTAGAGGTTCATGGCAACATGGGATGGCTCGACAAACAGATGATAGGTAGCGCAGCAAAGCAATAGAACGAAGCAACTAGCATAGCAATGATAGTAATGAGATCCAGGGTAGCGGTCATCTTCCCTGAGATCCCGCAAGGAAGAAGAATGAGTCCATGAAGAAGACAAACGGGAGCAGTCGAACGAATCCTCACAATCGCAACATTACCGGAACTAAGAAGCAACACCGGAAAGAAACAAACAACATGGTAAATGCACAAGCATAAACATGGCATGATGCATGTCCAGTTTAAAGAGCATGGCATGGCAAAGTGCAACAAACAATACTACAAGTTAAGTGGAGCTCAATATGCAACGATTTGCATACTGACGAAACACCACATGCAATTATTTAGTTTGATCTCGTTTATGTACCCAACAATATTAAATGTTGTTAAACATGGCAAGAGGTGAAACATATGAAAACTACCTATCTAGGCAAGTTTAAATGAGGCCAGAAACAACAAACAACAATTCCGGAAAATCCCCATGTGCATATTATCGATTCAGTACTGTTCTGCCCTAAACACAATTTTAATGTTGTTAAACAGAAAAATAAAGTGGACCATGTTAAACTAGGCATTTTTCCACCCCATTTACATATAAAGTTTATTAAAAACAGAGCTACGGTTATTTAGTTATGAAATAAATCATTTTAACATGGCATTTATGCAAATTAACACAACCAGCATTTTAAACATTTTAAACATGTATGAAAATGGCATATTATTAATCTACACAATTTTCTGAGCATTTTACATATATAAAACATTTTAATCTGATGCACGGTTTATTAGTTATTAAATGCATGAAGTTAAAGGGGGTTTATGCAAATCTGTTAAACACTGGATAATGATTAAATCGCAGTTAAGGAAAAAAAACGTACACGGGCTGAATCTGGACGGACGCCCAATAGAGGAAAAGGCCGGGGCTGCTCACCCTGGGCCTTGGGCCGGTTCAGTGAGGAAGGTGGGCCGAAGGGTGGTGGACCGGGCCGCCAGCATGGTGGAGCAGGCCGGGGCCCACGTGGGGGTTGCGTCCTCTTCCCGATCCCTTCTGGATCGAGGAGGCTAGGCGGCGGGCGGCCGACACCGATGCGGCTCCGTCGAGGCATGGAGCAGGCTGGAGGAGGTGGATCCAGGGCGGGGATGGCTGGGATCGACGGATCCGGGCGACAGCTTGCCGGATCCGGGCGCGGCGGCTGCGGAGCTCGAAGCTAGGGGCGGCGCCATGGCAGGGTTCCTGCAAGGAGAGAGAGAGAGTGAGGAAGGAGTAGAGTAGGACGGGAGATGGCGGAGGCGGCGACCTGGGACGGCGGAGAGGCAGGGTCCGGCGGGGCTCCAGCGACGGCTGCAGGCAAACAGGCTCACCGGTGCTGCGGGAGAGAGCAGCGCTCGGGCTCCCTCCCGATCCAGATTGAGCGGGGCAGTAGGGAGCTCGGGGCTGCGGGCTGAGGGACGGGCCCCGACGGGCTTCGGGGGCCCTGTGCGGCGCCTGGACGGGCCGCGGCGGCGCTGGCTGTGGGGAAGGCGACGTGGCGCTCGCCCAGTGGCTGGAGGCTGCAGCTGGGTGGCGGTTGGCCAACCGGGACGCGCCAAGTGGCGGCGGTGGGCTTGGCCGGCCTGGAAAACGAGGCCGAGGTGGGAGGTGGCGGTGGCTGCAGGTTAGGGGAGGGGTTAGGCTAGGTTAGACTAGGGTTTAGTCCGAAAATGGACAGGGGAGGTCCATATATAGCAGGACGGGCTAGGGTTGGGGTTAGGAGGGGTTTCGGGACCCTCGGATCGCGATCGAGCGGCTCCGGACAGAGGGGGGACTAGGTAGACTGTGGAGAGAGTCCTCGGACTGGGAGAAGAGAAGAGAAGTGCAGCCCGGCGGCAGTTTCGGAGACCGAAACGTCCGACGAATATACCGACTATATTGCGGTTATTTAATTAACGGTTGGGCAGTCAAACGAACTCCGAATGCGACGAAACTTGGCAGACGGCCTGTCTACACTATAATAAGACCGCACGACAAGTTGCAACCCATTCCGAGAACATTTTTATGCCACTTATAAAATAATATTACGGAGGTGCCGCGGGCGCGTGCGAGTGTGTCTGGGCTCGAAACGGACAACGGAGAGAACCGGCGGAACCCGAACGGATGCAAGTTTGAAAACAATGATGGCAAAAGAGTGCCAATGCAATGCGAATGATGCGATGATGAAATGCATGACACGAACCAAATGCAAAACAAAAGACAAAGCCCAACCACAAAGGAAATAATAAATCACATCTCCGAAAAAGGCAAGAGTCGGAGTTACGAATATGGAAAGTTGTATCCGGGGCGTTACAATTAATTACTTCAATAGCATGCGCTTTTTTACTAGTAGTTCGTTCGGTGTGCCATTGAGAATAATTAGCCATAATATTATCAAGAATAATTAGCCATAACAAACCCGAGGATAACTCCTTAGTGGCCATCACGGCCGACTATCCCGGACTACTTCCAGCTTCCAAGGTAACTAAGACCGAAGTCCTAGTATTCTCAGGCTTTATCTTGCATGCCGTGCACTAACAGCGCTTCATAGGGTAAATCCTTGAGGCGGAAGGCCGAGCCCACGGTGGGCAGCCAACAAGGGCCGCTGAAACCAGGCGAGCCAAAAAGAAGTGCGGACTAGATCGAGACTCCGGTGCAATGTTATGGTGCGGATTTAACGACTAGGATTTATGCCCTTGAGTCTTACTAATGCTCATGATTTTCTTAGAAAGAAGAGAGCCCGCCGGACTATGTCCGCCAGCCAAGGTTCGAGGCCGGGTCCGGAAGAGGAGGCGGACATGGGACGCGCCTCAGGCGCTCCTCCGACAGAGGGCGCTGACGGGCTATCTACCACCAATTCAGAGGTGGAGAGTGCCCTAAACCAAAGGCGTCGCTGGACTGTTCTCCTTGACGCGTGTTTTTCCCCAGAGGCGTTGGACGCCTTTAATACAGGAGATGCGTATCTCCGTGCTGCTCAAAATGGTCTAGCCAGATCCACGGAGCAATATGTGAAAGACATACAGGTGAGTAGAATTGAAGGTTATATATGTCAGTAGCCCCCGAGACTTCAAACAGTGAAGATAACTGTTTGAAGGATCACGTGCTATGCAGTGTCTTACAAAGAAGAACACGCAATTGTCCCAGGAGCTCGAAGAGTGCAAGACTCAGCTCGAGGCCGCATTGGCCACTTCAGAGAATGTCAAGGGGACGCCCGCAGGTAATATGTCCTTTGATAGGTACCTCCGTTTTGAAATGCGGCAGGCGTGCAACCCTGACTATAATAATGCAGATGAGGCCGGAGCAAATCCGGACCAGCAATAACTCCTACGCCAACTAAAGGCTAGCGAGAATGTGCTGACGAGGGTGAGGCAAGAGAAGAACAAGCTTCAAGACGCCAATACCCAGCTAGGCGAGGAACTGAAAGACGTTCGCATTCAGCTGTCTTCTTCCGTGAAGGAGAATCGGCGACTTCGACGCGGCATTTTTAGTAAGTGCTTGAGCGAATCTTCAAAAAAAGAATTCGGTGAGGAAGTCGATTGACAGAGCTATGTCTATAGGTCTGCTGACGGGTCGTCCGGCGTAGGAAATGCCCGGTTCATCGGGAGACCTTCTTCCTGAGCTGTTGCAACTACACGAGCGAGTTCGGCAGGTAATGCAAGGCTTCGTCCAGGCTATGTGGCCATCCCTCTCCGTGCCCGAAGGCCTTGAGGAGCTTGCCAAGAAGCTGGAGGGAGTGCGGCTGCGCTTCTGGTTATGGAGGATATCGGCTTGCCGTCAAGGTGCCAGGGAGGCCTGGGCCATGGTGAAGACTCGTTACACGAAGGCTGACCCAAACCACATGGCCGAGGTCGGCCCTATAGGTCCGGACGGAAAGGAGATCCCGGTCAGCTTGGCATATGGCCAGGTGGAGCTGGCTGCAAAGTATTCCCAACAGGACTGTAAATTAGACCGCCTGTTAGATGGCATTGAAGAAGAATATGCCGAGTCGGATTGACTATGTAAAAATGACATAAAAAATGTCCTCTAGCCGGATTGTAGATCGTTTGTCATTGCGGACCTTTTCGCTTCGACCTCTGGACCCTATAGTCTGGAGTGTGTCCGAATACCCTCTTGGTTATGTAAGAACCGGGGCATGCATCGAGACAAGGCGTAGGGGTCATAAGTGCTTTAGCAGACAAGTGCCCAACTAGTTATGTTATATTACATTGTTAGTAAGAAACATCTTCCAGAGAGAATAGTTCCGTTAGGGGTTCCTTTCCCTGGGAGGCATGCCCTAAAGTGCATGTCCGAACTGCCAGAAAGAGCAGAAAAGCATCTGGGGGTAAAAAGGTAAATACAAAAGATCATCTTTTAGCTCACCGACCGAATATTCCCTTAAGAATGCTAGCTTTCGGTTTCACCCAGTCTGAGGTACGCATCCGGCTGACCCGGTAGTAACAATCGCGGAGGTGCTCCCTTTACCACCTAGCCGAATGAACGGGAACGTAGGGGTAAGCACAGGAGCCAGGCAACCCAGCTTGGCCAAAACTTAAGTCATATCGATGCATATAATGGTGTATAAAAGGTTCATGCGGAAGCATTACACATGTTTTGGGCATGAGGCCCGTTTTATATAAACTTCTTTGTAGAGAAGCCCCCAGGTATTGTGAGCGCAGGTAGCGCGTCGGGTGCGTGCGAATTTTGCACATGGGAGCCCCTAAGGGCTTGTGAGAAAAAGGGGGAGGGAGAAGGAACAAAATCCCGGACTGCCAAAAAATAAAAACAAAAAATAAACAAAGGGATGAGGGAAGGAGACGAACACGGAGTCCGGTGCTAGGCATAGAACCTTCGTAGGCGTGCTGCATTCCATGGGTTCGGCTCGAGTTGGTTGTCCGATGCGCCTCGCAGACGGTACGCTCCGCCAGTCAGTACATGGTCGATGATGAAGGGGCCCTCCCATTTGGGCTTTAATTTATCCTTTTACCTATCCGGCAGACGTAGAACTAGTTCGCCAACGTTATATGTTTTGGCCCATACTTCTCTGCTTTGATATCTTCGAGCCTGCTATTGATAGAATGCGGAACGAGCCTTTGCCACGTCACGCTCCTCTTCCAATGCGTCCAAGCTGTCCTGCCGATCGAGCTCGGCTTCTCTTTCTTCGTACATGCGCACTCGAGGTGAGTCATGGATTATGTCGCATGGCAGAACCGCCTCTGCGTCGTATACCATAAAAATGGTGTGAATCCGGTAGTGCGATTCGGCGTGGTCCGCAGCCCCCAGAGTACGGAGTCAAGCTCCTCTACCCAGTGAGTGTCAGATTCCTTGAGGGATCGCACTAGTCTGGGTTTGATGCCGCTCATAATGAGACCGTTGGCCCGTTCGACTTGACCGTTAGTTTGAGGGTGATAGACTGAAGCGTAGTCGATCTTGATGCCCATGTTTTTGCACCAAAGTTTGACTTCATCGGCCGTGAAGTTTGTGCCGTTGTCGGTTATGATGCTGTGGGGGACACTGTAACGGTGTACAACCCCGAAAAGGAAGTCTATCGCTGGTCCGGATTCGGCCGTCTTTACAGGCTTGGATTCTATCCATTTGGTGAATTTGTCCACCATGACCAGTAGGTATTTTTGCTTGTGGGTTCCTCCTTTAAGGGGTCCGACCATGTCAAGCCCCCAGACAACAAAAGGCCAGGTAATGGGTATAGTTTGTAGGCGGTAGGCAGCATGTGGCTTTGGTTGGCGAATAACTGGCAACCAACACATCATTGCACTAAGTCCTGAGCGTCTGCCCAGGCCGTTGGCCAATAAAATCCGGTACGGAAGGCCTTTCTTACAAGAGTCCGGCATGGATTTCAACCAAAAGGTCTCGTCCTTCTTCTTCGGAGATACACCTTTGAAGGACTCCGGTTGTGCTTTTCTTGTAAAGCTCTCCCTCGTGGACTTTATAGGCTTTAGATCGCCGCACTATGCAGCGGGCCTCATTTTGGTCCTCGGGAAGTTCCTGCCTAGTTAGGTAGGCTAGGAATGGCTCTGTCCAAGGGGCAATGACTGCCATTATTTCGTAGGCTGACGGTGTTGTTTCGTTGGCGTAGCCCCCAATTGCGTCAGGATGCTCGGTGAGGGGCAGTGTAATTGTGTTCGGGCTATCGTTTCCGGATTAACCGTCCCATGATACAGATGGCTTGAATAGCCTTTCTAGGAAGATGTTGGGAGGGACGGCCTCGCGCTTGGCGCTGATGCGTGCCAGCACGTCTGCGGCTTGGTTATTTTCCCGGGCTATGTGATGAAATTCGAGCCCCTCAATCCGAGCTGACATCTTTAAGATGGCGTTCCGGTAAGCTGCCATTTTCTGGTCCTTGGCGTCGAAGTCTCCATTTATTTGGGATATTGCAAGATTTGAATCCCCGCGGACCTCTAGGCGTTGAATGCCCATGGAGACTGCCATTCGGAGGCCATGTAAAAGGGCCTCATATTCGGCTGCGTTGTTCGAATCCGTGTACATTATCTGAAGTATGTATTGGACTGTGTCCCCAGTTGGGGACGTCAGAACGACGCCAGCCCCCAGGCCAGCTGTCGGTGTCAAAACTGGCGGATCTTGGGTAGGGGGTCCCGAACTGTGCGTCTAGGCGGATGGTATAAGGAGACAAGGAACACGATGTTTTACCCAGGTTCGGGCCCTCTTGATGGAGGTAAAACCCTACGTCCTGCTTGATTGATATTGATGATTTTGGTATTACAAGAGTAGATCTACCACGAGATCAAGGAGGCTAAACCCTAGAAGCTAGCCTATGGTATGATTGTTGTTCGTCCTACGGACTAAAGCCATCCGGTTTATATAGACACCGGAGAGGGCTAGGGTTACACAGAGTCGGTTACAATGGTAGGAGATCTACATATCCGTATCGCCAAGCTTGTCTTCCACGCCAAGGAAAGTCCCATCCGGACACGGGACGAAGTCTTCAATCTTGTATCTTCATAGTCTTGGAGTCCGGCAGATGATGATAGTTCGGCTATCCGGACACCCCCTAGTCCAGGACTCCCTTAGTAGCCCCTGAACCAGGCTTCAATGACGATGAGTCTGGCGCGCATGTTGTCTTCGGCATTGCAAGGCGGGTTCCTTCTCCGAATAATTTATAGAAGATTGTGACGACATTGCAAGAAGAGTGTCCGGCTCTGCAAAATAAATTCCACATACCACCATAGAGAGAATAGTATTTACACAAGTTCAATCTGCTGACGTATTTGGTGGCGTGACGTCACACCACTACGAAGCCTTTACTCGAATCGTTTTTATTGTACCACCTTAGCGTGTTTAGCAAAGCGGTTTCCTTGGCACGTCTTGTCGAAGCAGAGATCGTGTTCCCCTTATTCCGGGATTCCCATCAATACGGACGTGGGTAACCCAACCGCGCTATTGATTGCGGTGCTTGGGAGATAAGCGAGTTTTATCAGGCCGGTGGGGACGCATGTTTCCGTCCGCCCATATAAGGGGATAAAGATCCAACCCTTTTACCTGCACCTTCTTCCTCCTTGGCTTATCCATCTTCGCGAACTCGAGCTCCAGCGCCCAAGTCTGCACATCTCACCTCAACCTTCTCCAACTATGTCCGGAGCGGGAGACAAGTGGATGGCCTCCTCCGTTACGGAGGGGCACATCCAGAAGCTGCGCAGCGCCGGATATCTATCCAGCGACATCGCGCACCGGCTCCCCGACGAGGGAGAGCTCATCCCCACCCCCAGACCCCACGAGAGGGTAGTATTTCTTCCCCATTTCCTCCGCCGACTGGGCTTCCCACTCCATCACTTTGTCCGGGGGCTCATGTTCTACTACGGCCTGGATTTCCATGATCTGGCCCCGAATTTTATCCACAATATCTCGGCGTTTATCGTCGTGTGTGAGGCTTTCCTCTGCATCCAACCCTACTACGGCTTGTGGCTCAAGACCTTCAGTATAGGGCCGAAGGTGGTAAAGGGCAGCCAGCGGAGTGCGGAGGCGCCATGGTGGGCAAGATGCCCAGCGTTACTTGGCTTGAGGGCACTTTCATGGAAACCATTAAGGGGTGGCAATCGGGGTGGTTCTATATCATCGAGCCGCGTGACCCTGAATGGGCAGCGGCCCCCGAATTCAGATCTGGCATCCCCATACGGCTCACCTCCTGGAAAGAGAGCGGCCGGACATGGGGTGATTCGGAGGAGCTGACCGGACTCCAAGCCTGCATCAAAAAGCTAGTGAACAAGAAGCTCAAGCTTGTCAACATAGTCCAGGTCATGCTTATCCGCCGGATTCTCCCGTGCCAACGACGAGGCTTCAGTATGTGGGAGTTTGATTCGGCGCAGCACCAGACTTCGAGCAGGCTAAGATGTCTGGAGGGTGCTGGTGAAAGGTGCCGAGGCCCCTGCATTCGCTACCGAAGATCGCGGATTCAGCTCGCAGCGTCCGGCTAGCGAGGTAAGCGATTTTTCCCTTTACGGGGCCCTTGTTTTCCATAGTTTGACTCTATGCGGGATCTAAACTCCCTCTCCTTTGACAGGACTGGCTGAAGAAGGCCGAACAGACTATCTGCCCGGCCCCATTGCCAGAGGACCCAACGGACGCCCGCTTAACAGGGCTGCTGGCTCCGGCACCCCACATGGTGCCGGAGAAGAAGGCCAAGAAGAAGGCCACGAGCACTCGGAAGAGTTCCCGTTTTCAGGTGTCATCGGACGATGACTCCGAGGTAGACTCCTCCCACAAAGGTGAGGAGGAGAAGAAGAAGGCCTCTCCCCCAGCGGGGGGAGGGAAGAAAAGGAAGGCTTCTGCAACGAGGGGGGCCGAAGGGTCCAAGAAGGGAAAGACTCTTCCCCCGAACTGCTCCGCCAACACCAGTGATGACGACGAGGATTGGCCTCCAAGGGCCAAGCCCCTGGCGAGATCGTAAGTATCCGGACTCCCGAATAACTTCATGGTTTTCTTTTCGCCACATAGTGTCTTTCTAATGCCGCATACAACCCTGCAGTCTGCCCAAGGATGATTTTCCTGCTTCGTCGAGCGGGTCCTTGGGTGCGTCGTATATGGATTCCCTCCCGACCGCCTCCACCCCCCGTGATGCGGACGATGCTGAGGTGGGATCCCGGGAAGGGACCCGCCAGAAGGGGGAGGCCCCAGAGTTGCCGCAGGGCAACCTCCCGGACTTTGCACCGGACTCCGCACCGGAACCTGAAGTGGCTCCGGAGTCCGACGGGCGGCCCCTTCGTAAGAAGGGAAAGACCGCGACGCTAGCGGCCTCCGTCCAACCGGAGGCACCGGATAGCTTGCTGGAGGCGCTCAACGGCGCCTCCATCGAAGAGGAACACCGCACCTTCATGGGTGCGGTGATTCAGAACGTTCAGCTCGCCAAGTGCGGGCTGACCGAAGCCTACAGTAGCCTTCTAACAGGCTTTGAGGTAAGAATTTTGATATATGTAGAATAGTACCGCATAGACAGTAGCCCCTGATGCTCGGTTCGGTATTCGGAAAGAAAAGCCAGACTAAGGATCTAAAAAGATATACGCAGGAGTTATGAAATATGTCAATATGGGGTTGCAGGCTGTGCTGCTGACCTCTGCCGCACTGACTGCGGAGGTCAATACTTTGAAGCAAAGCCTCAAGCGGTCCGAGAAAGAGCTCGGCCGTGCCAAGAAGCAGCTCGAGGACAAGGAAGGTGAATAACACCGTATTTAAGATTGTACCTTACTGAAAAGGATTTGGTTGCAAGAAAATTGACAAGGATAACGTGGGTGTTGCAGGTGCCACGACCGAGGTGGCGACCCTGAAGGAGGCGGTGTCCGCGGCCGAATGTAATGCGGCCACGGAGCGCACCGAGCGAGAGAAACAGGAGGCGCGGGTGGCGGAGGTACAGCAAGAGCTCCAGGATCTCATGGAAAAACATGAGAACCTAGAGCATGACTCGAAGACTCGAGAGTCTGAGCTTGCATCGGCTCTTGAGAGTGCCAAAGCCGCTAAGGCCGAAGCCTACAAGGCCTTCCAAGAAATCAAGGCGTGGAAGAAAATAGCACCGGGTAAGGCATTCTTCATGCAAAGTAAGCATGTGAGTGTGAATTACCTATCACTTACCCGAATTCAGAGCTCTCCAGGAGCGTTCGCAGATCTTCCTCGCAGCATGTCCGATGCTACCGCTTTCTACCGGGCCGAGGAGGGGAGCTCGACGGAGAAGGTCTTCTGGTCTCAGTATGCTGAGGCCGGACATCTGGTTCCCCTTAGCGACCAGCTGAAGCAGCTGGCCGAGCTCCACAAGGTGGCCGAACAGGCCATGAGGGGCCTCATAGTTCGGCTGTGGCATAAGGAGGCCACGCCAGGGAGATACTTTGGCCTGGTGCGGCGGCTGGTGGATGCTTGTCCATGGGTTGAAGTCATCAAGCACTCCGCCTGTATTGAAGGTGCCCATCGGGCCCTTGCCCGCGCAAAGGTGCACTGGGGCAAGATGGATGCTGAGAAGCTTGTGATGGACACGCCACCGCTGGGCAAGGAGTATTGTACTCCCGAGATGTATTATAAGACTGTTCTGAAGGGTGCCCGCACTATTGCGGGTGAGTGCTCCAAAGATGTAATATTTGAGTAGACTTGCATTTTGTTATCCTGTGCGCTGAAAACTTTGTTCATATGCGCTAAGCAACGCTTGTTAATTTAAAATATTACCTTCTATGCGGCCGTTTATCAAATCTGAGAGATGGCAAGTCGTCGGCTTCGGCCCCCATGCCACGAGTGCTGGGGTGTTCGGGATAAATTTGTGCACTCTTGTTCCCATTTTTGGGTCCATCTAGGGAGGCGCTCAACACAATGAATAAGGTAACCGGACTGATAATGCTTGAACACTCTCACTTAGCCATAGAATTCTATAATTTTAAATTTCAGCGAAGCCCCTACTGTTCGGAAGGCCGAATTTGGGGCGCTATCCACGCCTGGGCCAGACAAGGCCGGTTCCTCGCTCTAAGCGGCATAAGTCTTTAGGGACTCGAAAAAACCTCTCGAACAGCGACCGGCTCTTGCCTCATCATGACTGTCAGTTTTAGCTTTCTCCACTGAGGCGCTCGCCCAGCTCAACTGGGGCGCAATCACAGTGGTTCTCCCAGTGCTACCTTAGCCGATACAACAGAACATAAGGTACCAAAACATGGGAGCCGGGCAAACCCAACTATTGACCCAAGACATGATTCAGAGCCAATGCATATAATGCTATAAGTTCGGGGTGCCGCACTTGTGAAAGTGTTCGGACTTATCGCACCATGATGCGGGAAACATAAGCCCCTGGTGTATTTAGCCGTACCAAAGTGTACGGATGCAACATGTCATAAATGAACATATGTATAAGAAAGGAATGCAATTGTAAGCAAAAAGGTGCATTGTTTATTCAAGAAATATTGCTGTGAATGCAGAACGATACAAATGGTGCGATAAGCAAGGGATGGGGCTATTAAGCATGTCCCCCTCTAGGGGTAGGCTGCGGAATGGTGTATAAAACAGATTTAATGCTCATAATGGAGACCACCTGGATATTCGTCGTAGCCTTTCTCCTTCCCTGGCTGTTGCATTGTGAGTTCGGCAGGTCTACTGCCGGACAGGGCCTCTGATGAACGGGGTCCTCTGGGTAAAAAAAAAGAAAAGAAAAAAGAACGACACACTTGAGAGCCCCTGGTGTGGTTAAGCCGCATTCTGGCCCTATCATGGTCGTGCCCCTCCCCCTATGCCCATGGTATCTTCAGAGCGTAATGAGCCTATCGTGGCCGCATTGCTACGCGTGCTCGGAACATACCAGGTGGTCTTGTTGTAGGTTACTCTCAGCGCGTTTAGCCGTGTCCGGTCGCTTAACGGCCGGACTGGAGAATTGCCTTAATAGGCTGCACTGTACTTCTGCCGCGAGAGCCGCTGTATGTTCCTCCGTTCGGAGAGAACGTTCAGTGTTTCCGTTGACCGTGATGACTCCTCAAGGGCCTGGCATCTTGAGCTTAAGGTATGCGTAGTGTGGTACCGCATTGAACTTTGCAAACGCGGTGCGTCCGAGCAGAGCATGATAGCCGTTGCGGAATGGAACTATGCCGAAGATTAACTCTTCGCTTCGGAAGTAATCCAGGGATCCGAATACCACTTCCAGTGTAACTGAGCCTGTACAATTGGCCTCTACACCTGGTATGACGCCTTTAAAGGTCGTCTTTGTAGGTTTAATCCTTGACGGGTCTATGCCCATTTTGCACATTGTATCCTGATAAAGCAGGTTCAGGCTGCTGCCGCCGTCATCCAAGACTCTGGTGAGGTGAAATCCATCAACGATTGGGTCTAAAACCAATGCGGCGAATCCGCCATGGCGGATGCTGGTGGGGTGCTCCCTTTGGTCAAAAGTGATTGGGCAAGAGGACCATGGATTGAACTTCGGGGCAACTGGCTCCATCGCATATACATCCCTGAGTGCACGCTTCCGCTCCCTTTTGGTTATGTGGGTTGCGTATATCATGTTCACCGTCTGCACTTGTGGGGGGAAACCCTTTTGTCCTCTACTGTTTGGCAGTCGGGTCTCTTCCTCGTCGTCGCTATGCAGCCCCTTGTCGTTGTTTTCGTCAATTAACTTGGCTGTCTGCTTGAATACCCAACAATTCCTGTTGGTGTGGTTAGCTGGCTTTTCGGTGGTGCCGTGTATCTGGCACGAGCGGTCGAGTATTCGGTCCAAATTGGACGGACCCGGAGTAGCTCTTTTGAATGGCTTTTTCCGTTAACCAGGCTTAGAGCCTCTGAATCCGGCATTGACTGCCATATCTCACTATTGTCGTTGTTAATGCGGCATTTGTTTTTGTTGCGACGCGGCCTGCCATTGCGGTCCTTGATATCCGGACTGCCAGAATTTTTACTGATGTTGTTGCTGCGTGCTAGCCAGCTGTCCTCACCCGCGCAGAAGCGGGTCATGAGTGATGCGAGGGCTGCCATGGATTTCGGATTTTCCTGTCCCAGGTGCCGGGCAAGCCACTCATCGCGGATGTTATGTTTGAAAGCCGCGAGGGCCTCCGCATCTGGACAATCGACGATTTGATTTTTCTTGGTTAGGAACCGTGTCCAGAATTGTCTGGCCGATTCGTCTGGCTGCTGAATTATATGGCTTAGGTCGTCAGCGTCTGGTGGTCGCACGTACGTGCCTTGGAAGTTATCGAGGAATGCGGCTTCCAGGTCTTCCCAGCTCCCAATTGACTCTGCTGGCAAGTTGTTAAGCCAATGCCGGGCTGGTCCTTTAAGCTTGAGTGGGAGATATTTGATGGCGTGGAGATCATCACCGCGGGCCATGTGGATATGAAGGAGATAGTCCTCGATCCAAACCGTGGGGTCTGTTGTGCCATCATAAGATTCGATGTTCACGGGTTTAAACCCTTCGGGGATTTGATCATCCATTACTTCATCTGTGAAGCATAGTGGGTGTGCGGCGCCTCTGTATTGGGCGATATCACGACGGAGTTCAAAAGAGCTTTGTATATTTTGTTCGGCCCGACCGGACTTACTGTGTCCGGCGCGATGGTTGTCATCGCGTATCATGGGGCGCCCACGCGATCCATAGATCGATCTTGATTGTCTTGCCTTATCCTCCAATATATCTCGCAAGTCCGGAGCATTCCCCTGTGGCCTTGTGCTTTTCGAGTGATGTCGGGGTACGGTTCTGGTGGAGGGCCCAGAGGCCTCTCTCTCGCGGCCACGGGGTGGTCGGTCAGCCGTATTGTCTGCTGGTGATGTAGGTTCATATGCCTCCGCCTCTAATCGGGGGAGCAACATGCGTTTAGGGTAGCTTTTGGAGGTGCGGTCGAGCTCATGCTCTTCGGCCGCAAGGACTTCAGTCCATCTGTCGGCTAGCAGATCTTCATCAGCTCTAAGCTGCTGCTGCTTTTTCTTGAGGCTGTTTGTCCTGGCCATAAGCCTGCGTTTAAAACGCTCTTGTTCGACGGGATCCTCAGGCACGACGAATTCGTCGTCGTCGAGTCTTGCCTCGTCTCCGGAGGGAGGCATGTAATCCTCTACTTCTTCGTCGGCTGCTTTCTCATGAGGGCTGGCGTCTCCGTCCTCCTGTGCTGAATCTTGCTGGAGGAGGTTGTCTTCAGCACTTTCTGGGGTGTTATTATCTCCGGTGCCGGAATCTCCATTCTTGCTGTGGCGGGATTTAGAGCGGCGCCGCTGACGCTGGCGCTTGGGCTGTTTCTTGGAGGGGTCATCCTACGCTGTTCCTTCACCATTCCCATCCTTTGGGATATCCACCATGTATATGTCATATGATGAGGTGGCTTTCCAATGCCCAGTAGTTGCTGGTTCTTAGTCGTCGCCGGCATCGTCGTCCATACCGTCGATGTCTTCGGAGTCGAAGTCTAGCATGTCGGTTAGATCATCGACAGTGGCTACTAAGTGGGTGGTGGGTGGGCTTTGAATTCCTTCGTCATCCGCATCCCAACCGTCCTGACCGCAGTCCACCCAGGGCTCTCCTGATAACGAGAGATACTTTAGCGAACTCAAGGTGTCGCCGAAAGGTGAGTGTTGAAAGATGTCCGCAGCGGTGAACTCCATGACCGGCGCCCAATCGGATTCGATTGGAGGGGGCGCGGGAGGTTCGGAGTTTGGAGAGGAGTCCGGCATCTCGGAGTCACGAGCTTCAGGAGGGACAAGGTCAGTGTTCGGCTCTATCGCCGTAGAGGTTGCAGCCCCCGAGGCGGTGTCTAGCCACCCGTCCTCGATCTGCGCAGCCGGCTTCGAATTGAAGATCAGAGCGGACTCGTGTGCGGCCTCCAGGTTACTGTCCGGCTGCAGAGCTAAGTCATGCCCGTCGTGACAGTGCGGCGCGCTCGGTTGTGGCTCGAATCCATCGAAGATCAAGTCCCTGCGGATGTCATCCGTGAAGTTCAAACTTCCAAATCTGACCTGACGGCCAGGGGCGTAGCTTTCGATCTGCTCCAGATGGCCAAGCGAATTGGCCCGCAGTGCAAAGCCGCCGAATACGAAGATCTGTCCTGGGAGGAAGGTATCACCCTGGACTGTGTCGTTGTTGATGATCGAAGAAGCCATCGAGCCTATCGGTGACGACACAGAGGAACTCTCAATGAAAGCACCAATGTCGGTGTCAAAATCGGCGGATCTCGGGTAGGGGGTCCCGAACTGTGCGTCTAGGCGGATGGTAACAGGAGACAAGGGACACGATGTTTTACCCAGGTTCGGGCCCTCTTGATGGAGGTAAAACCCTACGTCCTGCTTGGTTGATATTGATGATGTGGGTATTACAAGAGTAGATCTACCACGAGATCAAGGAGGCTAAACCCTAGAAGCTAGCCTATGGTATGATTGTTGTTCGTCCTTCAGACTAAAGCCATCGGAGAGGGCTAGGGTTACACAGAGTCGGTTACAATGGTAGGATATCTACATATCCGTATCACAAAGCTTGTCTTCCACGCCAAGGAAAGTCCCATCCGGACACGAGACGAAGTCTTCAATCTTTTATCTTCATAGTCTTGGAGTCCAGCCGATGATGATAGTTCGGCTATCCGGACACCCCCTAGTCCAGGACTCCCTCACCAACCAACATTTTGGAGTCGTCGAAGTGCATGACCCAATTGGAGTATGCATGCTATTCTTTAGGGAGTTCAACCTCAGTCCATTCGGCAATGATGTCAGCCAAAACCTGGGACTGAATAGCTCGCCTTGGCTTGTAGGTTATGTCGAACGGGAGGAGCTCGATGGCCCATTTGGCAATCCGGCCTGTTGCGTCACGGTTGTTTATAATGTCATTAAGGGGTACTTCGGATGCCACTATTATGGAGCAATCTTGAAAGAAGTGTCGCAGCTTCCGGGATGCCATGAACACCACGTATGCTATCTTTTGATAATGCGGGTACCGTGACTTGCATGGAGTTAGCACAGTGGACACGTAGTACACTGGTTTTTGGAGGGGGAGCTTGTGCCCGTCCGCTTCTCGTTCGACGACGAGCACCGCACTGACAACTTGATGGGTTGCGGCGATGTATAATAGCATTGGTTTGCCCGTGTTGGGCGCGGCCAGGACCAGATTTGTTGCCAATATGGCTTTTATTTCTTCGAGTCCGGCCGTGGCAGCCTCCGTCGACTCGAAGTGGTCGGTGCGCCGTAGGAGGCAATAGAGGGGTAATGCCTTTTCTCCTAAGCGGGAGATAAAGCGGCTTAGAGCCACCACGCATCCAGTCAGTTTTTGTATTTGTTTGAGGTCCTTTGGGGTATCTAATTGTGACAGAGCTCGGATCTTGGCTGGGTTTGCTTCAATTCCTCTACCGGATACGATGAAGCCGAGGAGCTTTCCGGCTGGTACGTTGAAAATGCATTTCTCCGGGTTGAGCTTAATGTCATATGTTCGGAGATTGTCGAACGTGAGCCTCAAGTCGTCGACTAGAGTATCGACGTGTTTTGTTTTGACGACCACGTCATCTACATATGCTTCGACTGTTTTGCCGATCTAGTTGGCCAGACATGTCTGAATCATGCGCTGATATGTTGCGCCGGCGTTTTTGAGCCCGAAGGGCATCGTGTTGAAGCAGAATGGGCCGTACGGTGTGATCAATGCCGTTGCGGCCTGGTCTGACTCTGCCATCTTGATTTGAGGGTAGCCAAAGTATGCATCGAGGAAACACAGTGAGTCGTGTCCTGCAGTGGCGTCGATGATTTGATTGATTTGAGGGAGTGGGAAAGGGTCCTTTGGACATGCCTTGTTTAGGTCTTTGAAATTGACACATAGGCGCCAAGATTTGTTCTTCTTTGGTACCATCACCAGGTTTGCTAGCCAGTCCGGATGTTTTATGTCTCTGATGAACCCGGATTCCAGCAGTTTTGCTAGCTCCTCTGTCATGGCTTGTCTCTTAGGTTCGGAAAAGCGCCGTAGGGTCTGCTTGACGGGTTTAAACCCTTTTATGATGTTCAGGCTGTGCTCGGCCATCCTGCGTGGGATTCCTGGCATATCCGAGGGGTGACAGGCGAAATGTCCCAATTTTCTCGCAGAAAGTCTCTGAGTGCGGCGTCTACGTCGGGTTTTAATTGTGCCCCGATGGAGGCCGTTTTTGTAGGGTCCATTGGATGGACTTGGAATTTGACTATTTTGTCTGCCGGTTTAAAAGAGGTGGACTTGGATCTCTTGTCTAGTATTACGTCGTCCCTGTCCACCGTGGAGCGCAACCTCGTTAACTCCTCGGCCGCTAGGGCCTCAGATAATGCCTCCACGGCCAGTGCGGCTGTCTTGTTTTCAGCACTGAGTGCTATGTCCGGATCACTTGCGAGAGTGATGATTCCGCTGGGCCCGGGCATTTTGAGCTCCATGTACCCGTAATGGGGTATGGCTTGGAAAATTGTAAATGCTTCTCGCCCTAGCAAAGCGTGGTAGCCGTTGCTGAATGGGGCCAGTTGAAACGTGACCTCCTCGAATCTGTAATTGTCCAGTGTGCCGAACACCACATCCAGTGTGATCTTTCCTGAACAGCATGCTTCCCGACTTGGGATTATTCCCCTAAAAGTTGTGTTTCTTCGCTCAATGCGGCTCCACTCAATTTTCATTTTTCGCAGGGTTTCCTCGTAGATGAGGTTGAGTCCGCTGCCGCCGTCCATGAGTACCTTTGTAAGTCGGAGGCCGTCCACTATCGGACTGAAGACCAATGCGGCTGGTGCTCGGGCTGTCCGAAATTTAGGTTCGTCACTAGCGTTAAAGGTGATAGCCGTGTCACTCCATGGGTTTATTGTTGCAACTTCGTAGACTTCGGCGAGGTTGCGGAGCGTTCGTTTCCTTGCATTGTTTGATGTGAACGTCTCGAAGACTGTCGACACCATACTGGGGAGGTATTCTTTGGGTGCTGGAGTTAAAAGCTCCTCGCCGCTTTTGACTACCTGCCGTAGTATCCAACATGCTCTAAGGCTGTGCGTTGGTGTGGCTTTCCCTGAATTATGAATTCTACAGGTTCTATTGAGCCATCCTTCGAATACGGTCCCGTACCCTGTAGAGGGCTTTTGTTTTTTAATATTTGGCTTGGATGCCTGGCGATAATGCGCCCTTTTGTTTCGGACTCGTGTTATATTCGGGGCCGGATTGTCCCAAAATTTATCTTCGGTTTTCCGAACGCTTTCAATCGCACAGTACTTTTGCACTATGGATGTCAAGTCGGCGAATCGTGTAATTTCGCGGCGAATTATGGCGTTGAGGATTCCAATGTCCGTGCAGTTGTTAAGGAAGAGTAAAATTGCTTCTTTCTCACGGCAGTCCTTTATCCTGTTCATAACCAGGAGGAATCTGGCCCAGTAGTGGTGTACTGCTTCTCCGGGCTCTTGCCGTATTAGGGATAAATCCCGTATAGTTGGGTGGGTAGGTGGAAATAAATCCGGAACCCTGCCTAATGTAAGATTCAGGGGCCGAGCGGTTTCCGAACTTGGAAGCTTGCTTTCTGGGATATTATTCAATGAATCGGGCCTACTGCCTGACTTTAGGTTCAGGGTTCGGGTGACATCCTCCCCTCCGCGGGTTTCCGGCTTGGAGGGATCGGGAATCCGGACACATCTGGTCCTTAGGGCGGGAGAAGATTCGCTGCATTGTTCTTCCACCACTTCGACGTGGTGGGTAATCCGGGGAGAGTCAATCTCTCTCTGATCAAGTTTAAGCCCGATCTGGTCGTAATCAGTAGCGACTCCTAGGGCCGCGATGCGATCCAAGAGTTCGTTCAGGGAGAAGAGCTCCATCGGATCTAATTGCTCGGCGAGCTCCGAGCTGATGCGAAGATTGCTTTCGATGGCCCGAGAGGTCATCGTTGGCGCGGCGGCCGGACTGGCGGTCATCAAAAACCTTCCTAGCCGAAGAGTTTGGCCGACAGCCAATGCTCCTTTAGCAACGACACCGTCTTTAAAGACGGGATGCGGCATCCTTCCTGATGGTGACGACACAGCGGAACTCTCAATGAAAGCACCAACGCCGGTGTCAAAACCGGCGGATCTCGGGTAGGGGGTCCCGAACTATGCGTCTAGGCGGATGGTAACAGGAGACAAGGGACACGATGTTTTTACCCAGGTTCGGGCCCTCTCGATGGAGGTAAAACCCTACTCCTGCTTGATTAATATTGATGATATGGGTAGTACAAGAGTAGATCTACCACGAGATCGGAGTGGCTAAACCCTAGAATCTAGCCTATGGTATGATTGTTGTTCGTCCTATGGACTAAAACTCTCTGGTTTATATAGACACCGGAGAGGGCTAGGGTTATACAGAGTCAGTTACAATGGGAGGAGATCTTTGTATCGTATCGCTAAGCTTGCCTTCCACGCCAAGGAATGTCCCATCCGGAGACGGGGCGGAGTCTTCAATCTTGTATCTTCGTAGTCCAGGAGTCCGGCCGAAGGTCATAGTCCGTGTCGGTGTCAAAACCGGCGGATCTCGGGTAGGGGGTCCCGAACTGTGCGTCTAGGCGGATGGTAACAAGAGACAAGGGACACGATGTTTTACCCAGGTTCGGGCCCTCTTGATGGAGGTAAAACCCTACGACCTACTTGATTGATATTGATGATGTGGGTATTACAAGAGTAGATCTACCACGAGATCAAGGAGGCTAAACCCTAGAAGCTAGCCTATGGTATGATTGTTGTTCGTCCTACGGACTAAAGCCATCCGGTTTATATAGACACTGGAGAGGGCTAGGGTTACACAGAGTTGGTTACAATGGTAGGAGATCTACATATCTGTATCGCCAAACTTGTCTTCCACGCCAAGGAAAGTCCCATCCGGACACGGGACGAAGTCTTCAATCTTGTATCTTCATAGTCTTGGAGTCCGGCCGATGATGATAGTTCAGCTATCCGGACACCCTCTAGTCCAGGACTCCCTCAGTAGCCCCTGAACCAGGCTTCAATGACGATGAGTCCGGCGCACATGTTGTCTTCAGCATTGCAAGGCGGGTTCCTTCTCCGAATAATTTATAGAAGATTGTGAACACCAGGATAGTGTCCGGCTCTGCAAAATAAATTCCACATACCACCGTAGAGATAATAGTATTTACACAAGTTCAATCTACTGATGTATTTGGTGGCGTCACGTCACACCACTACCAAGCCTTTACTCGAATCGTTTTTATTGTACCACCTCAGCGTGTTTAGCGAAGCGGTTTCCTTGGTACTTCTTGTCGAAGCAGAGATCGTGTTCCCCTTATTCCGGGATTCCCATCAATACGGACGTGGGTAACCCAACCGAGCCATTGATTGCGGCGCTTGGGAGATAAGCGAGTTTTATCAGGCCGGTGGGGACGCATGTTTCCGTCCGCCCATATAAGGGGATAAAGATCCAACCCTTTTACCTGCACCTTCTTCCTCCTTGGCTTATCCATCTTCGCGAACTCGAGCTCCTGCGCCCAAGTCCGCACATCTCACCTCAACCTTCTCCAACTATGTCCGGAGCGGGAGACAAGTGGATGGCCTCCTCCGTTACGGAGGGGCACATCCAGAAGCTGCGCAGCGCCGGATATCTATCCAGCGACATCACGCACCGGCTCCCCGATGAGGGAGAGCTCATCCCCACCCCCAGACCCCACGAGAGGGTAGTATTTCTTCCCCATTTCCTCTGCGGACTGGGCTTCCCACTCCATCCCTTTGTCCGGGGGCTCATGTTCTACTACGGCCTGGATTTCCATGATCTGGCCCCGAATTTTATCCACAATATCTCGGCGTTTATCGTCGTGTGTGAGGCTTTCCTCTGCATCCAGCCCCATTTCGGCTTGTGGCTCAAGACCTTCAGTATCAAGCCGAAGGTGGTAAAGGGCAGCCAAGCGGAGTGCGGAGGCGCCATGGTGGGCAAGATGCCCAACGTTACTTGGCTTGAGGGCACTTTCGTGGAAACCATTAAGGGGTGGCAATCGGGGTAGTTCTATATCACTGAGCCGCATGACCCTGAATGGGCAGCGGCCCCCAAATTCAGATCTGGCATCCCCATATGGCTCACCTCCTGGAAAGAGAGCGGCCGTACATGGGGTGATTCGGAGGAGCTGACTGGACTCCAAGCCTACATCAAAAAGCTAGTGAACAAGAAGCTCAAGCTTGTCAACGTAGTCAAGGTCATGCTTATCCGCCGGATTCTCCCGTGCCAACAACGGGGCTTCAGTATGTGGGAGTTCAATTAGGCGCAGCACCAGACTTCGAGCAGGCTCTTCGACACTATGTACGAAGATTTCTGGAGGGTGCTGTTTAAAGGTGCCGAGTCCCCCACATCCGCTACCGAAGATCGCGGATTCAGCTCGCAGCGTCCGGTTAGCGAGCTAAGCGATTTTGCCCTTTACGGGGCACTTGTTTTCCATAGTTTGACTCTATGCAGGATCTAAACGCCCTCTCCTTTGACATGACTGGCTGAAGAAGGCTGAACAGACTATCTGCCCGGCCCCATTACCAGAGGACCCAGCGGACGCCCGCTTAATGGGGCTGCTGGCTCCGGCACCCCACGTGGTGCCGGAGAAGAAGGCCAAGAAGAAGGCCACGGGCACTCGGAAGAGTTCCCGTTTTCAGGTGTCATCGGACGATGACTCCGAGGCAGACTCCTCCCACAAAGGCGATGAGGAGAAGAAGAAGGCCTCTCCCCTAGCGGGGGAGGGAAGAAAAGGAAGGCTTCCCCAACAAGGGGGGCCGAAGGGTCCAAGAAGGGAAAGACTCTTCCCCCGGACTGCTCCGCCAACGTCAGTGATGACGACGAGGATTGGCCTCCAAGGGCCAAGCCCCTGGCGAGATCGTAAGCATCCGGACTCCCGAATAACTTCATGGTTTTTCTTTTCGCCACATAGTGTCTTTCTAATGCCGCATACAACCCTGCAGTTCGCCCAAGGATTATTTTCCCGCTTGGTCGAGCGGGTCCTTCGGTGCATCGGATATGGATTCCCTTCCGACCGCCTCCACCCCCCGTGATGCGGACGATGCTGAGGTGGGATCCCGGGAAGGGACCCGCCAGGAGGGGGAGGCCCCGCACCGGAACCTGAAGTGGCTCCGGAGTCCGACGGGCGGCCCCTTCGTAAGAAGGGCAAGACCGCGACGCCAGCGGCCTCCGTCCAACCGGAGGCGCCGGATAGCTTGCTGGAGGCGCTCAACGGCGCCTCCATCAAAGAGGAACACCGCACCTTCATGGGTGCCGTGATTTAGAAGGTTCAGTTCGCCAAGAGCGGGCTGACCGAAGCCTGCAACAGCCTTCTAACATGCTTTGAGGTAAGAATTTTGATATATGTAGAATAGTACCGCATAGACAGTAGCCCCTGATGCTCGGTTCGGTATTCGGAAAGAAAAGTCGGGCTGAGGATCTAAAAAGATATACACAGGAGTTATGAAATATGTCAATATGGGGTTGCAGGCTGTGCTGCTGACCTCTGCCGCACTGACTGCGGAGGTCAATACTTTGAAGCAAAGCCTCGAGCGGTCTGAGAACGAGCTCGGCCATGCCAGGAAGTAGCTCGAGGACAAGGAAGGTGAATAACACCGTATTTAATATTGTACCTTACAGAAAAGGATTTGGTTGCAAGAAAATTGACAAGGATAACATGGGTATTACAGGTGCCATGACCGAGGTGGCGACCCTGAAGGAGGCAGTGTCCACGGCCGAACGTAATGCGGCCGCGGAGCGCACCGAGCGAGAAAAGCAGGAGGCACGGGTGGCGGAGGTACTATAAGAGCTCCAGGATCTCGTGGAAAAACATGAGAACCTGGAGCGTGACTCGAAGACTCGAGAGTCTGAGCTTGCATCGGCTCTTGAGAGTGCCAAAGCCGCTAAGGCCGAAGCCTACAAGGCCCTCCAAGAAATCGAGGCGTTGAAGAAAATAGCAGCGGGTAAGGCATTTTTCATGCACAGTAAGCATGTGAGTGTGAATTACCTATCACTTACCCGAATTCGGACCTCTCTAGGAGCGTTCGCAGATCTTCCTCGCAGCATGTCCGATGCTGCCGTTTTCTACCGGGCCGAGGAGGGGAGCTCAACGGAGAAGGTCTTCTGGTCTCAATATGCTGAGGCCGGACATCCGGTGCCCCTTAGCAACCAGCTGAAGCAGCTGGTCGAGCTCCACAAGGTGGCCGAAAAGTCCATGAGGGGCCTCATAGTTTGGCTGTGGCCTAAGGAGGCCGCGCCTGGGAGCTACTTTGGCCTGGTGCGGCGGCTGGTGGATGCGTGTCCATGGGTTGAAGTCATCAAGCACTCCGCCTGTATTGAAGGTGCCCATCGGGCCCTTGCCCGCGCAAAGGTGCACTGGCGCAAGATGTATGCTGAGAAGCTTGTGACGGACGCGCCACTGCTGGGCAAGGAGTATCGTACTACCGAGATGTATTATAAGACTGTTCTGAAGGGTGCCCGCACTATTGCGGGTGAGTGCTCCAAAGATGTAATATTTGAGTAGACTTGCATTTTGTTATCCTGTGTGCTGAAAACTTTGTTTATATCCGCTAAGCAACGCTTGTCAATTTAAAATATTACCTTCTATGCGGCCGTTTATCAAATCTGAGAGATGGCAAGTCGTCGGCTTCGGCCCCCATACCACGAGTGCTGGGGTGTTCGGGATAAATTTGAGCACTCTTGTTCCCATTTTTGGGTCCATATAGGGAGGCGCTCAACACAACGAACAAGGCAACCGGACTTATAATACTTGAACACTCTAACTTAGCAATAGAATTCTATAATTTTAAATTTCGGCGAACCCCTAGTGTTCGGAAGGCCGAATTTGGGGCGCTATCAACGCTTGGGCCGGACAAAGCCGGTTCCTCGCTTTAAGCGGCATAAGTCTTTAGGGACTCGAAAAAACCTCTCAAACAGCGACCGGCTCTTGCCTCGTCATGACGGTCAGTTTTAGCTTTCTCCACTGAGGCGCTCGCCCAGCTCAACTGGGGCGCAATCGCAGTGGTTCTCCCAGTGCTACCTTAGCCGATACAATGGAACATAAGGTACCAAAACATGGGTGCCGGGCAAACCCAACTATTGACCCAAGACATGATTCAGAGCCGATGCATATAATGCTATAAGTTCGGGGCACCGCACTTGTGAAAGTGTTCGGACTTATCGCACCATGATGCGGGAAACATAAGCCCCTGGTGTATTTAGCTGTACCAAAGTGTACGGATGCAACATGTCATAAATGAACATATGTATAAGAAAGGAATGCAATTGTAAGCAAAAAGGTGCATTGTTTATTCAAGAAATACTGCTGTGAATGCAGAACGATACAAATGGTGCGATAAGCAAGGGATGGGACGATTAAGCATGTCCCCCTCCAGGGGTAGGCTGCGGAATGGTGTATAAAACAGATTTAATGCTCATAATGGAGACCACCTGGATATTCGTCGTAGCCTTTCTCCTTCCCTGGCTGTTGCATCGTGAGTTCGGCAGGTCTACTGCCGGACAGGGCGTCTGATGAACAGGGTCCTGTGGGTAAAAAAAAGAAAAGAAAAAAGAACGACACACTTGAGAGCCCCTGGTGTGGTTAAGCCGCATTATGGGCCTATCGTGGTCGTGCCCCCCCCTATGCCCATGGTATCTTCAGAGCGTAATGATGTATGCGAAGGACCCGTCTTGAAATTTTGTAGGGGCTGGGGTTGGGGCCACATTGCTACGCGTGCTCGGAACGTGCCAGGTGGTCTTGTTGTAGGTTACTCTGGGCGCGTTTAGCCGTGTCCGATCGTGTAACGGCCAGACTCGAGAATTGCCTTAAGAGGCTGCACTATACTTCTGCCGCGAGAGCCGCTGTATGTTCCTCCGTTCGGAGAGAGCGTTCAGTGTTTCCATTGACCATGATGACTCCTCGAGGGCCTGGCATCTTGAGCTTAAGGTATGCATAGTGCGGTACCGCGTTGAACTTTGCAAACGCGATGCGTTCGAGCAGAGCATGATAGCCGCTTCGGAACGGAACTATGTCGAAGATTAACTCTTCGCTTCGGAAGTTATCCGGGGATCCGAATACCACTTCCAGTGTAACTGAGCCTGTACAATTCGCCTCTACACTTGATATGACGCCTTTAAAGGTCGTCTTTGTAGGTTTAATCCTTGAGTGGTCTATACCCATTTTGCGCACTGTATCATGATAAAGCAGGTTCAGGCTGCTACCGCCGTCCATCAGGACTCTGGTGAGGTGAAATCCATCAACGATTGGGTCTAAAACCAATGCGGCGAATCCGCCATGGCAGATGCTGGTGGGGTGGTCCCTTCGGTCAAAAGTGATTGGGCAGGAGGACCATGGATTGAACTTCGGGGCAACTGGCTCCATCGCGTATACATCCCTGAGTGCACGCTTCTGCTCCCTTTTGGGTATGTGGGTTGCGTATATCATGTTCACCGTTCGCACTTGTGGGGGGAAACCCTTCTGTCCTCTATTGTTCGGTGGTCGGGTCTCTTCCTCGTTGTCGCTATGCAGCACCTTGTCGTTGTTTTCGGCAATTAACTCGCCTGCCTACTTGAATACCCAACAGTCCCTGTTGGTGTGGTTAGATGGCTTTTTGGGGGTGCCGTGTATCTGGCACGAGCGGTCGAGTATTCTGTCCAAATTGGACGGACCCGGAGTAGCTCTTTTGAGTGGCTTTTTCCGTTGACCGGGCTTAGAGCCTCTGAATCCGGCATTGACTATCGTATCCACACTATTGTCGCTGTTAATGCGACGTTTGTTTTTGTTGCGATGCGGCCTGCCATTGCGGTCCTTGATATCCGGACTGCTAGAATTTTTACTGATGTTGTTGCTGCGTGCTAGCCAGCTGTCCTCACCCGCGCAAAAGCGGGTCATGAGTGATGTGAGGGCTGCCATGGATTTCGGCTTTTCCTGTCAGAGGTGCCGGGCAAGCCACTCGTCGCGGATGTTATGTTTGAAAGGCGCGAGGGCCTCCGCATCCGAACAATCGACGATTTGATTTTTCTTGGTTAGGAACCATGTCCAGAATTGTCTGGCCGATTCGTCTGGCTGCTGAATTATATGGCTTAGGTCGTCAGCGTCTGGTGGTCGCACGTACGTGCCTTGGAAGTTATGGAGGAATGCGGCTTACAGGTCTTCCCAGCTCCCAATTGACTCTGCTGGCAAGCTGTTAAGCCAATGCCGGGCTGGTCCTTTAAGCTTGAGTGGGAGATATTTGATGGCGTGGAGATCATCACCGCGGGCCATGTGGATATGAAGGAGATAGTCCTCGATCCAAACCGTGGGGTCTGTTGTGCCATCATAAGATTCAATGTTCACGGGTTTAAACCCTTCGGGGGTTTGATGATCCATTACTTCATCTGTGAAGCATAGTGGGTGTGCGGCGCCTCTGTATTTGGCGATATCACGACGGAGTTCAAAAGGGCTTTGTATATTTTGTTCGGCCCGGCCGGACTTACTGTGTCCGGCACGACGGTTGTCTTCGCGTATCATGGGGCGCCCACACGATCCATAGATCGATCTTGATTGTCTTGTCTTATCCTCCAATATATATCGCAAGCCCGGAGCATTCCCCTGTGGCCTTGTGCTTTTCGAGCGATGCCGGGGTACGGTTCTGGTGGAGGGCCTAGAGGCCTCTCTGTCACGGCCACGGGGTGGTCGGTCAGCCGTATTGTCTGCTAGTGATGTAGGTTCATATGCCTCCTCCTCTAATCGTGGGAGCAGCTTGTGTTTAGGGTAGCTTTTGGAGGGGCGGTCGAGCTCATGCTCTTCGGCCGCAAGGACTTCAGTCCATTTGTCGGCTAGCAGATCTTGATCAGCTCTAAGTTGCTGCTGCTTTTTCTTGAGGCTGTTTGCCGTGGCCATAAGCCTGCGTTTAAAATGCTCTTGTTCGACGGGATCCTCAGGCACGACGAATTCGTCATCATCGAGGCTTGCCTCATCTCCGGAGGGAGGCATGTAATCCTATACTTCTTCGTCGGCTGCTTTCTCATGAGGGCTGGCGTCTCAGTCCTCCTGCGCTGAATCTTGCTGGAGGGGGTTTTCTTCGGCACTTTCTGGGGTGTTATTATCTCCGGTGCCGGAATCTCCATTCTTGCTGTGGCAGGATTTAGAGCGGCGCCGCTGACGCCGGCGCTTGGGCTGTTTCTTGGAGGGGTCATCCTCCTCTGTTCCTTCACCATTCCCATCCTTTGGGATATCCACCATGTATATGTCATATGATGAGGTGGCTTTCCAGTGTCCAGTAGGTGCTGGTTCTTGGTCGTCTCCGGCATCGTCGACCATACTGTCGATGTCTTCGGAGTCCAAGTCTAGCATGTCGGTTAGATCGTCGACAGTGGCGACTAAGTGGGTGGTGGGTGGGCTTTGAATTTCTTCGTCGTCTGCATCCCAACCGTCCTGATCGCAGTCCGGCCAGGGCTCTCCTGATAACAAAAGATACTTTAGCAAACTCAAGATGTTGCCGAAAGGTGAGTGTTGAAAGATATCCGCAGCGGTGAACTCCATGACCGGCGCCCAATCGGATTCGATTGGAGGGGGGGCGGTAGGTACGGAGTTCGGCGAGGAGTCCGGCACCTCGGAGTCACGAGCTTCATGAGGGACAAGGTCAGTGTTCGGCTCTATCGCCGTAGAGGTTGCAGCCCCCGAGGCGGTGTCTAGCCACCCGTCCTCAATCTGCGCAGCCGGCTTCGAATTGAAGATCGGAGCGGACTCGTGTGTGGCCTCCAGGTTACTGTCCGGCTGCAGAGCTAAGTCATGCCCGTCGTGACAGTGCGGCGCGCTCGGCTGTGGCTCGAATCCATCGAAGATCAAGTCCCCGCGGATGTCAGCCGTGAAGTTCAAATTTCCAAATCTGACCTGACGGCCAGGGGCGTAGCTTTCGATCTGCTCCAGATGGCCAAGCCAATTGGCCCGCAGTGCAAAGCCGCCGAATACGAAGATCTGTCCGGGGAGGAAGGTCTCACGCTGGACTGCGTCGTTGTTGATGATCGAAGAAGTCATCGAGCCTACCGGTGACGACACAGAGGAACTCTCAATGAAAGCACCAATGTCGGTGTCAAAACCGGCGGATCTCGGGTAGGGGGTCCCGAACTGTGCGTCTAGGCGGATGGTAACAAGAGATAAGGGACACGATGTTTTACCCAGGTTCGGGCCCTCTTGATGGAGGTAAAACCCTACATCCTGCTTGATTGATATTGATGATGTGGGTATTACAAGAGTAGATCTACCATGAGATCAAGGAGGCTAAACCCTAGAAGCTAGCCTATGGTATGATTGTTGTGCGTCCTACGGACTAAATCCATCTGGTTTATATAGACACCGGAGAGGGCTAGGGTTACACAGAGTCGGTTACAATGGTAGGAGATCTACATATCCGTATCGCCAAGCTTGTCTTCCACGCCAAGGAAAGTCCCATCCGGACACGGGACGAAGTCTTCAATCATGTATCTTCATAGTCTTGGAGTCCCGCCGATGATGATAGTTCGGCTATCCGGACACCCCCTAGTCCAGGACTCCCTCAGTCCGGCCATCCGAACTCCCCCTAATCCAGGACTCCCTCAGGTGGCCTTCGTCGCAGGGGTGTCTAGGACAAAATATTTGAAGACTTAGAGGCCCGCTCTTCCTCCGAAGAGGACGAGGAAAAGGAAGAAAGCCAATCCCCCTAGCGAAGGGGAGAAAGAAAAGGACGGCCTCCAAACACTTGGAGGCCAAGTCATCTAAGAGGGGGAAAACCTCCTCTGTAGAAGATTCCACCACCGCCATCGATAGAAGCCTGGAGTGGGATCCCAGGGACAGCCCCTAGTTAAATCGTGAGTGCATAGAATCCGAATATATTAACATATCCGAACTCATTATCGCACAATGCTAATCGTGTTGAGCAACACATATTGTAGCCCGGGAAAATCCCGCGCCGTGCAGTCCTCGTCAGAGGATTCACTAGGTTCGGACACGATGGACAGCGGAACTCCCCCGACGCCCACCTCCCCCAAACATGCGGACGATGCTGAAGTGTCGTCCCTAATGGGCCCAGGCCAAGGAGGGGCTGGGAAGACTGCTCGAGTGGCACCAGCAGGCCAAATCCCGGCGGCCGGCCACACAAGAGAGGGGACCGCCGCGGGTAGTGTCAGCGGGGGTCGGCTCGAATTCGACTCCCATCCAGACACGGTGCCGGAGACCGTCAAGGCTCCGGAATCAGGCAAGAAACCTTCTTTGACACAAGGGGTGCGTCTGTTCCACCGGCGACCTTTGTCCAGCCAGAGGTGCCAAATGCTTTGTTGGCAGAGTTAAATAACGCTTCCATCATTGAAGAACACCGTGCCCTTATGGGTGCGTTTAGGGCGGGAAAAAAAGCTCGAAGCTCGCGAGCTAAACAAGTAGATCGTGACTCGGCTCGAATCGACTCGAACTCGAAGAATAATGACTCGAGTCGAGCTTTACTTTAAGATGGTTTATAGACCAAGTTAAACAAGCAAATCTCACGAGTACTCGTGTAACTCGTTAGGCTCGATACAATAGATCAGTCACTCCCAATACAAAGAGAGATTAGACACTAAACAGCCTACGTCACAGGCGCACAACCCAAGGCCGAGCAGTTGAAGGCCTAGCCTTCTAGGAGACTCACGCGTTACAAGAAAATTACAATTGTATAGTGATATATATATGTTTAATATATACATAATCATTTTTATCATATTTGAGGGATTTATGTTTATATCTTAAACGAGCTTAACAAGCTAAACGAGCCAGCTCATGAGTTATACGAGTCGAGCCAATCTTGGGTTTGAGCTCGCTATAGTAACGAGTCGAGTCGAGCAAGCTCGTTAACAAAACGAGCTCTAGCGAGTCGAGCCGAGCTGGCTCGACTCGGCTCGAATTCCAGCCCTAGGTGTGGTGATTGAGAAGATTCGGTCCGCGGAAAGCGGGCTGACTGAAGCCTGCCCCAGCCTTTTAATAGGCTTCAAGGTAAGTGTTGAGGCTTGAAGAGTGTCATAGTATAGAAAGTACCCCCTAATACACTGTTTGGTGTTCGAAAAGAAAAAAACGGACAGAGGATCGAATATGTGCTCGCAGGGGACTGACCATGCAACACCCTTATTTAAGTTCATGTTTTGTCTAAGCAGGCATCGTTGTTGACTACCGCTTCTCATACTGCGGAAGTCTCCGACTGAAGCAGCGTCTATAGCGGGCCGAAGAAGAGCTCGGCCAAGTAAAGAAGCAGCTGCAAGATAACCAAGGTATGTAAAACCTTGTCTTGATTTATTATCAATTGATGATTGATTTTCATAAAGAACGTCATGCTGTGCGCTAGGAGCGACGTCTGAAGTCGAAGCTCTTAAGAAGGCGGTGGCCGCAGCTGAAAAGAGGGCAACCATGGAGCAGGCCGATCGTGAAAAACACGAGGCCAGGGTTGCTGAGGTTCAACAAGAACTCCAGGAAGCTATGGAGAGGTGCGAGACCTTGGAGCAAAGCTTGTCAGATAAAGAATCCGAACTGGGCAAGGCTCAACAATCCGCATGCAACGCCCGGGATGATTCCCAAGGCGCCCTCCAGGAAATCCGAGAGGCTAGAAAGATTGTGGCGGGTAAGGCTTTTTCTATGCAAAGCAAGTATGTGAAGGAAAGATTCTTGTTGCTAACCCGAATTCAGGGATCTCCAGGGACGTTTGCGGATTTGCCGCACAGCATATCTGATGCCGTGCAATTTTATCGAGTCGAAGTAGGGAGTTCTACGGAGAAGCTGTTCCGGTCACAATATACCTTGCGCCAGAATATCTTGTGCCCTTTATCGATCAGCTGAAACAGCTGGTCGAGCTGCATAGGGCTGCCGAACTAGCCATGAAAGACTTGATAATTCGGCTATGGCCCGCCGAAGCAATTCCCAGCAGCTATTTCGAGCTCGTTAAGCGGCTGGTTAGCGCCTATCCTTGGATTGACGTGATCAAGCGGTCGGTCTGTATTGAAGGTGCCTGAATGGCTTTCGCCGATGTCAAAGTACACTAGCCAAAGACGGACGCTATTAAACTGATGACCGAAGGACCACCCGAAGGGAAGGAGCACCGCAAGCCTGAGTTGTACTACGAAGGTGTCCTAGAGGGATCCCGCCTTGTGGCGGAGCATTGTGCCAAAGACATTATTTAACCATGAATATTCATGTCATCCGGCGTTGTAATATGAAACAAGGTTACTATGTAGTGCTTGTTTTTTTAATAATTTTGCCTCCTGTGCGGCCATTAGTTATATTAATTCTGACGGTTGGCCAGTCGTCGGCTTCCGCCCCCACGTAGTAAGTATGACGGTGTTCGGGATGAATCCAAACACTCTTTACCCCAGTTTTGGGTCCTTTAAGGAGGTGTTCGGCGCAACGAACCAGGCAATCGGACTATACGGCTTTATCACCCTCACTTAGCCATAGGAGTTTGACGTAAGAAAAGTAGGCGCAACCCCTAGTGCTCGGAAGACCGGACTAGGGGCTCTATCAGCACCTGGTGGGAAAAACCAATCCATCGCATGCTGCATTAATTATCGCAATATGCGGAAGAAATCTTTATGGATTTTGAGACCTCTCGAATAGTGACCAGCTCTCGCCACATCATGACACTCAATTTTCGGCTTTCTCTACTGAGGTGCTCGTCCGGAAAAACTGGGACACAATCGCAGTAGGTCTCCCTGTGTCGCGTTAGCCGATATAGCGGAACGTAAGGTAGAAAAACACGGGAGCCGGGCAAACCCAACATTTGACCAAAGACATGATTCGGAGCTAATGCATATAGTGCTATAAGTTCGGGGTGCCGAACAGCCGCGAAGGTGTTCAGACTTGTTTGCCGTATTATGGGTATAGTAAAGCCCCTGGCATATTGATGGGCACCAAAGTGTACGAATGCTAATTGACAGAGAATATCAATAAAAATAAAAAGAAGAAGGCAAGTGAACGTCATATGCAGCCGCAATTTTGTAATTGAATAAGACGTCAAAGCGTATGAATACAAGTAGTGCAATAAAAGGGAATATGATCTCGAAACCTGTTGTGGCCAGGGCGGGAGCTGCATGCAGACCCGGATAATAATATGATAATCATCGAGAGAAGTATCTAGGGATTCCCCTGCGCGTTCTAGCCGTCTCCTGCCATGATGAGTCCATCACTTCATAGGTCAGGTCGCAAGGTCACCTGATGATGACCTAGGCCAAAAAGGTGAAACCTGAAAAGAAAATGCAACAAATGTTTGCGTGTCCCCCAGCGATTGATCCTGTGGGACACCACCTGGCTGCGCCGCTGTTCATTGCCAAAATTATTAATGAAGTTGAGCTATCGTGCCGCGAGATAGTTCAGACTCTTTTGTTAGTGTCCGGGAGCTTAGCTGTCGAATTAATGTCCAACATCAAGAGACCACTCCGTTCTTATGCCATTAGGGCCGCGGCGTGCTCTTCGGTATGGTGGGAGCGCTCGGTGTTTCCATTGGCTGTTATAGCGTGATGTGGGCCAGGCATCCTGAGCTTAAGGGAAGCATAGTGCGGCGCCGCATTAAATCGGACAAGTGCGGCTCTCCAAGCAGTGCATGGTAGCCACTATGGAAAGGGACGATGTCGAAGATTAACTCTTCTCTTATGAAATTATCTGGGGATCCAAAGACCACTTCCAGTGTGGTTGAGCCTATACTGCACGCCTCTACTCCTGGTATTACACCTTTAAAGGTGGTTTTAGTGGGTTTGATCCTTGAAGGATCTATGCCCATCATGTGCATTGTATCCTCATAAAGAAGGTTCAGGCTACTGCCTCCATCTATGAGGACTCACAGGAGGCAAAATCCATCGATTATTGGGTCAAGGACCAGTGCGGCTGAGCCGCCTTGACGGTTGTTGGTTGGATTATCCTTGCTATCAAAGGTGATTGAGCCAGACGACCATGGGTTGTACATTAGGGTGACTGGCTCCATTGCATAAACGTCCCCGAGTACATGCCTCTGCTCCCGCTTGGGAATGTGGGTGGCTTATATCATATTCACCATTTTAATTTGCGGAGGGAACTTATTTTGCCCTCCTGTCTTTGGTGACCAGGGCTCCTCGTCATCGTCATCGCTTTGCGACCCCCTCTCCTTGCTATCGGCATTTGACTTGCCGGCCTGTTTGAAGACCCAACATTCTCTGTTGGTATGATTAGCTTGTGTTCCTGGGGTGCCGTGAATTTGGCATGATCAGATGTAGGGGATCTATCGTAGTCCTTTCGATAAGTAAGAGTGTCGAGCCCAACGAGGAGTAGAAGGAAATGATAAGCGGTTTTCAGTAAGGTTTTCTCTGCAAGCAATGAAATAATAGGTGATAGATAGTTTTGTGATAGGATAAATAGTAACGAGCAAAAGTAAATAAAGTAAATAAAGTGCAGCAAGGTGGCCCAATCCTTTATGATTCGCGTTCGGTACTTTGATAATTTGATATGTGGGTGGACCGGCACTTGGGTACTGCCCTAACTTGGACAAGCATCCCAATTATGATTAACCCCTATTGTAAGCGTCCACAACTACAAAAAGGAGTATTAAGGTAAACCTAACCACAACATTAAACATATGGGTCCATATCAACCCCTAACGAAGCAACATGTAAACTAGGGTTTAAGCTTCTGTCACTCTAGCAACCCATCATCTACTTATTACTTCCCTATGCCTTCCTCTAGGCCCAAATAATGGTGAAGTGTCATGTAGTCGACGTTCATATAACACCACTAGAGGAGAGACAACATACATCTGATCAAAATATCGAACGAATACCAAATTCACATGACTACTAATAGCAAGACTTCACCCATGTCCTCAGGAACAAATGTAACTACTCACAAAGCATATTCATGTTCATGATTAGAGGTGTAATAATATGCATTAAGGATTTGAACATATGATCTTCTACCAAGTAAACCAATAAGTATCAACTACAAGGAGTAATCAACACTACTAGCAACCCACAGGTACCAATTTGTGGTTTTGGATACAAGATTGGATACAAGAGATGAACTAGGGTTTGAGCTGAGTTGGTGCTGGTGAAGATGTTGATGCAGATTCACCCCCTCCCGATGAGAGGATCATTGGTAATGACATTGGTGATGATTTCCCCCTCCTGGAGGGAAGTGTCCCCGGCAGAATAGCTCCGCCAGAGCCCTAGATTGATTCTGCCAAGGTTCCGCCTCGTGGCGGCGGAGTTTCGTCTCCACGATTTTTTCCAGGACAAAACCCTTCATATAGCAGAAGATGGATGCTGGAGGACCACCAGGGGGCCCAGGAGATAGGGGGCGCGCCCCTAGGGGGGCTGCGCCCTCCTGTCTCCTGGACAGGGTGTGGGCCCCCTGGCCTATTTCTTTTGCTCATAATTCCTTAATAATTCCAAAAACTTGTTTCGTGGAGTCTCAGGTCTTTTGGAGTTGTGCAGAATAGGTTTCCAATGTTGCTCCTTTTCCAGCCAGAATTCCAGCTGCCGGCATTCCCCCTCTTCATGGTAAACCTTGTAAAATAAGAGAGAATAGCCATAAGTATTGAGATATAATGTGTAATAACAGCCCATAATGCAATAAATATTGATATAAAAGCATGATGCAAAATGGATGTATCAAGCATCGTAAGGGCTGCCATGGATTTCGGCTTCTCTTGTCCAAGGTGTCGGGCTAGCCATTCGTCACGGATGTTATGCTTAAAGGCCGCTAGGGCTTCTGCATCCGGACAGTCGATGATTTGGTTCTTTTTAGTTAAGAGCCGAGTCCAGAATTTCCTGGCTGACTCCCCGGGCTGTTGGATTATGTGACTTAAGTCATCAGCGTCCGGTGGTCGTACATAAGTGCTCTAGAAGTTGTCAATAAATGTGTCTTCCAGGTTCTCCCATATGCCAATGGAGTTTTCAGGCAGACTATTCTACTAGTGCTGAGCTAGTCCCTTGAGTTTTAGTGGGAGATACTTGATGGTGGAGATCATCACCGCGGGCCATATGAATGTAGAGAAGGAAGTCTTCAATCCACACCGCACGATCTGTTGTCCCATCATACAATTCAATGTTTACGGATTTAAACCCTTCTGGGAACTAATGTTCCATTACTTCATCAGTGAAGCACAGGGGGTGTGCAGTGCCTCTATGTCGGTCTATGTTGTGACGCAGTTCAAATGGAGCTGGTTGTCAGGACCCTGACTCAATGCCACATCGATCTAGCATGTAACACCTCATATCACTTTGCGGCCTCACGCACGGTATTCCCACGGGTGTCGCCTTACCTTTGCCCGGGACTGTTTGCGTCTTTTGGCACACGTATATGATAATGTCGCTAGCATCCATATGATAAGGAGCCCAGGCTGACATGGCTAGTTGTAAACCCAAAGTGGCACAAACTTACAGGGACAGGCATCCATGACCCAGCTTCGAACGTGTCGGTCATCAGCGTGTGAATCCAGGCTGTAGCACTGGGCTAGCAGGACTCCGGTGAACCAGGCTGTAGCGGGCTAACAGGACTCCGGTATTCATCGCCTGACATGTCCCCGAGGGGACAGACACATGAACGAAGAAGGACACATGCCGGCCAGCCTAAGTGTTCCGGAGCAGTAGCAAGCTACCATGGCTCAGTGGAGTCACTAGGAGACATTTTCCGGTAAGAGAGGCTACTAAGGATAAACAACTAGATAGTCAGATCCCACACATACCAAGTATTTCAATAACATACACACAATATGCTCGATATGTGCAAATACAACATGGCATCACAACAAGACTCTATAACTTAAGTATTTTATTCAATAGGCTCCGAGGAGCGAGATATTACAAACATGGGTCTCATGACCCAACATTCAGAGCATACAAGGCAAAGCACAAGCAGAAGCTATCATGTCTGAGTACAGACATCTATAAATGAAAAAGGCTGAGAAGCCTGACTATCTACCAAATCCTGCCGAGGCACAAAATCGTAGCTGAGGTAACAAGCTAAATGTCGAAGTCCACGCAGAACTACTAGCGAGACCGAAGTCTCTCTGCAAAAACATAAATTAAGCAACGTGAGTACAAATGTACCCAGCAAGACTTACATCAGATCTAACTACATATGCATCATTATCAACAAAGTGGATGGTGGGGTTTAACTGCAGCAAGCCAGCTTTGACTCGGTGGCTATCCTAAACTACGACTGCAAGCAACTCTTTTGAGGAGGCGCACACGAGTCCACATATTCACCAACCAATACCCCACTATGGAACCGCTCCCGTCGCCCTACGACAACGCCATCCATAGCACTCACGCTTATCTTGCGCATTTTAGAGTATCCACTTTCACTTGTCTATGAACTGATATAAGCAACCCAGAAGTCCTTTTCCGCGGACACGGCTATTCGAATAGATGATGTTAACCCTGCAGGGGTGTACTTCTTCATACATGTTTCCACCACTTAGCATCTGCACACGACATGTGCTCGGCAGACTTCAAGCGAAAGCCGACGTGGGTGTAGACCATGACCTACCTAAACACTCAAGTCTCTAGTCCAGGTTTATCGCCTATTCGGGTTCCATCCATGAGGAGATCCGGCCGGAGTTTCGCTCACAGCCCCAAACGATGTGTGCAGGGTTCCCGAGACACCAAACGGGCGCCCGGTACACCGTGCCACGTGCCTACCGCATCACAGCCCACCCCTTCGGTCAGCGCTGTGCACGGCCTCCAGCATACTACAAACACCAGAAACTACTTGCAACTCCTGGACAGAGGACTTGGGCGAATAAGAAGTCGAGAGGGGTCATATTTCAGGGCCCAATGTATGGTAGTAGCTGAATCATGGATCACAGACACAGAACTCAGTTCCTAAGGACGGCTTCAATGAGACAACCCACCATGTACTCCTACATGGCCTCTCACCGCTACCTTTACCAAATCATGTTCACCACTTAGCTCACACACAGTAGGACATGTTCACACACCTCTGATTCATTCCCGATGAATCAGACCTGACTCAACTCTAAGCAATAGCAGGCATGACAAACAAACATGAATGAGTAGGCACAACATGGCTCAAACAACTCCTACTCATACTAGTGGGTTTCATCTATTTACTGTGGCAATGACAGGTCATGCAGAGGATAAAGGGGTTCAGCTACCGCAGCAAGTAACAGTTGAATCGTTGTTGTCCTAATGCAGTAAAAGAGAGCAGGAGCGAGAGAGTAGGATTGTATCGGAATGAACAAGGGGTTTTTGCTTGCCTGGCACTTCTGAAGATAACATTGAGTCTTCATCAGTGTCAATGATCACATCGTCGGTACAACGTCTACCTAGGGGGAACAACACTGGCAAACACAGAAGAAACATGATCAATGCAATGCACAAAATGATGCATGCTATGACATGGCAATATGAATGTGTTTTGAGCTAATGCAGCTAGCAACAAAGTTAAATGAAGTAGGTTTGAACCCTAAGTTCAAATCCAAACTCCATATGTGAAATTCAAATGCCATTTATTTGTTTTGTTCAAAACAATAGGCATAAGTTGTTCTAACATGCATGAAAATGGTACAGATGGATTCCTTAAATTTTTGTGATCATTTTTCATATATAACTTGTTTGATTTGGAGCTACGGTTCAATTACTATGAATTTTAGAAGTTTTAGGCATTTTCTGGAATTTCCTGAATAATAATAAATCCAGAAAATGATTTATGGCGTCAGCACCACATCACTGTGACGTCAGCAGAGTCAACTGGGCGCCCCGGGTCAAACCTGACCCGTGGGGTCCATTGGTCAGTGAGACATACACTAAACCCGCGTTGACTCGGGCTTTGACCCGCTACGGGGCCCGCTGTCAGTGTCTGTTAGTGTGCTAATCGGGGGGGATTAGCTGCTAATGGCAACGCCACGTCAGCGTCGCCGGATTAGGCGCCGGCGACCACATCTCGCGGCGGAGGCTCGCCGGAGTTTTGCTATGGGCTGCGATTGGACGCGCGAAGAGCACCAGGAGGTAGCCCATGACCGCGTGCATCTAGGGAGACCAAGGGGAGGTGCGGGGGTGGCCGGGGTTCGCCGGAGTGGAGCCCGAGGCGGCGGCCGGAGCTCGGGGTTGGGGCGAGTTAGTGCTACGGTGTGCAAACGAGCGAGGTGAGAGGCTAGCGGAGCGCTACGCGATGCGGGGAGCGAGTTAGGCACGCCAGGGTGACCAAATGGTCACCGGAGCTACGCCGACGTTGAGCTCAGGCGGCGGCGCGTTTCGGCCATAAAGGGGGCGACGGCTACGGCGATCAAATGAAGCGGGGAAGAGGGGGAAAGGGTGGAGGAGCTCACAGCGATCACGAAGAGGGGCTCGGCTTGCTCGGGAACGGCCGGGGTTCCACGAATTTGGGCGACGGCGACCGGCGGGTCCGAGTTAGGAGACGAGCCCAAAGAGGATGTTCGGGGCTTCTGGAGGGGCGTGGCTCAGTGAGGAGGAGGAGGGGGTCGAGGCGGAGCCTTTGAGCGCATCGGCGAGGCTAGGGGTGGCCGGTGGCCACGGGTACGGCGACGATGACGGCGAGCTCCGCTCGGTGGTGTGCGCGAGAGGGGAGCAGAGGAGGG
>NC_041391.1:102889578-102931047 GCF_002162155.2 Triticum dicoccoides | reverse complement strand
AGGTAGGAGACGAGCCCGGAGAGGATGTTCGGGGCTTCTGGAGGGGCGTGGCTCGGTGAGGAGGAGGAGGGGGTCGAGGCGGAGCCTTTGAGCGCATCGGCGAGGCTAGGGGTGGCCGGTGGCCACGGGTACGGCGACGATGACGGCGAGCTCCGCTCGGTGGTGTGCGCGAGAGGGGAGCAGAGGAGGGGATGGGGTCCAGGGGGAGAGAGGAGAGGTGCAGGGGGCGAGGGGGAGTGCGTGGCACTCGCAGGCGCGTCGGGGCAGCGGTGGGAAGCAGGAGGTGGCCGGGGCGCGTGGCCGCACGCGCCGGGCGCATGCCCATCCTCCTGGCAGGGAGGAAGACGAGAGGGGAGACCCATATGGGCTGGGCCGCACAGGAGCTGGGCCGGCTGGGCTACCACGTGAGCGCCAGGTAAGATTTCTCTCCTCTCTGCTTTTCCTATTTCTGTTGTTTTTTTTAATATTGTTCTGTGTTGTTTTAGTTTAGTAAAATACTAAACCATTTTATAAAATCCTGAAAATAGTTATGTGGCTAGGACTAAAATATACCAAACCACATAAAATGTTCCAGTATTATTGGACATATATTATTTATATATCAAATATATATATCTAATGCAAATAGTTATTGAATTAATTCAAAGGCCCAAAATAAATGTTTCAGTCACTCCAAAAATATTGGTTTGCATTTTATTCTTGCCAATATTTTTCAAAGCTGAAAAGGAACATTTCCTTGGAAACATTTGAAGCAATTTTTAATGTTGATCATCTTTTTTTTAAATGATTTCTAAGGCTCTCCAATTCCCCAATTCAAATTTAAAGAAATTTAGACATGATGCATGGATGCAATGCCACTTGTTACAAGCAAGCTCTAGGGCTGTGACAACTCACCCCCACTAAACAAGAATCTCGCCCCGAGATTCAAGACGTGAGGTAAGAGAAAAAGGGAAGTCACAACTATCATAATCTTCATGATCCATTTGCCCTTCTCAAAGAGGTTGATTCATTCCATCACTTTGGTCTTGACGTCTTTGCTTTCGAGATCTTCACTCGACACAACAACAGAAAGAAGGGGGAAACCCTACGGGATTTACTCTTCTTGAAGATCGAGCAACTCAAGATCAAGTCACGGAGTAAGACATAGCATCATCTCTCAAGCTGAGACACGAAGCACACATCTAAAGGGATGGAGTGGAACAGATGACGAAGGTTCACTAGGTAGGCAATAATTGCACACCTAAGAAGGTGGTGAACGGTTGTCAACGTAGTGAGGAGTTGAGTTGCCATCATACCTCAGCGAGACATCCTGGAGGGGGGTGATTCGTAGATATATCCCCTTAAGTGGCAAAAAGGATTACCTTTGATTCAGGATCCTTGAAACTCTTTATACCAGCTTAAGGCAAATCACAATCGATCATTTGGAGGAGGTCGGTAAAATGGCATACTCGGACTTGGATGATGTGGATTACCTTGTTGAAGACAACATAATGGATGAATTTGCTTACCACCGGAAATGGAAGAGACCCATGGTAGAATGGCACAGTGGCGGTGCAAGCTGGGAACAAAATGCAAATGCTGGGAATGATTCTGGTAACTAGGGAAGAACCCAACAATAGAGAGTGAATTCACTGTTTGAAAAGGTCATAGCATTGCCGAGGGAACTGAGAGCATCCCAGTTAGTGTCGATGATAACACCTAGCGCTTGTGCGTGCTCTCAAGAACTTGAGCATTTCCATAATCATCAGGGTTTTACCAACATCCATGTCAAGGGTGCTGACAACACAACATACTACCATGATGACCAGCGATGGACGATGCAGATACAATGAGGATAATACTTTCTCATATTTCACCTTAGTGAGGCCAAGGGAACGAAATCTGGATGATCGACCGAGAGACATTTAGCACTCCGCTTCTAATGTTCTCCTTGATGTACTAGCGTATCCCATTCCTTGAAATGGTCTGGTATCTAGAACATCAGGTAAAGGTCATACTTCGGAAACACTAAAATCATAAGGCATAGCTAGGGGGTAAATCCTACGAAGTCCTTATGGGGAGGTGGCCAACTTCCTCAAACAAGATACTATAATAATAGGTCTACCGGATGGGTGTGTTGGCCACGACATCCACCTTGCCGGTTATCGAGAGACCAATATTATAGTTCTTGGGAAATGTTCCAACCATCACATCTGCCTGAGATTCAGATCTGGTTGGTGTCAGGATATCCCAGACTCATCAAGTCTAGAAAGAAAAATGAAAGTTTGCAACACAAATCGACGAGATAATGTTGCGGGATTCTCGGGGAGTGAGCTACAGTAGCAAGCTCCAAAACATGAGCTGGTTCTACTACAACATGTGAACATGTTGTCTGAGAGAAGCATGACCACACAGTAGTCTTATAATAAAACACTACCGAGTTCAAGAGGGAAACCATCATCGAGGATATCGAAGTCCTTGCATAAGTCTTGCTCTTAAGAAGGAACTCCTTCTCCTTGAACAAATCAATCAGTGGCTTGATGTGCTAGGGGATACATATGGAATGAGGATGATCAGTCTATCAGACCATAGAATACTTCGCACATGCATGACTGACTTGGGATGATTCCAAAGAAAACAAAAACAATCTTTCTCGAACTCACGGCGACAACTTGCACCAAATGCATGTGAATCAGAGGAAGTCACTTCTTTTATCCAATCATAGGCTTCATGAATGGAGCACGAAGGCATTGCTTACAAAATTTTCAACACTAGGTTGATGTTCAACATGATTCATGGGGGGAGACGAAATGCTGCTGATGGGCTCAACAACAACTCATCGGAATTTCCATATCACTGGACTTCCACCATCATGTGAACACGGCGATAGTATTGGTCATACCAAAGGATGTAATGGTATATGCTTGAGGGATCAACCACGAGTAAGACAACATTACGAGCATCGTTGGTACTGATTTGATTTGACGATAGCCCACACACAAATCAAGGATTGATAAGACAATAGTTCCAGCAACTGTTCACAGGGACCGATCGATGAAGATATCATCTTTCTTCAACACACACTACACAAGAATATCCCTTTGGAACGAACTAAGTTAGGCAAGCTTTTATCTTCCAATTCTCCAAGTTGTTGTCTAGCTTAACCAACTAGCTCCGGGATATCCAACACAGATTCTTGGAGAAAGGGTGGTTCGCAAGAAACCAACTTGATCACGAGCTCAACATAACAGTCAGGAAACAACCCGGTAACACTTCCAAGAAGATATTTGGAAAGTCACGAACCACCGTTATGTTACTAAGATCGAGAACAATCTTGCTTTTGAGGGCAAGACGATATGATCAAATGAGTGAGGACTTGAAATAATTCCTAACTCATTGGTCGAGGAGTGCACCAGAAATAGGGACTAGGTAGCACAATCAGTCTTAGGGTGACGATTCAATAATCAACACGCTAAGAAAGAGGTTATCGTCCATTTAACTACCAAGCAACAGAGTTGCTAGCAGTATTGATTTCACACGCCATGATTCATTTGTCGGCATTCCGGTTACAATAACACAGGAACCGAGGAATGAACAATGGTGGCAAGAAGTATCACTATACCAAGAGTTCATAGGATGGTGTACAATTCCTATAACAATTCCGATATAAAAGATGGTAATACTCCAAGGTAGAGCAGAACAAAAGCTGGATTAGCAATTTGTTCTGCGGAGCACAACTTCTTGACCCAATCCTGGATATGGAAGAGGTACTGGAGTTTGTTTCTCCTAGTCATTCCGTGATAGAATGGCTTGACGGACCACAAGAATAATAAGCATCGATAACACGAATGCACAATTCCTCTTGACTATCAATTGATAGACGAAGGTCGGACTACGAATGAAGAGGGACAAATCAAGGGGACATATCCTTTCGAGTTGTGGATGCATAGATTAATATGTCGAACCAAGTTCAACAGGTTTCTTCCAGATAACCCATGCAAGGAAGTAGGAGTGGCAGAGTCATGATTTATGAATGGAGAACTTCTCAAGAGTACTCTGATTGTGATCTTTTGATCCAATAAACATCTGCCATAAGCGGTTCATAGTATTATGAAGAAGGAAATACCATGGACCTCGAGGACTATCGCAAGTTACTAATATCCTAAAGGAACTAGCAACACTATCAACATGATGTAGGTAGGGTGAATCTCGGGTTCAAGAACCCAGGAATAGAATACCTACTCCTAAGTAGCATCACGAGATGGTTTCGAGAATGATGGCCAGAATCATCACACTGGAACACAAGTTATGGCTAAATTATTAGATGACCCCCTAAGACACCTAGGGTCATAATAAGAACTCCAACATATATGCCAAGGCAACAGAGTACCTCAACTCACCGATTAGTGTGATTAACCTGGCCCAAAGGAACATAAAAACCAGAGGGAAAGGACTTGCAAGTGCATCAGATTGTTTAGAAACCTGGGATGACTCAGACAGCATAACGGCTGTAAATGCTCAAAAAGATTTGAGACAATCACAAAAATGGTGGCATAACCACTCAGAAGCACAATATTAAGGTTTCGAGATCATCAGTTAACATACAGAAGTAGTAGGAACTGGACTGAGGCTTATGTCCAACAATTCTATAGGTCTACGGATTAGTTCCTTAACCCCGTAGAAAAGATAAGATGACTCAGATCAGAAGGGCATGAGGTATAAGGAGTAAAAAGAGCCTTACGTTCCATCCCACAATCAATTCCCTTACATAACTAAAGCATTTCTAGACTCGACTTCGACCAGTTTGGCTTGGTAATCCTACAGGCAGTCAAGCTCTGATACCAACACTGTCAGGACCCCGACTCAATGCCACATCGATCTAGCATGTAACACCTCATATCACTTTGCAGCCTCACGCACGGTATTCCCACGGGTGTCGCCTTACCTTTGCCCGGGACCGTTTGCGTCTTTTGGCACACGTATATGATAATGTCGCTAGCATCCATATGATAAGGAGCCCGGGCTGACATGGCTAGTCGTAAACCCAAAGTGGCACAAACTTACAGGGACAGGCATCCATGACCCAGCTTCGAACGTGTCGGTCATCAGCGAGTGAATCCAGGCTGTAGCACTGGGCTAGCAGGACTCCGGTGAACCGGGCTGTAGCGGGCTAACAGGACTCCGGAATTCATCGCGTGACATTTCCCCGAGGGGACAGACACAGGAACGAAGAAGGACACATGCCGGCCAGCCTAAGTGTTCCGGAGCAGTAGCAAGCTACCATGGCTCAGTGGAGTCACTAGGAGACATTTCCAGGTAAGAGAGGCTACTAAGGATAAACAACTAGATATTCAGATCCCACACATACCAAGCATTTCAATAACATACACACAATATGCTCGATATGTGCAAATACAACATGGCATCACAACAAGACTCTATAACTTAAGTATTTTATTCAATAGGCTCCGAGGAGCGAGATATTACAAACATGGGTCTCATGACCCGACATTCAGAGCATACAAGGCAAAGCACAAGCGGAAGCTATCATGTCTGAGTACAGACATCTATAAATGAAAAAGGCTGACAAGCCTGACTATCTACCAAATCCTGCCGAGGCACAAAATCGTAGCTGAGGTAACAAGCTAAACATCGAAGTCCACGCGGAACTACTAGCGAGACCGAAGTCTCTCTGCAAAAACATAAATTAAGCAACGTGAGTACAAATGTACCCAGCAAGACTTACATCAGATCTAACTACATATGCATCATTATCAACAAAGGGGATGGTGGGGTTTAACTGCAGCAAGCCAGCTTTGACTCGGTGGCTATCCTAAACTACGACTGCAAGAAACTCTTTTGAGGAGGCGCACACGAGTCCACATATTCACCAACCAATACCCCACTATGGAACCGCTCCCGTCGCCCTACGAGAACGCCATCCATAGCACTCAGGCTTATCTTGCGCATTTTAGAGTATCCACTTTCACTTGTCTATGAACTCATATAAGCAACCCAGAAGTCCTTTTCCGCGGACACGGCTATTCGAATAGATGATGTTAACCCTGCAGGGGTGTACTTCTTCATACATGTTTCCACCACTTAGCGTCTGCACACGACATGTGCTCGGCAGACTTCAAGCGAAAGCCGACGTGGGTGTAGACCACGACCTACCTAAACACTCAAGTCTCTAGTCCAGGTTTATCGCCTATTCGGGTTCCATCCACGAGGAGATCCGGCCGGAGTTTCGCTCACAGCCCCAAACGATGTGTGCAGGGTTCCCGAGACACCAAACGGGCGCCCGGTACACCGTGCCACGTGCCTACCGCATCACAGCCCACCCCTCCGGTCAGCGCTGTGCACGGCCTCCAACATACTACAAACACCAGAAACAAGGGGTTTTTGCTTGCCTGGCACTTCTGAAGATAACATTGAGTCTTCATCAGTGTCAGGATCACATCGTCGGTACAACGTCTACCTAGGGGGAACAACACCGGCAAACACAGAAGAAACATGATCAATGCAATGCACAAAATGATGCATGCTATGACATGGCAATATGAATGTGTTTTGAGCTAATGCAGCTAGCAACAAAGTTAAATGAAGTAGGTTTGAATCCTAAGTTTAAATCCAAACTCCATATGTGAAATTCAAATGCGATTTATTTGTTTTGTCCAAAACAGTAGGCATAACTTGTTCTAACTTGTTTTTCTGATCATTTTTCATATATAACTTGTTTGATTTGGAGCTACGGTTGAATTACTATGAATTTTAGAAGTTTTAGGCATTTTCTGGAATTTCATGAATAATAATAAATCCAGAAAATGATTTATGGCGTCAGCACCACGTCACTGTGATGTCAGCAGAGTCAACTGGGCGCCCCGGGTCAAACCTGACCCATGGGGTCCATTGGTCAGTGAGACATACACTAAACCCGCGTTGACTCGGGCTTTGACCCGCTACGGGGCCCGCTTTCAGTGTCTGTTAGTGTGCTAATTGGGGGGGATTAGCCGCTAATGGCAACACCACGTCAGCGTCGCCGGATTAGGCGCCGGCGACCACATCTCGCGGCGGAGGGTCGCCGGAGTTGCGCTATGGGCTGCGGTTGGACGCGCGAAGAGCACCAGGAGGTAGCCCATGACCGCGTGCATCTAGGGAGACCAAGGGGAGGTGCGGGGGTGGCCGGGGTTCGCCAGAGTGGAGCCCGAGGCGGCGGCCGGAGCTCGGGGTTGGGGCGAGTTAGTGCTACGGTGTGCAAACGAGCGAGGTGAGAGGCTAGCGGAGCGCTACGCGATGCGGGGAGCGAGTTAGGCACGCCAGGGTGACCAAATGGTCACCGGAGCTACGCCGATGTTGAGCTCAGGCGGCAGCGCGTTTCGGCCATAAAGGGGGCGACGGCTACGGCGATCAAATGAAGCGGGGAAGAGGGGGAAAGGATGAAGGAGCTCACAGCGATCACGAAGAGGGGCTCGGCTTGCTCGGGAACGACCGGGGTTCCACGAGTTTGGGCGACGGCGACCGGCGGGTCCGAAGTAGGAGACGAGCCCGGAGAGGATGTTCGGGGCTTCTGGAGGGGCGTGGCTCGGTGAGGAGGAGGAGGGGGTCGAGGCGGAGCCTTTGAGCGCATCGGCGAGGCTAGGGGTGGCCGGTGGCCACGGGTACGGCGACGATGACGGCGAGCTCCGCTCGGTGGTGTGCGCGAGAGGGGAGCAGAGGAGGGGATGGGGTCCAGGGGGAGAGAGGAGAGGTGCAGGGGGCGAGGGGGAGTGCGTGGCACTCGCAGGCGCGTCGGGGCAGCGGTGGGAAGCAGGAGGTGGCCGGGGCGCATGGCCGCGCGCGCCGGGCGCGTGCCCGTCCTCCTGGCAGGGAGCAAGACGACAGGGGAGGCCCAGATGGGCTGGGCCGCACAGGAGCTGGGCCGGCTGGGCTACCAGGTGAGCGCCAGGTAAGATTTCTCTCCTCTCTGCTTTTCCTATTTCTGTTGTTTTTTTTAATATTATTCTATGTTATTTTAGTTTAGTAAAATACTAAACCATTTTATAAAATCCTGAAAATAGTTATGTGGCTAGGACTAAAATATACCAAACGACATAAAATGTTCCAGTATTATTGGACATATATTATTTATATATCAATTATATATATCCAATGCAAATAGTTATTGAATTAATTAAAAGGCCCAAAATAAATGTTTCAGTCACTCCAAAAATATTGGTTTGCATTTTATTCTTGCCAATATTTTTCAAAGCTGAAAAGGAACATTTCCTTGGAAACATTTGAAGCAATTTTTAATGTTGATCATCTTTTTTTTAAATGATTTCTGAGGCTCTCCAATTCCCCAATTCAAATTTAAAGAAATTTAGACATGATGCATGGATGCAATGCCACTAGTTACAAGCAAGCTCTAGGGCTGTGACATTGGTCTGCGGTACTTGTCCCTGATAGTTTGGTTTTTATTGTACCTGGTGTGGCGGTCATCGTCGCGCACTAGGGCGTGCCCTCGTGATCCGTAGATCGATCTAGGTTGACCTGTTCTCCTTTCCAAGTTGTGCCACGGGTCATTTGTATATCCTCGAGCTTTTGTGTTTGTTCTTGTTCGGCGAGGCGGGGCGCGCTTGTGTTCGGGCTGATGTGCCGATTTGTCTCAGCCACTTGGTGGTCGGTCAACTATATCCCGCGCTGGTAGTTTAGGCTCCAGTTCTTCGCCGTCGAATTGAGGTAACAACCTGCGCTTTGGGTAGCTTTTGGTTAGGTGCTCGAGTCTATATTCCTCGGTCCATTTATTAGTGAGCAAATCCTGATTAGCTTGAAGCTGCTTCTATTTTTTCTTCAGGCTCTTTTCAGTGGCTATGAGCTGGCGCTTAAAGCGCTCCTGTTCAACGGGGTCCTCTGGTACAGTAAATTCTTCATCGCCGAGGCTCACCTTGTCCTCAGAGAGGGACATGTGATTATCGTTCTCCGAGTCTTCATTCTTGGCATGTTCACCAGGGCTGGCTTGCCCATCCTCCCGTCGGGCCTGTTCGAATCCTGGCTGGGCGGGGTCATCTTCATTATCTTCTCCATCATCCGGAGTGCTATTGTCTCCCGTGCTGGTATTGCTGTTTTAACCATGGCGTGGTTTAGAGCGGCACCACTGACGTCAGCACTTCGGCTGCTTCTCGGGGTATTGTCCTCACCTATATCCTTTTTGTCCTCGCCATTACCTTCTTTGGGGGTATCCACCTTGTAGATGTCGTATGACGAGGTGGCTGTCCAGCGCCCTGTGGGCGGTGGTTCCTCTTCTTCTCCTGCATCGTTGTCCATACTGTCGATGTCTTCGGAATTGAAGTCAAGCATGTCGGTCAAGTCATCAACAGTGGCTATAAGGTGGATGGTGGGTGGGCAGCGAAGTTCTTCAGCGTCCATTTCCGACTCAAGACGGACATTGTTCGGCCAAGAATCTCCTGATAAGGAGAGAGATCTTAATGAATTTATAACGTCGCCCAAGGGCGAGTGTTGAAAGATGTCCGCGGAGGTAAACTCCAAGATCGGCGCCCAATCAGATTCGACAGGCGCAGACACACACGGTTCTGAACCTATATCCGGAGACGAGTCCGATGGTCCAAAGGCACATGCCTCGCTAGAGGTTGAATCTGTGTTCGGCTCAAACGTTGTAGAGTATGCGGCTTCCGCGGTGGGGTTCAGGCCCCCATCCACTAACGGTGCGATCTGTTCCAGATCAAGGGCCAGGACAGTCACAGGCGCTGTCTCCTGAGCATAGTCCGATGACAGATTGAAGTCATGTTCATCGTGGCTGTAGGGAGCGGCTATCGTGGGTTCGAATCCGTCGAAGATCAAGTCTCCGCTGATGTCAGTGATGTAATTCAAACTTCCAAACCTGACCTGATGGCCAGGGGCGTAGCCCTCGATCTGCTCCAGATGGCCAAGCGAGTTGGCCCGCGGTGCGAAGCCGCCAAATACGAAGATGTATCCGAGGAGAAAAGTCTCCCCCTGGACTGTGTTGTTGTAGACGTTTGAAGGGGCCATCAAGCCTTACACTGACGACAAAGTGGAACTCTCAATGAAAGCACCAATGTCGGTGTCAAAACCGGCGGATCTCGGGTAGGGGGTCCCGAACTGTGCGTCTATGGCTAATGGTAACAGAAGGCGAGGGACACGATGTTTACCCAGGTTTGGGCCGTCTCTATGGAGGTAATACCCTACTTCCTACTTGATTGATCTTGATGATATGAGTATTACAAGAGTTGATCTACCACGAGATCAATGAGGCTAACCGTAGAAGCTTGGCTATGATTATGATTGTTCCTGTCATGCGGACTAAACCCTCCGATTTATATAGACACCGGAGGGGGCTAGGGTTACACAGAGTTGGTTACAGAGAAGGAAATCTACATATCCGAATCGCCAAGCTTGCCTTCCACGCAAAGGAGAGTCCCATCCGGACACGGGACGAAGTCTTCTATCTTGTATCTTCATAGCACAATAGTCCGGTCGATGTATATAGTCCGGCTGTCCGAGGACCCCTTAATCCCGGACTCCCTCAACCCCCACCCTCATGGGCCCCTCGTGGCTCCCCTGACCGACTTCCTTCGCCTATATATATATCCATATACCCTGAAAACATTGATGAGGACAATAGATCGGGAGTTCCGCCGCCGCAAGCCTCTATAGCCACCAAAAACCTCTCGGGATCCTGTTCCAACACCCTGCCGGAGGGGGAATCCATCACCGGTGGCCATCTTCATCATCCCGGCCCTCTCCATGACGAGGAGGGAGTAGTTTACTGATACGTCTCCAACGTATCTATAATTTTTGATTGTTCCATGCTATTATATTATCTGTTTTGAATGATTATGGGCTTTATTATACACTTTTATATTGGGACAATTGCATTTTTACCCCTAGCTGGTTCCTACCCACGGGTTTTGCCCTTACTTTTCGAGCTTGCTTAGTTTTGCCCTTACTTTTTCCATCAAGGTCCCTCGAATGCCCTTCGACCGTTTGACCAAAACTTTGAAAATTCATAACTAGTTCATATGAACTCAGAAAAATGCAAATAAGATATCAAAATGTTCAGATAAACATTACCTTTATGGGCATATCATTTGCATTCAGGACAAAATCATCATTTAAACTACCCAAGGTAATTAATTTTATTAACATTATTAAAAATAAATAGGTATAAACAATATTTTTTTCATGAATAAAAATCACATGCAAATGTAGGTGATGTTTTCTGAACATCCTGATAACTTATTTGCATTTTTCTGAGTTTGTATCAACTTGTTATGAATGTTCTAATGACTTTGACCATTATTTGGAAACTTCATAACAAGTTGATACGAACTTGGGAAAATGCAAATAAGGTATTAGGATGTTCAGAAAATCTCACCTACATTTGCATATAATTTTTATTCATGAAAAAAATATTGTTTATACCTATTTATTTTTAATAATGTTAATAACATTAATTAGCCCGGGTAGTTTAAATGATGCTTTTGTCCTGAATGCAAATGATATGCCCATAAAGGTAATGTTTATCTGAACATTGTGATATCTTATTTGCATTTTTTCTGAGTTCATATGGATTAGTTATGAATTTTCAAAGTTTTGGTCAAACGGTCAAAGGGCATTCGAGGGATCTCGACGGAAAAAGTAAGGGCAAAACTGAGCAAGCTCGAAAAGTAAGGGCAAAACCCGTGGGTAGGAACCAACTAGGGGTAAAAATACAATTGTCCCTTTTATACTACTTTTGGGACTAACCTGTTAACCGGAGGCCCAGCCCATATTGTTGTTTTATTGCCTGTTTCAGTATTTCAAAGAAAAGGAATATCAAACGGAGTCCAAACGGAATGAAACCTTCGGCAACGTCATTTTTTGGAAGAATATCATCCTGGAGAGGTGGATTTCAAGTCAGAAGATACTCGAGGACTCCACGAGATAGGAGGGCGCGCCCCCTTTCTCGTGGGTCCCTCGAGCACCTCCCGACTGACTAATTTTGCCTATATATGCCTATGTCCCCTAAAACCATCGAATATCAAGATAGATCGGGAGTTCCGCTGCCGCAAGCCTCTGTAGACACCAAAAACCTCTTGTGAGCCCTTCCCAGCACCCTGTCGGAGGGGGGATCCTTCACCGGTGGCCATCTTCATCATCCCGGCACTCTCCATGACGAGGAGGGAGTAGTTCACCCTCGGGGCTGAGGGTATGTACCAGTAGCTATGTGTTTGATCTCTCTCTCTCTCTCGTGTTCTCTCTCGTGTTCCCTCTATGGCACGATCTTGATGTATCCCGAGCTTTGCTATTGTAGTTGGATCTGATGATGTTTCTCCCCCTCTACTCTCTTGTGATGAATTGAGTTTCCCCTTTGAAGTTATCTTATTGGATTGAGTCTTTTATGAGAACACTTGATGTATGTCTTGCCGTGCTTATCTGTGGTGACAATGGGATATCATGTGCCTCTTGATGTATGTTTTGGTGACCAACTTGCGGGTTCCACCCATGAACCTATGCATAGGGGTTGGCACACGTTCTTGACTCTCCGGTAGAAACTTTGGGGCACTCTTTGAAGTACTTTTGTGTTGGTTGGATGAATCTGAGATTGTGTGATGCATATCGTATAATCATGCCCACGGATACTTGAGGTGACAATGGAGTATCTAGGTGACATTAGGGTTTTTGTTGATTTGTGTCTTAAGTTGTTATTCTAGTATGAACTCTTTAATAGATCGGTCCGAAAGAGTAACTTTGAGGTGGTTTCGTACCCTAACATAATCTCTACGTTTGTTCTCCGCTGTTAGTGGCTTTGGAGTGACTCTTTGTTGCATGTTGAGGGCTTGTTATATGATCTATCTATGTTATTATTGTTGACAGAACTTGCACTAGTGAAAGTATGAACCCTAGGCCTTGTTTCATATCATTGCAATATCGTTTATGCTCACGTTTACCACTTGTTACCTTGCTGTTTTTATAATTACAGATTACAAAAACCTTTATCTACTATCTATTTTTCACTTGTATCACCATCTCTTCGCCGTACTAGTGCCCCTACACAATTTACCATTGTATTGGGTGTGTTGGGGACACAAGAGACTCTTTTTATTTGGTTGCAGGGTTGTTAGAGAGATACCATCTTCATCCTACGCCTCCTACGGATTGATAAACCTTAGGTCATCCACTCGAGGGAAATTTTCTACTGTCCTACAAACCGGTGCACTTGCAGGCCCAACAACGTCTACAAGAAGAAGGTTGTGTAGTAGACATCATTTACCCTCAGGGCTGAGGGTATGTACCAGTAGCAATGTGTTTTATCTCTCTCTCTCTCGTGTTGTTGATTTGGCACGATCTTGATGTATCGCGAGCTTTGCTATTGTAGTTGGATCTTATGATGTTTCTCCCCCTCTACTCTCTTGTAATGGATTGAGTTTTCCCTTTGAAGTTATGTTATCGGATTGAGTCTTTAAGGATTTGAGAACACTTGATGTATGTCTTGCCTGTGTTTATCTGTGGTGACAATGGGATATTCACGTCATCTACTTGATGTACATTTTGGTGATCAACTTGCGGGTTCAGTGACCTTGTGAACTTATGCATAGGGGTTGGCACACATTTTCGTCTTGACTCTTCTGTAGAAACTTTGGGGCATTCTCTTTGAAGTACTTTTTGTTGGTTGAATAGATGAATCTGAGATTGTGTGATGCATATCGTATAATCATGCCCACGGATACTTCAGGTGACATTGGAGTATCTAGGTGACATTAGGGTTTTGGTTGATTTGTGTTTTAAGGTGTTATTCTAGTACGAACTCTATGATAGATCGAACAGAAAGAATAGCTTCGTGTTATTTTACTAACGACTCTTGAATAGATTGATCAGAAAGGATAACTTTGAGGTGGTTTCATACCCTACTCTTGAATAGCTTCGTTTGTTCTCCGCTAGTAGTGACTTTGGAGTGACTCTTTGTTGCATGTTGAGGGATATTTATATGATCCATTTATGTTATTATTGTTGAGAGAACTTGCACTAGTGAAAGTATGAACCCTAGGCCTTGTTTCCTAGCATTGCAATACCGTTTACGCTCACTTTTATCATTAGTAACCTTGCTGTTTTTATATTTTCAGATTACAGAAACCTATATCTACCATCCATATTGCACTTGTATCACCATCTCTTCGCCGAACTAGTGCATCTATACAATTTACCATTGTATTGGGTGTGTTGGGGACACAAGAGACTCTTTGTTAATTGGTTGCAGGGTTGTTTGAGAGATACCATCTTCATCCTATGCCTGCCACGGATTGATAAACCTTACGTCATCCACTTCAGGGAAATTTGCTATTGTCCTACAAACCTCTGCACTTGGAGGCCCAACAATGTCTACAAGAAGAAGGTTGTGTAGTAGACTTAAAGCTCTTTTATGGCGCCGTTGTTGGGGAGGTGAGTGCTTGAAGGTATATCTTTAGATCTTGCACTTGAATCTTTTAGTTTCTTGTTTTATTACTAGTTTAGTTTATAAAATAAAACTACAAAAAATGGAATTGAGTTTTCCTGATACGCTTCATCTTTTTAATATCTTTCGTGAGAATGATGGTAAGGAATACTGTGCTCAAGTGCTAGAAGAAGAAGTCTATAAAATGTTTGGCACTAAATCTTTGAATGAAGAGCATGATTGCAATTTTATTAGTATGAATTATTTGAATACCCATGATGCTAATGATATGCAAAGCCACAAGCTTGGAGATGCTATGTTTGATGAATATGATATTTTTTGTCCCCCAAGTTTTGATGAGAATATTTATTATGATGAAAGCATGCCTCATATTTATGATGAGTATATTGATGAAAGTGGATTTGGAGAGTTCATGACTTTATTTAGTGATGACTCCACTATTTCGGAAGAGGTTTCCAATTGATTATGAGAATAAAGTTGCTATCTATGATGGTTATTATGATGACTTGTATGCTATTAAGAATAACGATAACCATGAAACATGTCACCATTATTTTAGTTTTCAATTGGATTATGCCTCACATGATAATTATTTTGTTGATTTTTCTCCCACGACTATTCATGAGAAGAAATTTGCTTATGTGGAGAGTAGTAAAATTTCTATGCAAGTAGATCATGAAAAGAATGCTTTAGGTGCTGGTTATATGGTTAAATTCATTCATGATGCTACTGAAAATTATTATGAGAGAGGATCATATGCTTCTACATATTGCAATAATATCATGTTTCCTCTCTTTGTGTTGAAAATCTTGAAGCTTTGCTTGTTTTACCTTCCTATGCTAGTTGATTATTGTTCACATAAGTTGTTTGCTCCCAAAATCTCTATGAATAGGAAGTTTGTAAGACTTAAATGTGCTAGTCATATTCTTCATGATGCTCTCTTTATGTTTCAATTCTTATCTTTTATGTGAGCATCATTGAAATCATCATGCCTAGCTAGGGGCGTTAAACGTTAGCGCTTGTTGGGAGGCAACCCAATTTTATTTTTGTTTCTTTGCTTTTTGTTCCTGTTTAGTAATAAATAATTCATCTAGCCTCTGGTTAGATGTGGTTTTAAGTTTTAATTAGTGTTTGTGCCAAGTAAAACCTTTGGGATGACTTGGGTGAAGTCTATGTGATCTTGCTCTAAAAAACAGAAACTTTTGCGCTCACGCGATTAGCTCCCATTTTTTTACTGGAGAGAGCTTTTAGGTTGATTATTTTCGCATATGATTAATAGACAAATTACTCAGGTCCGACAGTTGAATTCATAATTTTTGGAGTTACAAAGGTATTCGAATGATACAGATTACTACAGACTGTTCTGTTTTTGACAGATTCTGTTTTCTATGTGTTGTTCGCTTATTTTGATGAATCTATGAGTAGTATCAGAGGGTATGAACCAAAAAGAAGTTGGAATACAGTAGATATTACACCAATATGAATTTATAATGATTTCACAACAGTACCTAATTGGTGATTTATTTTTCTTATACTAACGGAGCTTACGAGTTTTGTGTTGAGTTTTGTGTTGTGAAGTTTTCAAGTTTTGGGTAAAGATTCGATGGACTATGGAATAAGGAGTGGAAAGAGCCTAAGCTTGGGGATTCCCAAGGCACCCCAAGGTAATATTCAAGGACAACCAAGATCCCAAGCTTGGGGATGCCCCGAAAGGCATCATACTTTCGTCTTCGTTCATCAGTAACTTTACTTGGAGCTATATTTTTATTCACCACATGATATGTGTTTTACTTGGAGTGTCATTTTATTTTGTCAGTATTTTCTTGCTGTTATTTAGAATAATGTTTTGCATCTATATTTTCTATAAAAATGTTAACGATAGCCTTTACCATGCTTATTTTGCAAGTATACATGTTGCTGTTTCAAAACAGAAAGTTACCGATGTCGCAAAAATACCCTAGAAAAGTCAGAGAATGATATAATATTGAATTTTTTTGCATGTTGAGCTATCATAAATATTATGAAGTGTAGTACTTTTCTCATAATTTTTGGAGTTAGGGAAGTATGATGAATCTTGCATTCTTTACAGACTATACTGTTCTGGCAGATTGCTGTTATGTTTGAATTGTTTGCATATGTTTGCTTGTTTAATGATTCTATTTGAGGATAGGAGTATTAAATATGCAGAGACATTTAGTATGCAATGTTGAATAATAATTTTAGTGATTTGTTACAGTAGAGAATGATAAGGTTTTTGCATTGGTTTATACTAACTTATCTCACGAGTTCTTGTTGAGTTTTGTGTGGATGAAGTTTTTGAGATTTAGGAAAACCGTTATATGAGAGGAATTAAGGAGACACAAAAGCTCAAGCTTGGGGATGCCCAAGGCACCCAAAATTAATATTTCAAGAAGTCTCAAGCATCCAATCTTGGGGATGCCCCGGTAGGCATCCCACCTTTCTTCTTCAACAATTATCGGTTAGTATCGGTTGAGCCTAAGTTTTTGCTTCTTCACATGATGAGTGTTATCCTTCAAATGTCATTTTATTTTGTTTTTCTTGCTGTTTTAATAATATCCCAAGATCTGAAATTCTTAAATGAGAGAGAGTCTTCACATAGCTACATAATTATTTAACTACTCATTGATCTTCACTTATATCTTTTAGAGTAGTTTGTCATTTACTCGTGTGCTTCACTTATATCCTATGAGTAAATGGTTGAATGATTTGAATATCATAAATCTTAAATTATATATGTTTCATATGCTTATCCCATGGGGAGTAATGACTTCACATATAAGAAGTAGAGGTGGTAAATTTATTGAAGGTTAGCAAACATTGTATTGGTCACTTGAACAATTCATGAAAGAATATTGAAGGAAGAGAGATTTCACATATAAAGACACTATCTTGGATATCTTTTGTAATTGTGAGCACTCATTAAAATATGACATACTAAAAAGTTGATGTTGGACAAGGAAGACAACTTAATGGGTTATGTTTTCCTATATCCAAAACGTTATATTGTCTTGGATCATCCAAACATGTTGAGCATGCCTTTCCCTCTCATGCTAGACAAATTATTTGCACCAACTAGAAATACTACTTGTGCTTCCAAACATCCCTTAAAACCAGTTTTGCCATAAGAGTCCACCATACCTACCTTAGGATTGGGTAAGATCCTTCAAGTAAGTTGTCATCGGTGCATGCAATAAATATTGCTCTCTAAATTTTATGATCTATTAGTGTGAAGAAAATAAGCTTTATACAAACTTGTGATGGGGAAGAAATAAAAGGGATGGACTGCATCATAAAGGTCTTTATCACAAGCGACAATATAAAGTGACGTTCTTTTGCATTAAGATTTTGTGCATCCAACCATAAAAGCACATGACAACCTCTGCTTCCCTCTACAAAGGGCTTATCTTTTACTATTATCTTCTACCCTTATGCAAGAGTCATGGTGATCACCACCTTTCCTTTTTACACTTTTTCCTTTTGCAAGCACTTTGTGTTCGAGCGATATGGAGATATATATATCCACTTGGATGTAGGTATTCATAAATTATTATTGTTGACATTACCATTGAGGTAAAAGGTTGGGAGGCGAAACTATCAGCCCCTATCTTTCTCTGTGTCCGATTAAAACTTTGAACCCATAAATATCACATGAGTGTTAGCAATTGTGAAAGATTAAATGATAGTTGAGTATGTGGAGTTTGCTAAATCAAAGCTTTGACATAGACCCTTCCTGAAAATAAGATGAATTGCAATTGTTTGATGACTGAGAATGTAGTTTGCTAGTTTTCAACAAAGTGGATGGTCTATACTTTAACATGTGAATAGCTTGTTACTTGATCATGAAAAGCTTTATAAGATGAGCTACTGTTATGACATAGAATGATGCTAGAAAAGCTGACTGAAATTATCATTGATTAAACTTGTGCACCTGCTAGCATTCACACTTCATAAATTCTTTCTTTTATCATTTACCTACTCGAGGACGAGCAGGAATTAAGCTTGGGGATGCTGATACGTCTCCAACGTATCTATAATTTATGAAGTATTCATGTTATTATATTATCTGTTTTGGATGTTTAATGAGCTTTATCATACACTTTTATTATTATTATTGGGACTAACCTATTAACCGGAGGCCTAGTCCAAAATGCTGTTTTTTTTGCCTATTTCAGTGTTTCGCAGAAAAGGAATATCAAACGGAGTCCAAACGGAATGAAACCTTCGGGAGAGTTATTTTTGGAACCAACACAATCCATGAGACTTGGAGTAGACGTCAGGGAAGCAACAAGGTGGCCACAAGGGTCCAGGGCACGCCCTACCCCCCTGGGCACGCCCCCACCCTCGTGGCTCCCTTGATCGACTTCCTTCGCCTATATATATCAATATACCCTGAAATCATCAAGGAGCACAATAGATCGGGAGTTCCGCCGCCGCAAGCCTCTGTAGGCACCAAAAACATCTCGGGAGCCCGTTTCGGCACCCTGCCGGAAGGGGAATCCATCACCGGTGGCCACCTTCATCATCCCGGCGCTCTCCATGATGAGAAGGGAGTAGTTCACCCTCGGGGCTGAGGGTATGTACCAGTAGCTATGTGTTTGATCTCTCTCTCTCTCTCTCTCTCTCTCGTGTTCTTGATTTGGCACGATCTCGATGTATCACGAGCTTTTCTATTATACTTGGATCTTATGATGTTTCTGCCCCTCTACTCCCTTGTAATGGATTGTGTTTTCCCTTTGAAGTTATCTTATCGGATTGAGTCTTTAAGGATTTGAGAACACTTGATGTATGTCTTGCATGTGCTTATCTGTGGTGACAATGGATATTCACGTGATCTACTTGATGTATGTTTTCGTGATCAACTTGCGGGTTTAGTGACCTTGTGAACTTATGCATAGGGGTTGGGACACGTTTTCGTCTTGACTCTTCGGTAGAAACTTTGGGGCACTCTTTGAAGTACTTTGTGTTGGTTGAATAGATGAATCTGAGATTGTGTGATGCATATCGTATAATCATGCCGATGGATACTTGAGGTGGCATTGGAGTGTCTAGGTGACATTGGTGTTTTGGTTGATTTGTGTCTTAAGGTGTTATTCTAGTATCAACTCTATGATAGATCGAAAGGAAAGAATATCTTCACTTTATTTTACTACGGACTCTTGAATAGATTGATCAGAAAGGATAACTTTGATGTGGTTTCGTACCCTACAATAATCTCTTCATTTGTTCTCCGCTATTAGTGACTTTGGAGTGACTCTTTGTTGCATGTTGAGGGACAGTTATATGATCCAGTTCTGTTATTATTGTTGAGAGAACTTGCACTAGTGAAAGTATGAACCCTAGGCCTTGTTTCCTAGCATTGCAATACCATTTACGCTCACTTTTATCATTAGTTACCTTGCTATTTTTATATTTTCAGATTACAAAAACCTATATCTACCATCCATATTGCACTTGTATCACCATCTCTTCACCGAACTAGTGCACCTATACAATTTACCATTGTATTGGGTGTGTTGGGGACACAACAGACTCTTTGTTATTTGGTTGCAGGGTTGTTTGAGAGATACCATCTTCATCCTACGCCTTCCACGGATTGATAAACCGTAGGTCATCCACTTGAGTGAAATTTGCTACTGTCCTACAAACCTCTTCACTTGGAGGCCCAACAACGTTTATAAGAAGGCTGTGCAGTAGACATCATTGCCGCCGAAGCTCTCTGGAAGCCGGCGAGAGGCGATGAGGGGCATCAGCGAGGGGTTGGGAGGCACAACGATCACGCGGAGGATGTCCATGCTCGCGGACGAGCATAGGGGAAGAGGGGGAGAAGAAGACAGGGGCACGGGTGCACTGTGGCTTTTGGCCGTGACGCGCCCATGCTCGCTGCGGCATCTCCAGCATCGGCGAGGGCCAAGGAGGGGTCAGGGGTGAAGAGATGAGGGTGGTGGCACGACGCGACAGTCGTCGGCAAGCTCTGGCTCGAGCATGCGCCGAACAGAGGCCCTAGCGCGACGTAGAGCGCGTTGAACACATGCCAGGACCTATGTCCACACGCGGTCACCACCCTGGCATGGTCAAAATGATGCCCCCGCGCGACCAAACCTTATCTGGGCTAATGTCCATGCAGTGTTTACTCTAGGAAAGTTGAAGTCTCGAGGCCATGAAGACCAGATGTGACTCTAGCTTGCTGGCAAGTTTCAGGGCAAAAATTTGGTCGCCAAGTTTGGACGGCTTCTAGAAGGCCATTAGGGCTGATCTCCTAGGGTTAAGGGTTACTTAGGAGGGTAACTAGGCTCAAGAAAGATCAGCTTCAAAAGATCAAGGAAAAATACACTTGTTGTACAAAGTGCATTTTTGGGCCAGAAGAGAAATGATTTTCTGTAGAAAAATATTTCAAAAGGTCATGCAATCTTTTTGCTCAAGGAGGTGGGCCAAGGTTCAAAGGAAATTCAGGAATTATATCAAGATTTTTAGAGCAATAAAAATTCGGGTTGCTTTGGAGCACTAGTTTCTAAAATGAGTTTTTAGAAGGAAAATCAATATTTTTCCTCTATGAAAAATATTTAGTGGGCAATTCTAGGGTTTTTTGAGAGAAATGAGGTTGGATGAGAGGCAGATGGGTCACTTGTGTGAAAGTCAGGGGCATGCCCAACTGATAAGTCCATTTGAATTGTTCCAAAAACTCAAATCCAAGGTAAAGGCAAATCAAGTCCGGAAAAGGAGAGAAGGCAAAGAAAACCAGGTTGTCACAAACCTCCCCCACTTAGGATGAATCTCATCCTCGAGATTCGGTTGCTTGCGAAAATAGTTCTGGGTAAGCAGTCCTTAAAATTTTCTCTTTTTCCCAGGTTGCCTCTTCCTCGGTATGGTGTTCCCATTGAACCTTGAAAAACCTGATTACTTTGCTCCGAGTGACTCCTTCTGTGTCGTCCAATATTCTGACTTGTCTTTCCTCATATGTCAGATCCTTAGCCAGTTCTATCTTGGCCATATCAGTCCTTTTCTCTGGTCGCGAGATACATCTTCTTATCTAGGAGACATGAAACACATTGTGTACCTCTAACAGTTCTGGTGGCAATTCCAACTGATAAGCAACTGTTCCAACTCTAGTCATGATTGGGAATGGGCCAATATATCTGGGTGCCAACTTGCCTCGGGTCTGAAACCTAGTAACTCCTTCCATAGGGGTGACTCGGAGATACACGTGTTCTCCGGGTTCGAAACTAACCTGTTGGTGTTTTGCATCATAGTAACTCTTCTGCCGTGATTTGGCCAACTGCACTCTGTCTCGGATCTCCTTGACTTGCTTCTCAGCTTCCATCATTAGATCAGTTCCAAAGATACGGTTGTCTCCGTTTTGAGACCAGTTTAGGGGAGTGCGGCATTTATGGCCATACAGAGCTTCATAGGTGACATTTTCAAACTGGTCTGGAAATTGTTGTTGTAGGAAAACTCGGTGTACGACAGGCAGTCTTCTCACTTAGGTCCTTGGGCCAATGCACATGCTCGGGGCATATCCTCGAGTATTTGATTTGCTCGCTCGGTCTATCCATCTGTTTGTGGATGATAAGATGTGATGTATTTCAGGGCAGTCCCCAAGGCTTGATGTAGACGGGACCAGAAGGCTGAAGTGAAGAGAGATCCTCTGTCTGAGGTGATGGTTTTTGGCACTTCATGCAAACTGACGATCCTGGACACATATAACTATGCAAGTTGATCGGCATGGTAAGTGGTCCGGATAGGCAGAAAATGAGCTACCTTTCTTAAGGTATCCACTATGACCCATATTGCGTCATTGCCTCGATGTGTCTTTGGTAAACCGGTCATGAAGTCCATGCAGACACTGTCCCATTTACATTGTGATATGGGTAAGAGTTGAAGGCGTCCAGCGGGCTTCTGATGTTCCGCCTTTACCTTGTTGCATATATCACAACAAGCTACAAAGTAAGCGATGTCTTTCTTCATTCCATCCCACCAGAATACCCGACGAAGATCTTCGTACATTTTGGTGCCACCTGGGTGAATCGAGTACGAAGATTCATGTTCCTCTGACAATATGTTCTTTTTCATACTTTCTTTGTTGGGTACGCAAATCCTTCCTCGAAACCTTAGCGTACCTTGTTGATCCTTAGAGAAATCCTTCCTCTACTTGGCATATAATTGCAGTGATTCATCATTTGCTTGAGCGCCACGAATTTCTTCCTCGAGATTAGGATCTATTTCCAGTATGCTGGCCATACTGGCATCCACTATTACCAAATTGAGCTGAGCCATTTCTTCACAGAGTTCAGGAGGCGAAGAATCCATTAGAGCATTCAACCTGGCGGGCTTGCGGCTGAGGGCATCGGCCACCACATTAGCTTTACCCGGGTGATAATTTATCCCGAGGTCATAATCCTTAACCAACTCAAGCCATCTTCGCTGACGGAGGTTTAAATCTGGTTGAGTGAATATATACTTGAGACTTTTGCGGTCTGTAAATATTTGACACCTCTTTCCAATAAGATAGTGTCTCCAAATCTTCAAGGCATGCACCACCGTGGCCAATTCCAAGTCATGAGTTGGATAATTTCCTTCATGAGGTTGTAGTTGTCGGGATGCATAGCTAATACCTTGCCATCTTGCATGAGTACACATCCGAGTCCTTTCCTGGATGCGTCGTAGTAAACATCAAAACTTCGGTAAATGTCGGGAAGAATCAATACTTTCTCAGATGTCAATCTAGTTTTTAACTTGGTGAAGCTCCTTTCACAGTCCTCAATCGATTCAAACTTCTTATCCTTCTTAAGGAGCTCTATCATTGGCTTGGCAATCTTAGAGAATCCTTCGATAAAGCGGCGATAATATCTGGCTAATCCAAGGAAACTCCGAATTTCTGAGACTGCCGAGGGTGTGGCCCAATCAAGCACATCTTTCACTTTATTTGGAAGCACGACTATACCTTCAGCTGAGAGAACATGCCCTAAGAATCCAACTTGGTGGAGCCAAAATTCGCATTTGCTAAACTTTGGATAAAGCTGATGGTCACGGAGCCTTTGCAAAACTGCTCGGAGGGGATCCTTGTGCTCTTCTTTGCTTTTTGAGTAAATGAGGATGTCATCGATGAACACCACCACAAACTTGTCCAAGAAATCCATAAACACCTTATTCAGCATATGCATGAAAAAGGTTGGGGCGTTGGTGAGACCGAATGACATAACAGTATATTCATAAAGACAATATCGCATGGTGAACGCGGTCTTGGGAATATCTTCCTTCTTGATTTTGAGTTGATGGTATCTGGTCATTAAATCAATCTTGGAGAATACTTTGGCGCCACTAAGTTGATCAAACAAATCATCAATTCTCGGTAGCGGATACTTGTTCTTGATGGTGACGTCATTTATCTGTCGGTAGTCTACACACATCTGAAGACTGCCATCCTTTTTATCCACGAATATAGCGGGTGATCCCCAAGGTGAAGAGCTTGGACCAATGTATCCTTTCTGCAGCATCTCATCGAGCTGTTTCTTTAACTCCACCAATTCCAATGAAGGCATCCGATAATATTTCTTATATATCGGTGTCGCCCCGGGCAGAAAGTCAATTGCAAACTCCAGTTCTCTATCTTGCGGCATTCCTGGCAATTCTTCAGGAAATACATCTGGATACTCACTGACCACAGGAATTAACTCCACTTCTTCGGCCATAGGTGAGAAAACCATATCCTTCTTGGGTATACTTCTGCAGGCATAAAAACTTGTGGTGCAACCTTCCTAATTTACCATGGTGACTTCTCTGGTCGCACAGTTGATGCATACTTGGTATTGGGTCAACCAATTCATACCCAAAATAATGTCCAATTTATCAGATTCAATGACTATCAAGGTTGTTGGAAACTTGACTCCCTTGATCTCAATCTCCAAATTTTGGCAGACCAGATTACTTCAGAGCATCGATCCCGGGGATTGTGCCATCATACTTTTTCCCATAATCGAGCAAGGAAATTTGTTTTGGGTAACAAAACTCCGCGAATTAAAAGAATGGGAAGCCCAAAGTCAAATAAAATTACTGCAGGTATGCTATTAACAGGGAACATACCAATGACGACTTCCGAGTCTTCTTGGGCTTCGTCAGCGGAGATATGATGGATTTGGCCTTGGATGGCCCTCGGGTAGGAATATGACTCCAGGTGGTTGCTTTTGGACGGTAGGAAGCTATTGGTTTGCTGTTCTTGGGACATTGTCTAGCATAATGTTCGGTTTGTCCACAACTGAAGCAGGAATTGTTGCGCTGATAATCTTCACATACCGGACTAGTCACAACATTCTTGACTTGAGTGGTGGCCTTGTTGACATTCTGCTGCCAGTTGGGTTTGTACTCAACCTAAGTCTGTTGCCATGTACGAGACTTCTCCACTGGTTGCATATCCTTCTTAGGCTTGAATTTGAGCTTGTGGTCATTATTTACGGGCCTGCTGTCATGCATGAGCTTGTGTTCCCTTTCTGCGATGAGGGCCTTGTTCACCGGAGTTTGGAACTATGGAAAATCAAACATACTGAGGGTGCATCTGAGATGCTGGTTCAGTACACCAAGAAATCTTTCAACCTTCCTTTCTTCGGTGGCCACATCATAGAGAAAATAACGGGCCAAATGGTTGAATTTATTCAGGTACTCACTTACTGACATGCTTCCTTGAATGAGGGCGATAGATTCGCGCTGCTTGATCTTCATAATTTCGGTGGGAATATGATACTTGCGGAAATGATCCTTGAATTTGGTCCATGTAATTTGCTCGTCCACGGGCCACATAGCCTTAGCATTGTCCCATCGTATAGCAGCAGCTCCTTCGAGATATTGTGTTCTGAATGGAACCTTTTCTCCTTCTTCAGTGTGAGCAATTTCCAGCTTCCTCTCAATGGTCCTCAACCAATTATCGTCTTTCAATGGATCAAAAGCTTGACTGAAACTGGAGTAATGACCATTCTGATTTCCATTTTGTCCAACCATAACTTGCCACTTTTCAACATCTCCATCAGATCATTGTTTCTTCTTTCTTCAAACATTCGCATGATTTGCTCAGTGGAGGGCGGATGTGGCGGCGGTGGTGGCTGGTATGGCTTGGGGGAATGTCCTGCTTGTCTTGCGGAGCAACGAACAGGGACATCCACACAAGCTTGGCTGCTGCTACCTCCCCGCAGAATCCTATTATTTATTTTCCCAATACAAGGCAACCGCGATGAGAAATATCCAAGAATGGGAGGAAAAAGCCAGCGACAAACCCAGAAAAACACAGCAAGAAGAAACCAAGGCGAATAAAAAGGTTCCAACATAATTATACATAGACTCAACATAAAAGATAACATCATGACAGGTTAACTACCCTCATACATGAATCCAAACATCATGACGTGTGAGAATACACCCATACATCATACTCATGAAGAAGATGATACTCTAGCGATTTACTGCTCTGTTGGTGCTGCTGCGGGCTCCTCCCCTGAGCCGGACTCAGACCCTGAATAGATAGTGGAGACCTACGGGTTAAAAGAAACACGATGACGCTGACTCTCCCTCAGGGGCGGGTGCGGGACGGGATCTAAGCATAGGAGCTGCAGGAGTAGTGACAAGGGAAGCCCACGCAACAAGAGCACTACGAGGGGTCACTGCCAAAGGGTTGGTGGTACCCTGAGTGGTCACCGGGGTAATAGAGGCGGGAGGAACATATGGAGTGAAACCGACAATGGGTGGAGGGTTCCTATTTCGAGCGGCGGGAAGGGCTATCCGCGCTCGGGTTAGCTGCCGGGCTAACTCATAGATCAAGAGATAAGTGGAAGTGATATAGCGAGAAAGGTGGCTAAAAGGACGATCGCTCGCCAGATCTATAAGAGGGAAGCGAATACGCCCATTCTCGTGCAGAGATGGGTAGTAGTATAAACCTGGGTGGGTGTGCATGTGAACCTTGTTGAAGCGCAAGTCTACAAGAGCCTCGATAGCAGCAAACTAGACTGCCTGAGATGGTGTAGAGGCGAAACCACCCTTAGAGGAATGAGTGTGAGCGCCGGAAGCGAACTGTGGTGTATAGTGACCTCGGCATAACACTCATACAGCAAACCGGCCAGCTGCTCCCAATACACCTGATACACTAGATCAGCACCCTCTGGGTAGAGTCGTCTCCACTCACAAGATCGGAACTAGCTCAGGATGGTACAAGATCGGAACTGGTGCCATCTACACTCACAATCACCAGATGATTAGTAATAACAACAAATAAACATGCATGCAATGCAGCAACCAATTTTTATGATTACCGGCACTCAGACAAAACTATCTACCGTTCCACTAACGCACTAATGGTCTAGCATGTCCTACAATCAGTGCAGCTCTGATACCAAGAGTTGTGGCATCCCGGCTAAGAGCAACCGGTTTACCTTGCATTGCTAGCCCAGAGATCAAGTCTTCTGGCAACACATAACAACATGGTACGGAAACAACCGCTTTATTGATGCTAGCGGAAACATAGTCTGATATTACATCGAGATAAGAGGCCTAGAGGCACACATGGTGCAGTTGAACAGTATGTACATTATTTAATGACCATGAAGGGGCCTCAATCACATAAACTACGCGGCAGCGGAATAACACCGAAGTGGAAGTCCATAGCACAGGGACACCGACGTGGACACAATTCTAGACTTGGGAAGCACTCTGATCCGATACAACTTTCCTGAAAGCTGGCATGACACGCCAGGTCATTATATTGAATGTACTTGCAAGCTCACAACAAACATAAGAACAATGACAAACAATATCATAACAATTAATTAGGTTAATGCAATGCAAGTAATACTATTGATGCGATGAAACTAACATGTGCATCGAGTCCCTCAGACTCGCTTACTAGATGGGCTACCATTGTAATCGAATGGTGACCATACTCGGATCACAACTGAAGCCAACCGCTTATGATCATCACATGATCCACCAATCATCATAAAACCAGTGCCAACTATAACTATTTAATGTGCAAGAATAATTATAACTGTTGATCCATGGTTTGACTTAATACCGAGTTGTGTCCATAACCGAGGATGTGGCTATCGATAGATTAAATACACTCTACAGAGGTAGCGCACTTTACCCACACCATAGAACCTATGGCTTCTCACTCCCATTTGGGTGGACCAATGGCATTCCGGTGAAACCCTTCCCTTGCCACGACACTCTTTTGGCCACTCCGACCCACTCCTTCAATGGGCTAAGTCATGGGTGGCCCCATGCCTACCAAAGGCATCTTCGGCCACCGTCATGGCAAAAAGGTCCCAAAAAGGGACAAGGTACCATAAAAACAAACGATCACACAAGGTTATGTCTGCTTACCCAGCTAAGGTAAATGTGGTCTCACTAAGAAAAACCCGATTCAGTGGCACCATGACTTGATCAACGTTATATTCAAGTTGGATTATTATCGGGTTTAACTTGAAAATAAACTCACTCCAAGTCATACGATGCCATGATCATGCAATTATTCGATATGCACAACATGCAACTCATAAGAACGGATCAACACGCCTAAAATAACTTTCTTGCACTACTCATCAATAAGCCTTACTGATTTTACTACATTGGTTATTATCAAACATCATTTTGATTAACTTATCATTTATATGAAAATCCAATTATCCAAAAGAAACTACCATTATTTATCAAAGCACTTTCATTAAGCAAAAACTTTACTCTACTTGATTAAACTAGTTCATGCAATCAACCAATAACTAAAACAAGCATAACAAGCATGACAAAGTAACTAAGCATTAAACCATAATTATTTAACTAATTTAAATGGATGAAAACTAGCTCAAATTCAAGTAGGAAAATCATAGATATTGATATGACACCATCCAAATGTTATTGTGGCTTGCCTTAGTGCAAAGGAGGTTCAGACTCCTCCTGGATAGCTTCAAGACAAGTCTCTCCCTCTGAAAATATTTAAAAACCACAAAACAAAATATCATGAACCACTCTAAAAATCACTAAAAATTCTAGGCAGCAAGAAATAAATCCACACTTTGGTGTGCTGCTAGAGCTTTCTGAAACAAGCACAATACAAAAAGAATCAACTCATTTGGACTATAGGCTAGGTGATATCAATGGTTAAAGTTCTGGTCAAAATATTTGAATATATTTGAAATAACACAAAACCTGGGGGTGGCGTCGATGGCGTAAAACTAGAAGACACCTCCACTTGTACCGCTTCGGGTGCAAGTGAAGAGGCTGACACTAGGCCCCACCAATCAGGAGAGAGGAGAGGGGGAGAGAAACAGAGTGCGACGGCGCTTTGCCATAGCTCACGCCGATGAGGAGTGGTCTCTGGGCAAAACTAGAGGGATAGGGTTGAAGAGGGGGCTACGGCGCACCTGCATGTACCGGTGGCACGTCGAGAGATAGCCGGAGCTGCTCGCAATCAACCTCGCAAGCGGCGGCGGTGGCCGGGACTTGCCGGAGAGGAAGAATGCAACGGCGAGGGGCGGTTCCAGGGGCTCTACGGCTTCCAGGCGGCACCAAAGGATCTCTAGGGACGTGCATGAGTGGTTGGTTGGGCTCCAGGAGCTCGGGGACGGGGTGGCTAAGCTGCAGGGGTCACCGGCGAGCTCAGGTCGAGCATGGCGGCCAGAGGCCTGCCCGGTCAGGCTGCGGCTGTGTTGCGTGTTCGTGGAGGTTGGGTTGTGCGGTGTGTGGCTTCGGGACGGAGAGGAGGGCTCAATTTATGAAAAATATTCAGTGGGCCATTCTAGGGTTTTTTGAGAGAAATGAGGTTGGATGAGAGGCAGTTGGTCACTTGGATGAAAGTCAAGGGCATGACCAAGTGATAAGTCCATTTGAATTGATTCCAAAAACAAATCCAAGGCAAAGGCAAATCAAGTCCGGAAAAAGAGAGAAGGCAAAGAAAACTAGGCTGTCACACGAGCAAAGCTCTCGAGCATGTATTAGGAAGAGAACATTGGTAGGCTTAGAGATAGTGTTGTCAACGATGAAGAATATTTGAAGATGCGGGATAAAAAGAGGAAGGTGGAAAATGAGCTTAGATTTTTTTTAAATCAGACTTTGCGAAGATGGTGTTGGAGAAGGAAGAGGCACTTTCCCAGTTGGCCAGTGCAAAACAGGTTCTTATTGAACTAAAATTAGAGCTTGATAAGGCGAGTCTGGATGATCTCGATTAGGGAAATGAATATATTTTTCTCATATTGTTCTTATGAGGTTGAACTATCTATATGATGTATTGTGCTGTTTTTCGGTAGCTATCATACTATGATGTTAAAATATATCTATGTGCCTGATATGAAATTGGCAAACAGCTGTTCGATATGAAATGTGAATTTCCGTAATACTGGAATTATTAATTGTAAAGTAATAAATCTGGGAAATGGATCGTGGAACTTTGCAAACGGTTCTAGAAGTAAAAGCGCTTGTGATGGATAGCCCAATGTCACACAGTTTTCTTCATCAAATCGTTTGTGATGTAGTTGATAAAAGCAAAGGGTTAACCAAGGCAGAGCGTGTGTGATAGTTACACATATCACACACAAGCCTATACATAAACCTGTGTGGCATGTACATACGAACAGAAACGTTTTCCCTAGATTGACTGTGTGGGATGTACATAAGAACGGAAACATATTCCTTCGATTGACTGTGTGTGATATACATACGTACGAAAATGTTATTTGGGATTCACCGTGTCAGATGTACATACCTACGGAAATGTTTTCTGGGATTCAACTGTGCGATGTACACACCTAAGAAAATGATTCAGTTTCCATGGGTCACCCGATCGCACACGAGCTCATTTGGTGTCCCAGGAGGGCCTATCCCCAACGATTTCTGGGTCGTGTGGGAAGGACCCCCCTATCGCCCACACTCACTTGGTGACGGTTCCAAATGTCATCGCGGAAAGGGGTTAAACCGTTTGTATAGCACCGATGCATACCAGTGTATGTTATTTCATGTGGTTTATTAATAAGACTATAGTAAGGAAACCTTAGGTCTACTTTGTTATGTCGCAATAATCTAAATTTTCAATGTTAAGATTACGTGATAATGTACTTATGATTTATGTAATTAGGTAAAATAATTCATCTTAGTAGCAAATAAGGAGGATATGATGTGATTGAAGAAATTGTGGTTCCATCTTTGCTGTCCCTTTTCAGGTGATGACCACATACATGCAAATGCTATTTTCATACTTTTGGTAGCAGAAAGAAAAATCCATGTGCAATATTGATGTTAATGTGATAATAGGTTGACTCCGTTCATATAGTACAGATGACGGGTATTTATTCGAACTATTTTAACGCTTAATTGCATTCGCAAGCACATCCATATTGGAGCTGAGGTATAAATGACGTCGTAATTACGTTAATAATTTTTATGTTGATGTACTGTTGAGAATAATGTGCATGCCGCTGCAAATATTATTATTTGTAAATAAATGATAAATATTGTATGATATGAAAAAATTACATAAAACCGGAAGATATTAAATGTTTTACTCATATGATATTAAAAATGTTATTATTGTACTATTATGTTTAGTGGTTGTTTGGATAGCGAGTAATTAAACTCGGTTTTGTCAAAACCTGTTGTAAGAAAAGTTTGTAGAAAACCTGTTTTTAATAATAGTCATTTTTCTAAAAGCTCGGTTTTTCCCTATTACGAGAACCAAATTTAGATATTTTTGTTGTAGTTAGAGAAAAGTAAACAGTGTTTTAGTTTGTTATACGCTGGTAGAGGAGTTTAAGAAAAAATAGATCTCTAAATACTTGTTAACGAAACAACCCCTTAAAGTCGAAGCAAACGATTATAAAAAAACTGAATATTTGTAACGAAAATACGATTATTATTTTAGTCATATGATATGTAAATGTTGTCATCGTACTACTACTAAATGTTCAGTTACTAATTATTTGAAATGTAAATATGGATGTTGGTTAGGTACTATGGAAAATTTGTTAGTGTACTATGGGGACGTCTTACGTGCCGGTCCTTTCGGGGTGGCTGTGTCCTTGTGCGGGTCGACTACAGTTGTAGTGAGAGACATGGTGAATGTGGGTTACGCAACAGTCAGAAGGTGCATCCGAGCGGTGTTTGGCCCAGGGATGCAGGGGGGAAAATGACAATGGAGGACTTCGTCATTGACGGAGGAAATCATGGGACAGTTGCCCGTTGGAGTTTGCGGCCTATCACAGGTGATCAGCCATGGGGGTCGTACATGAGGTTTGCAAGAAATCCCAACAACTCAATGTTTGCTTAGCCGATGGTGTATGTGGAGTTCATTTCAGTCACTGATGTTGCCGGATGCAGTAGCAGGGGTGGTGAGGTCGAGTTGGCCATCACATCAGCCCCTAGCATTGTCCCATCGGAACCGACGGGCGGCCAGCCTGTGTATGACACAATATATTGTTCTGCGGCCGTTGACATGAGCGAATAGGTGGAGGGATTGCTAGAGGTGCTAGATGATGATGATCATTCTTCCGCGTCTTCGGAGTCAAGCGAAGAAGAATATGTTCCGGGTTTTTACAGGATATGGGCATCACCAATGAATTTCACTTTATTTCTGGCCTAGAAGCGGGGAGCCTGGAGGTTGGGCAGGTTTACCCTGACAAGAAGTCTGCTTACCAGGCAATGGATAGCTAAGCAATCGCCCTCCATCGCCAGCATAAAGTGAATCAGTCTAATAAAAAGAGTTGAAGGTTATATGCATCCACACCGTGAAAGGTTGCCGCAGAAGAGTTCTCGCTAGACTGAAGCCAGGGGTATGTCAGTCATGGCATATCACCAAAATAGTGGAGCATAGCTGTGAGCAAACTGGGACTCTTTCAAATCACTGCAATGTGACAACAAGATATGTGGCACAGCAGATGGAAATGATTGTGTAGGCAAGTCTCAGCATTAGTGTTAGGGCTTTGCAAAAAGATGCATAAGATCAAATTGGCTTCCCTGTCAGCTACAGCAAGGCTAGGCGTGCGAAGGACTATACAAGCCTTCAGGCACTGTCGCCCGGTATTATCAGTTGATGGTACCTTTCTCACTGGAAAGTACAAGGGCACACTATTTGTGGCAATTGTAGCAGATGCAAATAATGAGCTTCTTCCTATTGCATACGCACTGGTCGAGAGCGATAACAAAGATAGCTGGTTGTGGTTCCTGAGCTGCATGAAGATGGGTGTCGTGAAAGAGCGTGAAGGTGTTTGCATCATCTCTGATCGCAACACTAGATTATTAAGTGCTCTCGATATAATTAAGGAGTCGTCAGAAGAGTGGGGTGGCCGGATCTAGAGGGGAGGTGGTGCATGAGGCATTTGGCAGCAAACTTTTACTCCAAATTAAAAAACAAGGATTGGTTCAAGTTATCCAAGAGGATGTGCATGCAGAAAACTGAAGCCAAAATGAATGCCATCTAGGCAGGTATCAATGGTGAGATCGAGCGCGCGGCCTTGCCGCAGAGAGAAGACCGGAGGGGTCGTAGGATGCCAGAATCACAATGTTCCGGTGGCCCTCGTGGCGTCCCACTCGCTTGGCTTCGTGATAACTTTCATATTTTATCTAGCTACGCTGATTCTGAGACGAGGAAAAGACATCTGTTTGCGTATATGTTGTGGCTCCTCGGGATTTTGTTTCCAAGTTCACACGGGGACACAGTTCTCCCTGGTCTCATCTACATTGTATAGAATATGGTAGATGAATATTTACCCGAGCAGCCAAAATATAACTTCGGTTCTGCCATGCTATCTCATACATATAGAGCCTTGTGTGCTACCACACAAAAAACTTCCTTCGCACAAAAAGCTTCGTTACTTTGTGTCACCTACGAGTTTCTACAGTTGTGGTCCTGGGAATACCTCCCTGTAGGATGACCTCGTATGCTAAATCCCATACACCCATACGACCGTAGCGAGGGCCAAAATGTAACTATGGCCACCAGGTGGACAAAGGCACGGAAACAATGGTCTCAAAGTATTGTGGAAAATTGTTACCTTATATACCAATAGTAGTTTGAGATACTTGATGAGTCAGTAGTCACATGGAACCCATGGACTCAGGAGCAGTTACAGATGGTCTTTGATATATGACCCATCACAACATGCATTTTGAGGATAGTGCATTCTGGCTAACTCGCTGCTACTTATTGTTCCTGTGGTGTGTTCAGCCTTACAACCCAGAGCATGTCATGAGACAGTTCGGTCTCTATCAGGAGATTCCACCACCTTTTCCAAGATGTACCGACAAGGAAACCCATAAGTAAGATGTGACCTTCCTAAATAGTTAGTGTCTTTTTTAATTTACTAAACTCATACTTTGTTGCATAATTTGCAGGGTAACCAATATGGGCCACAGTTGGAGTTGTTACAATTGGAGGGAACAGAACATTCAATGGGTACACAAGTGGGAAGATGAAGCGCTAGCAGATATAGTGAATCAACTGAGGTACATTTTATTTACATTATTTGATTATGATGACCATACGATGCGTGAAGATGCTTTGCTTTCGGTTGATGTAATTATTTAATTTTGCAGACCATACGATGGAAGTACAGCTCAAGTGTACAAGCAGTGGTACTGCATCAGCACGTGTACTAGCCTGGCCAGTTAACCAGCTACGATACCAACAAGTCTCACGCAGGAGGAATAGATGCAAAGACATGTTGAGCTGCATGTAGCTTACTATCGTGACCAGCTGGTAATCACTAGTATTTTTTCAGGTCCATCATTTCATAATCATTTCAACCAAATAACAACCAAATATTCTTCATCTTGAAACTTGCAACGAAGTAGGGTAGATGGCGATGGAAAGCATGCCAGCCCGGGGCCCAACTCGCGAGTCATTCCACAAACGTCTTCAAGACTATGACAACAAAGTTCAGATGTGGTAGAGGCGTCAACATTGTCACTGGAGCATACAACATGTCGGTAGCAAGGTCAACTAGACCAGGTGCAGCGTCATTGTCTAGACCGAGAGAGGCACGTACAAGCCCTGGGAATTTTGGGAACGGTCCGAGTACTACAACAACATTGCCACGACATGACTCATCTCTGCCACTGCATCGCTCTTCTTCGGTGTAGCTTCGTGAGGGGCAGACATCTAAGGACCATGGCACGGGCTTGGATTTGATGTGAGCAAACTCTTTCCCCAAACCCATATGCTTCCACAGGATATGGCGCATACACCCAAGGTGAGGGATATCAGTTGTATCTCTTCACGCGAGAGATCTCCATGCGCGAGGAGACTCGTGTCCCAGATTTAAACCAGTACCACATACAATGGCCGGACAGTACAGGCGAGGGATCTGATCAGGTAGTCTTGTTTACATTTTAATGCATTTACAGTGATATCACATATTATCCTCTAACAGTTTGTTTACAATGTTTCTATGTGTAGGACATACCTTATCGTACATGGGACGATGAGGACACCCAACGTGGCCTCAACACACGCATATGGAGAGCATCACATGATCATGGCGACACGGTTACAACAGTAGTTACAAAATTCTTCGGAGGGGATGTTATTGGCCCATCTTTTATCTCCGAGGAGTCACACCCATACGCCTACAATTACGCATCAGGTTCGCAACAAGGATTACAGACTCCACCACCTACACAGGAGTCGCAGGACACAGGAAGCCGAAGTGGAGTACGGTCACGGTCTTCGTGTACCTCGACCACCTAATTGCTTCTCGCTTTCCGGTCCTAAGGAAAGGCCAGGTGACCGTCATCGACTAGGGTGATTCATCTATCTACGTGTGCCACCCATTGTATCTACATATGTCAGTAATAGACTTTCCGATTTATGTAAGGAACATCTATGTATGCTGAAATAAAAATGCACCAGTCAGCAATAATGTTTCCCGCCTATATCTCCCGCCATACTTTCCTGCTTCTGAGTTCCCGTGTATACTTCGCACCGCCCTTTCCCGCCCATATCTCCCGCCATACTTTCCCGCTTCTGTGTTCCCACGTATACCTCGCATCGCCGTTTCCCGCCTATATCTCCCACCATACTTTGCCGCTTCTGAGTTCCCGCCTATTCTTCTCTTCTGAACCTATAAAACCCCCCTCCACACTAAGGTGGACACACACTTCAGTGTAGTCTCCTATTGTCCTCAAGATGTTCGGTTATCCTTTTGATCGTCGTTTTCACCCTAGTATGTCACAATGTCTTCTGTGTTTAGCCGCCAATTTCAAGATAGACAATACAATAGTTTCATGGGATGAACTTATCAGTAGTGACACTCTCATGAATGAGCTGTGTCACGCATTATCTAGGTGTGGGTGGCCTTCCAGGACCTTTGAGGAGATATGAAAATAACTTCTCAGGTTGCATGTAAGATGGAAGATGATAGAGCATAAGAGTGTGTTTGTAGCAAAACATACTTTTTTATGGACTGACGACGGCGAGGACGAAGATGATATCTTCATGTCCAGCACCAAGGCCACAACTACCGCATTGTCGAAGGGCAAGAGTTCTGCATCGTCCAAGGACAAGAGTTCTGCATCCTTGAAGGGCAATAGTTTTTCATCGTCCAAGGGTAAGAGTTCTGGATCCTAGAAGGGTAAGAGTTCTAAATCAATGGAGGATGACGATGATGCCTTCATGTAGTTTTTAAGTAAGTCCAGTTCTACCATTTAATTCAGATGTACTTGCATTATTAGTTTCTGATGTCTTATTGTAGGACATTATGTTCTATCTTAATTTCATGTTGTAGTTGTGGCATGACGTTCGATAATTAGTGGAGGGAAAGAAAATGACACGTTTTATTGTAAAACTATATTATTATTTTTCATTACGACACAGTACAACTGAAAAATAGATACATCATACTATTGAAATAAAGCTACATTTAAGTACTGAAATAGAGCTACATTAAACTGCAGAAATTAAGATACAAACGATCGTGAAATTTAAAATACTACCACAGGAATTTGCTAAGTCTAGCGTGGATATTTTCCTTTTCCATCGCCAGCTTCTTTTGTTGCCTTGGCCTCACGATCTCTTTCTTTATTTCTCTGCCTCAGGAGCCTCCTTTCGATATCGTTCCTGCTCCTCCATGCGACGAGCCTCTTCCCTGTTTTTCTTTCCTAAATCCTGAAAAAACGGTGTTGCTCCGCATAGTATTCTTTTAACTCTCTCTCTTGCCCTGCTTTCTCCTCAGCTTCCTCCTTCTCGCGTCGCTCTTCCGCATAGAAACTATGCCATGCACGGCGATTTCTTTCACGAATCTCAAGCACTGCCCAAGCCAACATCTCCGTGTCAATCCAACGATAGTACATGCACAAAGGCGGAGGAGACTACAACAAGAAACACGAATTTTATTAAAGAATCAATCAAAATACCAACAATATTTATTCGTGATGGTTAAAGCATACCGGAGGCTTGTCGTACTAGGAAATAGCTATGGGTGGATCTTCCTCATAATTGGTGCACATGAAAAACTTAATGCCCGACCAATCTGAAAAATCTGTCACCTCCTTCACCTTGCAAAGATCGCCACACCAACACTGCAGGACTGCCATCCCTGGAGGCAAACTTGCATTCTTCATTTTCCTTGGCCTAATTCTTTGATCCGAGCAAGGCAAACTCATACCGATTGAAAAAATTTGTTACACACTTTGCGCAGTGATGATTTCGAGGATGGTTGGACGAGGATGATGATATCCTTGGTGTCTCCTTTTATAGGCTCAATCGACAAATGATGGCGAGAAAATAGACGCGAATAGACGAAATTTTAGACGAGAAATACGTGTGATTCAAAAACAGTGCAGAGGAGCACCGCAAAGTGTTGGCACAAGGCGTTAAAAATGCACCTACCGCAAATCATCGGATTCTCGCTTGTGGAAATGAGCGTCGTCATGTGAGAATCATCGCAGTCTGCCACAACACAAGCTGTCAGGCCGCATGCAGCAGAAACAGTGAGGCCACCTCCACTAGTGGCGGCGTGGCCCGCCGTCTCGTCGCGCGTGCACCAGGTGCTGTCGGCCTGGGCGCGGCAGCAGCATTGCCGGCTACCTCAACCAGTGGCGGCGTGGCCCACCTCCCTTGGCCTGTTCGGTTGCAGCGGCAGGGTGGCACCAAAAACTGTAATCTGCAAGTGACCGCCTGCAGGCGTGGTGGCAGGGCCCGCCACCTCCAGGCGTGGCGGCAGGTGCCACGTGTCGCCTGCCACCACGGCCGAGGGGGTCCTTTTGTCAATTTTATCCATGGGTAGTGTTTTTTGACAATTCTATTGGGCAAAGGGTCCTTTTGGACAAAAAATCGAGAAAACAAGTAGATATAAATAAACAATTGTATTGGACAAGATGAACCAGTTACATGGGCTACGCCAGCTACAGTACCATGGTTATGTACACGGGCTATCAAGTCTCACAGCAACGACCGGCCCAAAAGAGCTAGAAGTCACTTTGGTTTTGTGATTTTTTTTTGAGGTGGCAGATTCTCCAAGGTGGATGCGTGTTAATTGCTGATGTGGATAGGGTGCATGTCAACAGAAATCAGATAGTGAGGGCTTCTATTTAGATATAGTAGATAAATGATATGTACTTCACTAAATATATAGGACGTGGAACATAGAAGTTAAATAGGTCCATAGCAAAAAAAAATCTTCTTTTTTAATCTTTGTTATTTCTTACATTTGATAATAGTAAGAAAAAATAGTGAAAATGACTTGGCATTTGGCAAGCATGCATTTGATAAGCCGAGACAAATACATCAATCATCAAACCATACGAAATGCTTCTTCGTGCAAAAAAATTCCTTTTTTGCAAGAGCACACACATTTTCTGAAAAAGAGATCAATGCAATCTTTTCATAACTCGCAAAAAGGAACAACTAAATTTGGTGGCAAAGTATGCACAAAAATAACATAAAAAGTTGTAAGCTTTTATTACCTTCTGTGACCATGCTGCACCCTGATCCTCGTCCTTTCTCATGTACATTCTTCTGACCCTTAGCTCCACAGTCTTCTTGAAGAGTGGTGGCAGCAGCGCGCAAATAGCCTATTACCTGTCATAGGGCGCGAGACCGTGTATGTGGCTAAATCAGAAGTTGAGCAAAATAACTTATGATGAAGCACTAACCATTTCCATCTTGCAAGTGCAGATGAAGCACTACCTACATACATAGTAGATTTAATGGCAGATCATTTACAATATAAACCATAGTTTATTTAAATAGTAAATCCTCTAGGAATAGTAAAACATGTAGATAACATGTAGATAACTTTTAAAAATGCTCTAGGAATTATTACATGAAGTTGTAGTTACCCAAACTTAAAAAAATAGTGGTGCCTGTACATCTTTAAATGGTTTTTCTCCAAATAAAAAGCAATGATACAAATTAGATGGTAGCAACAAGTAGCTAGATTCGAGATACAAGAAGAAACAATCATCATGCATCCATGGAGACAGTTGACGAGTAGGTAATCTTCGTCCAATATAGCTACATCTAGTGCTGGAAAACCACAAAAAAACATTTTGTGAGTTATTTTTGGAAAAATTATCGAAACTTTATTCATTAAATATAAGAAGTACATCGTTCATGAGAATCATTACAATCTCGTCTATCGATTCCTCAAACCAGGCAGAAGTCAAAGAAAATCTAGCTAATCTAGCAAGCTCATGAGCTACTTTATTTGCTTCTCTATCACATTGCTCGAATCTAGTAATACTAAAATCACAAGAATAATGAAAACAATCATCGAAGATTGCGGTTGCCGCACTCGCTGATTATCCTCCATCCTGCATAGTATAAATTACCTCCAGATTATTTGAGTTACTAATAAGGCGATTACATCCCGCCCTTTGCGCCAGTGTTAAACCAAACTTGAGAGCTAGGGCTTCCGCCATCTACACATCTGCACGGTAATCGATCTTCCCATTCCCTCCAACAATGATTTACGTGAGTTAGGATTTACACACGCTAGTGCAGAACCGGGCTTTAGCGCCGGTTCGTAACGGCCTTTAGTGTCGGTTCGGCAACCGGCACTAAAGAGTGGGGACTAAAGGCCCCCCCCTTTAGTATCGGTTCGTCATGAACCGGCGCTAAAGTGCCACCACGTGGCACGAGCCTGGCCCGGATGCGTGTAGGACATTAGTACCAGTTGGTAACACCAACCGGTACTAAATGTTTTGGTGTGGGGGGGGTTGGTTTTATTTTCCATTTAATTCTTTTTTGTTTGCTGGTATTTTACGATACTACAAATTGTACACGTTATGCATATATATAAATAGATTTTCTCATACGTAGAACCGCATATATATATATATATAAATATATCATCGAATGTCTCACAACCAACACCATTAATTATTCACACATACACATGTATATACGTATACAATTTCTCCTACATGTTGCCTTGGTGCCTTCGGAGCACGATGACAAGTGGTTCATGGGGGCGGTAGCGGGTAATAGTATTCTCCTTTGAGATCTATGACCTGGTCGAGCAAAAATCCCGCTATTTCCTCTTGAAGTGCTAGTATGCGGTCTTCTGGTAGGAGCTGCTCCCGCACCTCTCTGAACTGTTAAGAAGGAGATCAATATGCATGTGTGTTAGTTGTGTGACTAGATATCGATAATGGTGTGAATAGTGTTATGACAAATGTACCCATTCCTATATTTGAGATCTGCTCCTTTCAGACGCCATCATGCGAATGTTCTCGCAAACGTAGAATGCACAAAGATCATTCCCCTGCGCCTGCTTCAGGGCCTTTACGAGAATGGAATTGAATCAGATAATGATTAATCAAGCATGATAATTAATTAATGATATTGGAACAAGAATTAAAGAGATGGTAGCTAGCTAGCTAGCTAGCTAGCTAGTACTACTTAATTACTTACCTTTGGTCGATACCAAAACAATTTTTTTGCCCATTTGCCTGGAGTCACCTTGATGAGCTTTGCCCAAGCCCTGCCCGCCGGCAAAGAAAATTAATAAAGGGGTTATTAAATAGTTCATATCAGGAAATGACGAACTAGATAGACCGAGATATAGTTAATAATGATTGAAATTACCTGTTGACTATCCCCTTCACGATGGTGTAGTCTTTTTCTTCTTTAAGTAGTGAGTCCAGTACTTCAACTGTTCCTTTGTCAACTTTAATGTCTAACAAGATCCAGTGGAAACTGCATGCGCACACGTTTAAATGTCTTAATTAAGCGGGCATGTGCATAAAATTAATCAACTACCATAAACCGTATACACTTAATTATTAACATCTAGCTAGCTAGTAAGCAAAAACAGAATTTGTAGTACAAGACAGTGTGACTCACAGGAAGTTGTAAGGAAGTAGTATATCTTCATTGGTACTGAGGCGCTTGAAGAACTCTAGCATACTTTCCTCTAAACTTGCTCGACAACTTGGAATGTTCCATGTATACTCATTAATGGTATTTGGGTCAATGAACCCAATGCCATAGCGTCCAATTTTTTTAATTTCATACATCTTCATCCTGCTTATAATACTACAGAAAAGAATACAGTGAGGATAATTACATGTAATGATTGATCAAAATGATCACTACACAGCTAGCTTGAGACTTAAATTACAGAAAGAAATCACTTACAGACAATAGCAACTGACGATAGACTGGTCGAGTGCATCTTGATTGTATAACTGAAATAGTTCTCAATACTCAATGGACAGAGCTTTCTCATGGAAGTAATGCTCCTCCTTGACATTCACCATGAGGGACACTCGATTGGAAATCTTGGTAATGTTCATGTACCATTGATGCAATTCATACATTCTTGTTGGGAGGTTCTTGACCTTCTCTGGCTCGACCAAAGGTTGGCCCCGAACATATTTCCGTTTTATTTCCTCCTCTCTAAGCGGAGGCATGGGCTCGATTTCGAGGAGTTGTCCAACAGTGATCTTGAGCATTTCAGCCTGCATTATATGCTCCTAGGTTATTACCACATCGCCCACCTAGGGAATGTTAACGGTTTGCCCATAATAAAATTGGGCGCGCGTACTATCATGTGTTGTTG